>NC_054867.1:41460643-41768801 GCF_018320785.1 Cheilinus undulatus
CGGTTGATTTTTTCTTTATATTTTCATTTTTTTCTAACCAAACGAAAATGTCAAAAAGCATTTGATCCTGTTTGACAGATTCACTGAAGACATTCATTTCAATTATGTTTGCGCTCACTTATAAACCCCGCTCTTTGTGTTGACGCAGACTATGAGAGTAAACATGTGTTTGTGTTGTTTTGCATGTCTAATAACGGAGGCTTTTCACGGATGACTTTGTGCAGGACAGAAGACGCGGCCTTGTCCCGTTTGTCACGCCTGGACTCTGTCTCAGACTTGTCACCGCTTTGATCCACGGCTGCTAAAGGAAGCTCCAGAATTAGGTTAATTTGCACTAATAATGAGGGTATTTTTTTAATGTCTTAATGAGGGCTGCTGACGTAGCCCTCGACCACTCTTTGTCTTGGGATAATTAATGACTGGCCTGGCATGTATGCGTCATATATGAGTGTGTACAAAGACTAGAAATAATGAATATGTGTCAGGATGTCCGGTGATACACTTAAGGAATGACTAATGTGCTTATGGGCCTTGTTAGTGAGTTTACAGTGACCTTTTTTCAGATCTATTTTGATTTATCTGCAAAGACAGACTGAAAAATAATTAGCTTTTGTTAAGTATACTTAACAAAAGAGCAAAATTTGCAGGTTTTTTTGGTGTGAAATTGCACATGCATCCATAGTGTGACAGTAGATACTTCATCTCCCATGCTGTCCGTCTCCACGCACGCTCAGGACGCCCAAGACAAGAGGACATTTGCATTTATGCAGATTAAATTAATCTGTTGATCTCCATGTCTGTCTAATGAAGGAGGCGCCGTGGTGTGTGGATATGAATGTCTGCATGCATGAGGAGGACGGGTTAATTAGGGAAACTGCTGCCTGGGCTCCCCCTAAAAGGTCACACTTTGCCAAAGGCTTGAATACATTCTCTACTCTTGACGTGCCACAAAGTGACAAGTGCAATGACAGATTTTTTTTTCTTTTTTGTACTTTAAGTCAGGGGAAAAAAACAGCGATGGATGATGATGAAATGTTTCGGGCTTTAGTGGGTTAATTTTATATGCTTTATGTGTTCCAGTTGCTCCACTCATTAATACATTGCCCATGGAGAGTTCAACTTAATTAATTACATGTATTCATCCAGGCAGTGTGCATTGTTTAAGAACTGGACTCATTTGGACATAAAGACCATCTAAGCCTCTGATTTCACACTATATAAAATCAAATCACATCCATATTATGAGATGATTATTTTGCTTAAACAAGAAGTCCCTTCTCCAAAGTGCCCTGAACTCATCACAGCTCTCAAACATGGGTGTGAAACATTTTTTCTTGCTTCTTATTTTCTTTAGCTGTCACTTCCTGCTCTGGCAGCTCTGTGTGATGGTTATTGCTTCCTTGTCTCTTCCAATTATTTAAGTACGACCTACCTGACAGCCTCGGCCACCAGCGGATTATTTTTCTTTTAACTCACAACTCTGTCAGCATGTTTACATTCATAGTAAAGATGAGCTACAGTTAGAGCTAATGGATTTGAAATCCCCTCAGGATTAATCATCAAATCCAATCCACTTTTTTATAGAGCACATTTTAAAAACATTAAGTTTACCAAAGTGCTGGAGAACGGTGACTAAAACAGGAATAAATACACAGGAGGAATAATAATAATATTAATAATAATATCTTAAATGTATATAGCACCTTTCAAGAAACCCAAGGACGCTTTACAGGAACACATAGACATGGACAAACTATGTGAGGAGTAGGATGAGTGTAAGGGGTCGTTTAGTGAAGACTGTAGGCTGTGGTGAACAGGTGGTGCTTGAGACGTTTTTTGAAAATGTCCAGAGATGGAGCGCTACGGATGTCTGCAGGAAGTCTTCCAGGAATGAAAAAAGAAAGCCATAAAATCAATAAAATGAATTACAAAACATAATACAAACAAATAAAGCCATAAAAACACAGAGATTAGGAAAATTAAGATACATTAAAAGACAGGGATCACATAACTCTCATGCTGAGGTAAAAGCCATAAAATAAAAAGATGCCTTTTTAAAGGTGCTGTTCCCTTTAAAGAGGCAGATAACATTTTAAAATAATTCTATCATGAGCAGGGAGCCAGTGGAGAGAGACCAGAAATAGGCTGATGTGTCCTGTTAAAAGTTGAGCAGCAGCATTTTGGACTCACTGTAGCGAATGAAAGAGAAACCTATTTACTCCTATGTAAAGTGCATTGCAGTTATAAAAGGATGCAGTGTTATAAGGATCTCCTGTTATAAATATAAGAGCAGAGTGATAAACAGAGTCTGGACATTTAAGAGTGGAAGCAGCGACATGTCTGTAGACAATATCGCTAGCACTGACATAAAGGCAGCCTCAATAACACTTTTCTATAGTTAAAAGGGAAGTTAGACCTGTTTCTGTACGAGAAACTATATTTCTGACAAAGCTTGCCAATAAAGTAATCAATATGGCATATTCTTCAACTGTTGCTCTGTCAGTATTAGTACCATCCAGTGTGGATAAATGTAGACAGCTAGGAAGAACATTCTGAAAAAAATCAGCAAAACAATACAAAATCATATCATCTGCATAAAGATGGATATTGCAATCATTAAAAAAGGAAACAGTACTTTCAATATACATTGTAAACAACACAGGGCCCAGAACTGAGCCCTGTGGAACACCTTTTGTCAATGGTAAAAACTCTGACTGAATATTTCCAGCTTTCACACACAGTAATCAATCTCATAGGTAGTTCTGGAACATTTACATTCATGGAGTCAAAGCCAGTATTACTAAATGCTAGCATGAAGAGTATAGTCAACTGTGTCAGAAGCTTTTAACAAGCCAATTAAAACAGTGACACAATGCCTTTTCTATGTTATCAATAACAACTGTGACAGCAGAAGTGTTACTGTGGACCTGAAACCTGACTGATGAGGACTAAGGGTATGATAGGAGAGAAATGTTATGAGCTGTAATGATTCCAGGATTCTTGGCAGACAGGATAATTTGGATATAAGGTGATGAGTTAAAGTCACTGTCAACCTTTACACCACGTGTTTTGAGAGTTTGGGTTTAACACAAAGTAGTGGTGGATCCAGGTCTTTGAGAGGGGCATCACAGGCTCCACAGGGGCCAAAAGCAACATTCAGTTTTTAATTAAAATCTAAAAGCTTAGGGCCATTGTGCTTTAATGTATTATAGACAGTCTGGCAGGGGTTTTATGTAGCTGCCATCATTACTTTTTATAGGCAGGTAAATTTGAGTGTTGTCTGCATAAGCTAGTATGATACACCATGTTTACAAAAAATCAACACAAGAGGGAGGAGGCATAAGATGAAAGGAATTGGTTTTTAAATGGAGCCTTGGGTAACTCCACAGTATTCATCTTATCTATTTATTTTGATAAGAACATTTAACTGCCCTCTCCCCATCTACATGCACAGCAGTAAAATTGGTTTAATGAAAAGAGAATGTCCACCTCCACTACTACACATGACAATTTGGCCTCCATCTCTTTACCATGGGCCTTCTTCCTGTTAAACTTGCTAACAAGTTAGCAAGAGGTAAAACTGGTTGCACCTCAGTAAAAACAAGGACAAAATATTACAGCTCCAAACATTTCGTACGTACTCGAGGCTTTACTTTGGCACAAATATGATGCAGACTATCCCTCCAGGCAGATGACTTATGCCTCTGTATCAAAATTACACCATAGCTCATGTGGAAGGTCTGTGAAGCTTTGAACTATTGGCAGAAAGACTACAGGGATATGGTTAAAGTGAAAGTACAGTTAATTTGACTGAAATTTACTGAGAGGGATACTTCAGTGTTTTTGAAGTTGGGCTGTGTAAAGTACCTGGCAATAGCAGTGGCATTAGCCTCCAGAGATTTCAGTGAGCATTAACCCTTCAAACAGGACACACTTGGGGAAGCTAGGCTATAGTGCTAAGTTTCTCTGTGTAAATTAGCGAGTTTGAGGTAAAAGTGGGGCAAAAAAAACAATGTTGGCTCCAATGTATGCTGTACCAAACATTATTGAAATGCTTTCTCACACTGATAACCTCTGTGTTTGGCACTGTTTTGCAATACAACCTTTGGCTACCGTGTCTGTGCTTTTCCACCTCAATAAATCTGCTTAGTTGGGTGTGTCTTCCTGCCTCTTTGGAGACAACCACAAAGCTAGAACAAAACTAAAGTGAGTGATTTTGTGTTGATTTGCAATGGCGTGCTGTTTACTGTGGATATGAGGGGATAGAGAGGAGCAGCTTTTACAGACGGACACTCAGCTGAAAGAAAGAGAGAAACTTTAGTGGAGACAGGTTAGCAGGAGAGATCCTGACCTACCTGGTGATACAGATGTGTAAATCGTGAGCCAGTGACGCCTGCACAGACACCGGCAGCCTGCATTACTCCCCAGTCAGAGTTCCCTGCCGTACTGAATCCTGGTGTTTTATCAACATTCAACTTTCTGAGGATAGATTCGAGAAACAGACCCCGACCAGAAGAGCTGAAAGGAAGTTTGCCATCCAAGTAAGTTTATGGCTAGCAAAGATACAGCTCACATGATATGTTTACCTTATGAAAACTAAGCTAAAACTACTAGCTACTGCTACACATAAGATATGAAAAAATAACAACAGTTATAGAAATAATGATATAAAATGGCTTTCAAATGGGAGCTGGATCTTATCGTTCACATAAAAAGAGCTGGCTCTTTGAACTTACTTGTTCACGAATAACCTATCACTACAAAACAGTTAAACAGCTAGTCAAATCTGCTTGCTAGCATGAGATGTTCATGTCCTCATCCATGTCTGTCAGTACCTGAAAGATTCCAGTTTGGTCCAGTTGAGGTGTACATCAGAGTTACTCGACCTCCAAACACATTATGTAGGCGTAATGGTCCATCTTTAAGAGAAAAAAAAAATGAGTGCAGTTTCAGTCAGCCTTGCAGATTAACCTGTCTTTAAAAGGACTATGTGGGGCGTTCTTTAACCATGAGGAAGCAGTAAAGAAGCTCACACTGACTCAACAGAGTGAGATAATGGATATGGAAGCACTTAGTCCTCTGAAAAACACTTAAAATACATGTGAAGTCTTGGTTGGAAGTGCTCCATTTCATTGTCCTCCAGTGAACTTTCTTTTTCCCTTTCAGCATCAGACCTATCATGGCACACATCTTTCTCTTTTTAATCTCTCATCAATCTGTTCTACAGTACAGTCGCTCTCTAATCCCTGCTAACCACGCTGTCGTCACAAATATCTGCACAAAAACGTGAAACTTCTTTCATGGTCAAACATTTATGACCACATAACAGCCTCTAAAGACCAATGACGGCTGTTAAAAATATCTGTCCTGGTCTCCTGCTGGAGGAACCACAGGCTTTTTGTTTGACAATTTAACCCCGATAATTCACCAGCATTGTCAACTGGTTTAATTTTAAAACACAGTGGGAGCTAGAGCTTACATATCCATCAGTAGAAGGGAAAAAATAGTAATTCTGCCTTTTCATTTATTTTTGTAATATTCTGGCCCTGCATTTGCTGTATTTAAGAAACTGTTTTTACCTTATAATAAAACTCATTTCTATCTTAAGGAATGAAATTATCACATCAGCTGATGGACAGATGAGACTGCTCTCAGAAGTCTCTATTAGGAGCAAAAACACCTCTGCTTCACTCAAAGAACATGTGGTGAGCAGAGCTCCTATTTTCCCACGGGTTTGTCCAAAAACAGTGGTGTGAGTGTGTGTTTCTGTGTGTGTCTAGAGATAGGTTAAGATTTTCAGATCAAGCTCTCTGTTGTTTGGAGCTGTAATAAGTACTTCAGCTGCACACAAAAAGGCCCAGAAAGTGCATAAAGTTTTCATCGAACAAGGTCAGAAGGAGACGTGAGCAACACATTCTGCTCTGGTTTTGTACATAATTCAGAACATGCCCTACAACAAAGTATTTTCAGCAATAAGAAGACACACAAGTGAACAATAAAACCATACAAAAGCTTCCTATTGCTGCAAAACTAAACTCCCATTGTGCAGCTCATATAAGTCGGTAAATAGCATGCAGTGAAAATTAGAAGCATCATACAGGGCCAGTGCCAGCCAAACCACACAAATGTCTCACTGTTCCTCTGACCAGCTCTCATCTTTATTCCTTCATTCCCCAACCAGCTGAATTTGCACAAAAACCCTCAAAGCTCCTCAGCTAAACAGCCTCCAGTGAAGCCAATCGTTGTCTTCTTCATCGTGTACATCAAACAAGCAGATCTGAATCAGCCACTCTGTTTCCAGGAGGAAGACAAACAAGCTGGTTGAAACCGTTGGAGTAGCAGTAGTGGCTATTTATTGTCCTGACAGAAGAAAAAGACAGATTTAGATACCAAAGATTATACAAAGATGTCACAGAATTAGCTTGCTATAAAATATTTGCATATGGATGCAGAATCTGCAGCGAGGAAGAGGATTTCTTGCTGCTGTCCTTAGTGTGCTGTAGCAGTCACAGCACCATGCCCAGCTTGACGGTGGCAAAGATCTTTGGGAGGTCACAAGACCTAAGGTAGTCAAAACTAGTTTTGAATACACATCTTTAGTGCTTCAATTTAGTGGCAGGTTCAAATCCCAGTCCTGTCACTGTTTGGTTCCCTGATAGTGCTTTATATTGAGTTCTGCCAGAAATTCATACTGATACTGCAATGGCATAAGATCATATGCCTCGAGCTGTAAATTCACAGTGCATAATGTCGGTACAGAAATACACGTTACGCCTCTGTCACTACCTCCAAATCTGGCACAAAGAGGGAATCACCTCATCTCACCACTACACCTCTGCAACGTTCAGGAGAGGGTGGAACGTCACAATGGCTTTAATAACATGGCTATGAACACCACCATCATTTAGACTTTAGGTACAGGTGCAGAGGCTACGAAGAAAAAGTTTGCTCTACATCATAGATATACGAAGGGGATGATAGACTTTTTTTCTTGGCTCAGTTGTAGCCAAAAGGTTTTTCTGATTTGCAATTGAGAACACCTGAGCTAAAACTTCCTCTTCTGTGTGTTGATTATTGTTTAACGTCTGCCTAGCAACTTGTGACCTAAGAATGAAGTGGAGTGAAAATATGCAGATGTCTGTTTATAGATGATAATGTCACCAACACATTGCCAGTTTAAAGCTGGATAATTACACAACTATCTTGCCTCATTTGCCAGTGGCGGGCTTAGGGCCACTGCCGTATGTGGTGGGGCACCAGCCCACTAAAAGTTGTTGCATTCAAATTTCAAACTTTTTCCACTTAGGGGGCGCACTAGAATTGATAAGTAAACCAATGTAGCCACACTAGCTTTAGCCAAAGCTAACACTGGTTGCAAAACAAGTCTAGCTTTAGCAAATGTAGCATAATCTATTGTAACTTTGTTAATTTAGCTTACTAGTTATGTTAGCTTTAGATTTAGCAATATTATCTTTGCAGCTATGTAATCTGTGTAGCTAATGTAGCCTCATTCGTGTTAGCCTTGGCTACACTAGCTGCATTAGAGTGTTTTCATGAAGGGCGAGCTTTTTTCCTGTAAGCAGACGTTTTACTGGCTTTATTACACATTTTGTAACCTTTTTTTTTTTTTTTTTTTAAGATTTAGCATGCAGTTCAATTCTGACAAATGCGGTGTCTCGGTGTAGTGGTCTGCAAGGGGGTTGTCTGAGATCTGCAGTCAGTAGCCAGACTGTCTTACAAAAGAGGGCAATTGGTCAATTTTCATCTACATATAGGGCACCAAGGAGAGCACTTTGTCAAATTTGCCCTCTAAGGGGGCAGCTTAGAGGACACTTTCTCCACTTAAGTGCACCCTAGAGGGCACTTTGTCAAATTTTATATGCTCACAGGGCCCTCTAGAAAAAACTTGTCCACCGGAGGCACCCTAGAGGACACTTTGTCATGTTTATGTACCCTAGGGCCAACCAAGAGGGCACCTTTTGGCATTTTTAAAAACATTAGGGCATGGTGGGGCCAACTAACTCTCCCCCTTGCTATACATTTGCAATGTATAATTCATGGAGACAAATGATGTAGCAAAGTCACAACTGTTACTCAAAATCTTTTCTTCCATCATTTGACTGGCATGTTTAACTTCTGTTCTAACACGTCATGACTCTCGTTCTTCCACAACTCTGTAACGCAACATAAATTCACTCACTGTGACATCCATATTACTCAGTAGCAGATGCATATGTGTAATTACAAAAGCATTAGGACACTGAAGCGGATGTTACAGCACCTTCACCAAATTGCTGTATGCACTTAGGGTTTCGAAAAGATGAGTCATTAGCAGATAAAAGCTGATGAATTCTATGAACTGATTACACCATTGTGTGCTGTTACAAGAATTTGGTGAAATATCAATGGATGGTCAAATTTACTTCCAGAACCAGACAAGCATGGGCAGGTGCTGTTGAGCTCTACTGGCCTCACATGATGAGGCTAGAGGCCTTAAAGTGTAGAAATCTTTGCAGTTTCTCTGCATTTACACGTTATTTTTGTCTTGAATTGCCTGTTAGACAATAATATCCTTCAACGTTTATACAGATTATCAACCGGCTGCACTAGAAGCCCCTAATAATTGTCCATTGCCCTCAATCAACAATGGTTTTCTTGTTTGACTGACATAAATGTATGATAATTTTCCAGCACTACTTCAGTCAGTAAATGAATACTGCTACAGTGTAGTGCTGCTGCATTCATTCACCTCAGATCTGGGATGACTTTATCCGTGAATCATGATTGACCTCGGTGATGATGTGTGGATTAATTTCTATCAATCAGCTCCTTTGTAAATAAGTCAGGCTTTATAAACTTTGAGAATCACCTCGGCTTACTCTCCTTTCCCGTGGGCTTACCGTATAAAAGCACCCGGGGGCTCAAGTAGAGGCGAGCGGGCCGGTATTAACAGATTTCATACCTGCTTTTGTGGTGCGCCATGAATCGGGATGAGCCAAATCCCTCTCCGGTCTGACCTAACCAAACCACAGAGTCTGACTTTGTTTGAATAATCTAAAAAGAGAAGTTTGTGCTGACACTGAAAATGACACAAAGCAAACAAGCACAGTGTAAGTGACACAAAGGATCCCAAAGATAAACACGTAGCACTGAATAAATGGATTACATGTTCCCCTTGACAAAGTAGCTTTCTGCACCTCTGGGATTTTGGAGTTTGCCAAGTGTTGACTGCCACGCCCGGTCGACTGAATAGATCTGGAGGAGAGGGAGGCGTGCTGACTAATCCCTGGGCCGAGTCACTGTTTCCAGCTTTACAGTGGTCATCAGATCCATTCCATTAAGTCTGCACTAAATGAGACTCCATTGTTAGCTTGATTTCTTCTAACAACTGTTTTGGCAGACTTGATTTTAGTGTTTGTTTTATCTGACCAAGATTCCTCCTGCAAGAGGGAAAGAAGCTTGGGTCTGTCAACCCTTTTGCTGTTAAATAATGCAAGAAAAAAATTAAGTTGCTGTTTAAAAGTTATAAATAACCTTGATTTCTACAGTTGCAGAAAATCCAGTAAAACTGCTCCTGTTGCAGCAGTAAAATAAAAATATTTCTATGAAAGTCTGCAGATGTTGGCAGCTCTGCTCCACATGGTGAGAGCAGGGCACGCTGCAGCATGCCTTACTTACTAATACATTATTTGAATAACTGTGGGAATTGGACGCAGGATCCAGATCTCAGTATCACTTTTGACATTTGAATATTTTGAGAACTCACACAGATGTTGAAAAGGGTTTGTTTTGTTATCTCAGTGTTGTGGAGTTTGTGCTTTAGCATGAAGTTCTCTGTGTACAATGTGAGCCAAGAGGGAGAGCTGAATATGATCATTTGGGGATATATAAGATGAATAACAAACTTATCCTTAAGACAACCTCATAGCGATCTACCTATGGCCTACAATCCAGTGTAGAAACAAGAGATTTGGGTGTAGAAATCATCTTATGACAAAGTGCATGTGGTAAATGTGCGCAACTGGCCAATCACAGCATACGGAGATTATTAGGCACTGGGAAGCAAATCCTGCCTCAGAAGCACTACTTCACTTGAGATACAAATCAGGTCTACTTTTAGCATTGACCGCTGCCAAAATGCATCAATCCACATAGAGCACGTCGATCCAAACAGCCAGTCAACTCCAAAATATCATTATATATATGTTTGTCACCCTGTGACTCAAGCAACAGATTACCAGAGGGTCACGGATACGATTGACGATAAAAGGTTAACTTTGGTGTTGAAAAACCACCTAATTTTACATGACACCACCTTATAGCAAACAAAATCTTTTTAACCTTTTAACTTTATAATGTACTCACCCATAGAAGCAAAAAAACATAGAATCATGTTGAAATGAATGGCAAATCAACCTCAGACAAGCAAAACAATCTGTTTATAGTCTATATACATATATACATTTATATACACTTGCAGTAGTCAAGGTTGCTGGCCCTTGATCGGAGCAAGCTGCACACCTGGAGCATAGCACAAGTGTAGTATGTGGATTATAGGGGTTACTTTTTCTCTGTACCGTGTGGGCATGTCAGCTCATAAATGGGGTTTTTCCACTATGACTTTTGGCTGCGCCCGGCCAAACCAAGCCATGCTGGTTTGCTTTTCCATCACTAGAGCAAGGCCAAAGCGAGCCAGCCCCACCTTCAAGCAAGCCACGCTGATACCCCCCCTTTGATGATACAGTTTCAGCCCAGGAGATGCCTAGTCAAACAAGGTAGAGCCACGTCATGCCATGTAATGGAATAGCCCAGTATTGACAGATGTATTGCCATAATGACCCAAATATACAACCAGTGTATTTTTGATTAACTTGAAACGTTTAACCTCTGACTTCACACCCTCTCACCCCCTCTTAATATACACAGAGGTGTGCCCCACTCTACTCTCCTTTATTAATTTGATAGTTTAAGTTGTGTGACCTTAATAGAGTAAAAACAGGAAAGTATTACTTAACACAGTTGTATTTTCCTGCAGGTCAGATGACAGCAGCGCAGGGTTACTGCAAAACTCTGAACTATCCCTTTAAAGTGTTTCCTAAAAACAACTCATCATCATAAACCTACACATACCTCAGAGTGCACACACACCTTAACACACCCTCAGTCTGCTGGATGATGCCCCCCTCCCCTCGGCACTGTCCCTTTGAAGTGTGGACCTGGCTGTAAATTCTTGGGCTCTTTTATGCTCATTCCCATTTCGATTAGTGGGGTTAACAAGCCTCTGCAGCTCGGGCTAATGAGACTGTACCACGGAGAGGGGTCATCAGAGGAAGGGGGGGTGGCATGGATGACTCAGTCTCCTTCCTATTAGGGGGGGAATCCTTAACATGTGCTGGTTTACAGTAAGTGAACATCTTACATATTTTCAGGCACTAGATAAACCAAATAAAGTTGGAGAAATGACAAAAAAAAATTGAGTCAAAAAGGAAGTAACCTGTTTACCTTTACAAGAGGATGCAGTGAATCAATTATCCACCCTGCAAACATAATACACATAGGCATGCACATTCACACAGACATACTTCTTCTAACTAACATGGGGGCCCTGTGCGGCCAATCCCGCTGGGGACAGATGGGCAGACAGAGAGGGGGGCCTCATTAAGGCAGGATGTACCAGGATGCAGTAAAACCCCGACTTTCCTTTCCTCCCCTTCTACCTTTTTTCCTCTCCTGAGCTCTCTAACAGTGTACAGAGCTTGGAGAGATCACTAACAGATGGAAAGGAGATACAATCAGATCACTCCTAAACATGGAGGAGAGGCTGTTGCTTTATTTGTCAATAGAGTGATGAGTAGTTCACAAGTTGGACTCATATGTTCAACAAATTCTAAGTAATGTTATAATAATGGTACATTTTGTCATAGGAGTAATGATCTTGAAACTAGCAGATAAAGGAAAAACAAAGACTCAATGAAAGACTGATAAAAATGATAGTTAATTTCAATTTTAATAATCCCTGAAGGGAAATTTGTTGCTACACAAACATAGACTGAATTACATGCAAAGACACATGCACAAACAGGATCCCCATGGGCATGCACTAATGGAGAGATGTCAGAGTGATGGCCTTGCTGCCCTTGTCAGAGCACTGCCGTGAGCTGTTGGGGGTTCAGTACCTTGCTCAAGAGCACTTCGGCAGGGCTCAGAAAGTGACCTGGCAACTCTCCAGCTACCAGGCCAAAGTCCAGACCTGGACTTGAGCTGGTGACCCTCCAATTCCCAGCCCAAGTCCTTCCAGACTGAACTACTGCCGCCCCCAAGGATATTAGGCCACTTGGCCTTGCTTTTTTCTGTGGGAATTTGTGCCCATTCATTCTGTTGAGCCTTCATGAGGTCAGGTATTGATGTCAGACCTGGCTCACAGTCTCCATTCCAGGTCATCCCATAGATGCTTGATGGGGCTGAGGTCAGGGCTCTGTGCGGGCCAGTCAAGTTCTTCCACACTGAGCTCATCAAACCATGTCTATATAGTCCGGGGGTGTCCAAACTTTTTCAATTTAGGGCCACATACAAAAATATAAAATATATAAGGGCGTTGGGGCCACTCTAATATCCGCAGGACGAGGTATATAACATTGATTTAGTATGAAGCAGAAAAAAAGGAGGAGCTGGGGTGGGGGAGGGTTGCAAAAGCAGCTTGCAAAAGCAGTGGCAGAGTGTGGCCAGTCAAGAGTAGTTAAAAAAAAAAAACAGCATGAGAGTGATTGGACAGTAGCATTCTTAGATTAAATCAGTTGGTCATTAGCTGATGAGAACTTGTTTGCATCAGTCTTGGGAGGAGCTTGACTCCATGGCCTGCTTGAACTAATGCTGAATGCTTGATTTAATGGCCAAGAAAGCAAATATACAATCATTTCCAGGTTTTTGGGGATACCAGTCAGATTTCAGGGGGCGCTATTTAGCCCTAGCTACCACTGGCTCAGCCCCTGGAATATTATTGGTACTGATATTTGCTGCTAAAAGTCATCAGGGAGTTAGAAAAAGAGATATTATTATTTTGATTACCAATATTCAAATGTGGGCCATATTTCATTTGCAACCGCAGGCCACATTTGGCCCCATGGCCATAGTTTGGACTCCCCTGTTATAGTCCTTGTACATTGGGGAACAGTCATGCTGGAATATTAAAGGGCCTTCCCCAAACTGTTGCTACAAAGTTGGAAGCATAGCATAGTCCCAAATGTCTCGGTATGTGAAGCATTACTGGAGATAAGGCACTTAGCCCACACCCTGAAAACCAGCCCTATACAATCATCCCTCCTCCACCAAACTTCATGGTTGGCACAGTGCAGTCAGGCAGGTAAATTCTCCCAACATTGACGAAACCCAGACTCATCCATCTGACTGCCAGAGAAGGATGATTGACCACTCGTGTTCCCACTGCTCCACAGTCCAGTGCTGGTGTGGTTTACACCACTCCATCTGATGTTCGGCATTGGACTTGGTGATGTGAAGCTTGCATACGGCTGCTTTGCCGTGGAAACCCGATCCATGAAGCTCCTGCTGCACAGGTTTTGTGCAATGGAAGTTCAGAACTCTTCAGCCATGGAATCAGGGGGGCGTTGGCAACTTTTACACACCATGCACCTTGGCATTCATTGACCCACTCTGTGATTTTACATGAATCTACATGAATTTACATAAATCTTCTTCATGACCTACAAAAACAAACTACACTGTCAAAATAAGTTTGATTATTTCTTTTCAACAGTTGTCTTATTTGCCCTTACTCTCAAGCCACGGGCCAGATGTCAGATGCAGCAATTAAACCCTAAAATAATCATTATACATACTGCTTATCAGGTTATACCAATTTTTATGACACAGTCTTATCTTTTCATTTTTAAATACTATAAAATACAGAAAGTAATAAAATCTGTACTATCATAATTGAGAATCAAAGAGAGATATGCATTGTTGTATGTGTGCAGGTCAGGACATTATGTATATAAACATTAGCAGTATAATGAAGCCTTGTGGTCCAGCCCCGGGGCTCGTCGTCTTTATGTAAATGCTTTGTGAGGGTCAACACCCCACAGACCAATCTAAGACTTCTGCACGGCTCTCTGCTGCAGAGGTTAAGTGTCTCGACCAAAAGGTCACGCCATCATTTAACAAATATATCTGCATCCCGTCTTATCGGGGTCACACGCTGGCAAGGAGATCAGCTGTGATGGCTGGCCAAGTGAGCAGACAAATGAGGAAATGATGAGAAGTGGGGGGCCGTCTTGTCTTGTCTCCAGCAGCATCGCACCCCCCCCCCCCCCGCTGTGAGTGTGTCTGTGTTGTCCTAATCAGGCCGGCCAGCGCTGACACACAGCATACTGTACGGGAGAAATACACGGCCCAAAGTCCACCGGCAATCCTGCTCCTGTCAGTCCATGAAGGGAGCAGGAAAGTGTAGGACACAGAAATGTCAACGGAATAGATGGACATAATAGCATTACTCCCCAAATCAGGTGCTTCATTTAGATTTTGTATCTGGGGGACTTAAATGAATAAAACACTCAGGTTTATAAATGTCAGTCCAAATGAAATGGTACTTAATCAATTTCTTGTAGTCAGGCCAACAAATCTAGATGATACAGTTGGATATTGTTTTTTCTTTTTTCTTGTACATGCTACGCTATTCGGTGCCTACTCCACAGAAGGGGTGGGAAATATGACCTAATACTAACACGAACTAAACACTGCTGTCTTGTCCACCCGTTCAGGCTCACAGCTTTGACTACATTAGTCCAGGTATCTGTACTGATGAATTTTTTTATGAAATTTTTGAATGCACTCATGCACCTCCTGGTACTGCTTTCAGTGTGACTGTAGAAGTGCCTTTTTCAGTGCATTTTTTCCTCATTATCAGAAATGTACGACTGGAAACAAAAATTTTGTTTTCTCTTTCTCTTTAGTAAAAACAGCTTATGAGGTGCTGTTTTAACTGAGCGCAGTCCTCAATTCAAACAAAAAGTAAGTGACATAGATAGGCGGAGCTTGTCTGTATTCATCATGTTGTGTCATTGTTTTGGTTGAGAGCCCCCTGGTGGTGGAATTTTACATATCGTTAGCCTCATAGCATAATTGCCTAAGTCATATTTTAGGTTTTCAGAAAAATAAGGCAGTGTTGGAAGAGTAGAGATAGGCAGATATCACAATTTGGACAAAAATGACTTGCAATTATGCTATGGGCCTAACGATATTGTGCATTTGACAGATTACCCCGACCGCCCTCTGCACCATCTGCTGGACAGAGAACGTACTACCTCCAACAGACTGGTGCAGCTCCACTGTCACAAGGACAGATCCAGGAAATGTTTCTTGCTCAAAGCAATAACTCTTACAACAATAATTCACCTCTGTGGAGCAGAGAACTGCCATCCTGACCGTCTGCTACCATCAGCGCTGCTATCTCCTGCTCTGTTCAGTTGCACATTCACACCATCTATTCAGTCAGTACTATTTAATAAGTCATTAATATTTTCTGATTATTTCTCAACACACTGTACTTAAACTTTAATTATGTTATGACTACTATGCACAAAACATTCTGATTGATAATAAATGTTAGCAAGCAATGCGTTTGCATTCTTTATACTTGTTGCAATAAGCACAGTGTTTAGAGATTTTTAAATGACATCATTGTACTCTGTATGAGAAAGTTGATTGGCTTTCCCTGGAACAGAGGCGCAACAAACACTGGTTTATATATATCTTTAAGGCCCTCTTTGGAAAATTACCACCTTACATCTCAACCTTGCTGGAGTGAATATCTTGGTAGCTACATGACTCGCCGTCAGTTTGTTACTTCTTAAAGTCCTTCGAGCTTGCACTGGAGTTGGTAAAACAGCTTTTTCCTTTGACGCTCCAAGCTCGTAGAACGTCCTCAAACAAACTCAACAGATCGGCATTCTTCCCTCTCTTTCAGAGTTTAGGACTTTGATTTCCAGCCACTCTGTTTCACATTGCAACCGTTTTAGCTGATTTCAATTCACCTACCTTTGTCACTGATGATGTTGTTGTTCTAAGTGATTGTTTCTATATACTTTGTTTTATTATGCTGTGGTTTTAATGTGCTTGTAATCTCGATGGCATTGGAAATGAGGGAAACATCAATGTCCTTTTGAGAATGAATAAAGGTTTTTAATGCTATTTTATGCTCTTTTTTTCCACTTATTCAACACTTTATTTCTACTGTAAGATAATGTACGGTTTATTCATGTGTTTATACCTTTTACTTTATAGTTTTTAATGTTTATTTACCGTATATTTGTTCTTTTGCTGTTTTACCTGTTGATAACTAGCTGATGTAACACCGACAGCTCCAAGTTTGGGATCAATAAAGTGCATCTATCTAGATGTCTATCTATCTTTGTGTTAGGTAAACTTACCTTTTCTAAGGTTATATAAGCTGTGAAACTCAATAATTCTGTTGAAATCCAGCTAATGACCATATTTTAAAGTACTTTTCTTAAAGCTACATTTAGGGTAACTGAGTGGGTAACTTCACTCATGGTGCAAAAGTGTCTGAAACCAAAAGGCATTCTGGGAATACTATGCAGTTCGAGGGCTGACTGTCAAATAATTTGAGTTCATTAAAAAAAAAAAAAACTAAAAGTGGTTAAGAACCACTACTTAAAACTGCAAAAAGTGCTCAATCAGCTCAGAAGAATAACACTTAAATAAAACTATTTTGGATTTTTAAGTTAACACAGCTCATTTTTTTAACCACCATGTATTGCTTCTTTTCACAGTGTCAGAATCTGCAATGTTTCATGAGTATGAGTACTTAGACTTGGTACAAACAACTAACTAATAGCTACTAATACCCAGGTGCATCTCTAGTATTAACAAGTGGATATATCAGACCAAGATAGGCTATGAGACCTGATTTATTTGGAGAAAATGTACAAATCAGACATTTACCACCCCGGAATGGAGTCATCCTTGTTTAATAAGCAGGTGTTCCACTATGAGATTGGCAGTTGAATGAAACTCTTTCCAACAAATCATTGAATATTTGACTTTTTGGGGTCATCCTGAGGGCACACATATCATCCAGTAAACCATGCATGTGTTTCTATTTTTCCAGGGATGAGTCCAGTCTATTGTTAAACCATATCACTCCTGGGTGACTCTTTTTGTGTATCCAAAATCCCAGCATCACCCTTTGAAATATCATGTTCAGATGTACTGTAGATGTCTATTTGCCTCTGTGCCTTACATCCGGAGTCCTCCATTCCTCTCCTGCATCCTCTCCTCCCTCTATCGCCATCTCCCCCGGAAAAGAACACACAGATTAAGTGTGAGACAGACATCCCCTTCAGGTAATTTTTGCAGACACAAAGCTTTGAAGCCTGTTGCTGGAAGCGATGGAATGATCCCTGCAGAGAGAGAGAGAGAAAGAGAGATAGATGAGTGCAGGAGAAAGGAGGGTGTTTACCTCCGTATCCTCCACATTAGGGCTCCTCTTTAATTTCATCAAGAAGCACCTCGAGGGGGGAACGAGAGGGAGGGCAGAAACAGTGGACATCAGGATAATAATCATAATTCAATTAAAAGGTTACTCACCTACTCAGTCACTCAAGAGAGAGAGAGAGGAGGGGGCGCTGCTGCTCGGGCTGCATCTTCCAGTCAGAGAGGCAGATCACAGCGCAGCCTAATTGAGGCCTGTGTCTCTCATTTTGTGTGTGTGTAATGAAAACAAGGGGAGCCTCGAACGCCTCCCAGGGGCTCCTCTTCTAATTGGTTAATTAATCCTTACAGAGCTCGTCTGCAGAGCCAGGGGCGCCCGAGTAAACAGGGAGGGAGAGAGCAAGAGAGGTATAAGGACAGAAGGCTGCAGGGATGAGGGGGAGTGTATGTGACAGGAAGGGGAGCGAGTTTGACAATGACATCAGCAGCGGATATTATCCCTCAAAGCGCCACATGCTTCTCACTAAGTCTGAAACAATCTGTTTCTTTTATGCCATCTCTGTTTGATTCCACGTTTTGACAGAGGAGTCGGGTTTTTTTAGGTTTTGATCACAGCGATGTAAACTTTTTTTTTTTTTTCCACTTCTGAACTCCACTGGCTTCTTTCTCTCTCTTTTCTCCCCTCTCTGTCTCTGTTTCTCTGTTTTTTTCTTTTTTTCTAACAGAGAAGGGTTACACGGGGCTGGAGGGAAGGACAGCCATGTATAGAGCTTGTCTGGATGATACTCACTGAAAGAGACAAGTATGTAATTTGCCCTTAGATGCAACACAACACATAATCCACACTTGCATAATATGCTGGTTGCACGGGGTAAAATGAGGACTGTTGAGTATACGTGTTAATGCTCCGCTCAAGTAGCAGTGATAGAAATGAACCAAAGTATTCAACTTATTTGATATAAGGTAAACAAAGTGAACAATTACTCCACGTATGCACATTTCAGGAAGATACTGTAAAAGTTTAAAAGGTGACCAGGAACAGACGAGCCTTCTGGAAATTAGGCAAATGATGGAAAGGACACCAAATTGTGCAAAGTTATGGCAAATCAGAATGGCTTTTCATTCCACTTATTAAATAAACATGAAAAATATCATTTAAAAGCTTTTAATTTTCCTCATTAGTGTCTTAAAATAAAGAAAACAATGTACAAATTTAAACAGATGTTAGACTGGCCTAGCTATACTGTATGTTTTAATATTAAAAAAAAAAAACTATGCTACACATATCCACTACACTTCTTTCTGTTTTTGTATGTCAGGTTATTGTATTGTGTGGTGGCTCATCACAGCATGAACAAATCTGTATTTTGGGCCATCTCCGAAGCCCCAACTTTTACAATAACAGTCATGAACACTATCATTTAATGGGTCTCCTCAGTCTTGGATGCTGCTCTTTATGTTGCTAAAGTTTTGTCTTACTGAATAAGCACAATTTGGCAAAAAAAAAAAAAAATCCATGATATTTCTTGAAGAAAAATACATTTAAAAAAAATGTACAAACAAAAATACATTTCACCAATAGAATAACTACTTAATGAAAAAACAATATTTGAGAAAAAAAACACTTACATATTTTTTGATAATCTTTAAAGACATCAGAAAACACCAAAACAGCAGCATTTCAGATATGAACACACAAAAATCATAAAAATAGCACAACAATATTTAAAAAAACACAACAAAATAAAAAAATCAAATACACAATCCAACAACTCCAAAACGCTCTCGAGACGCATGAAGATGTTTAAAAGGTTAATGCAAAGCCAGAACTACACTCCAGACATAGCTGCTGCACTGTGTCACTCCGCCCAGTGGTTTGCTCAAGAAACAGTTCTGAGTATTTGCTTCATGTGTTGTAATGTTACATAATTCTATGTTTTTATTTCATAGCGTTGTGAATGTGCAGGTCACAACTTGTCCACCAGAGCGTTTTGGAGTTGTTGGATTGTGTGTTTGATGAATTTGATGAGGGAAAGGCGGAATACCATAAGACACCATAGCGTTAGCTGAGCAGCTCCTATTTCAGCACTGCCGATCTAAAAATAGCTTGCACCGACAACTAAAGGCAACGAACCTATTTGTAAGCCTATAGGGACTATGGCAATAGGCGAATTTGCCAAAATGTTGAAATATCCCTTTAACGTTTTAAAAATTCCTCAGTTGTCACCAACATGCTTTTAATTGAAACAGCTATCAACCAAAAAAAAAAACCTTCTGGGGTGAGAGACTGAGTGATGATGTGTGTTCATTAAGAAGCCTGTGTTAAGAAACATCTCTTTAATGTTCACTGCGGTAGCTAACTCCTGCTTGAGCGCCAGTTTCCTTTCCTCCATCCTTTGTTATTTAATCCACATTTAAAAAGTCAAACTGTGACCAAATGAAGAGCCATTTAGGAGCCAAGCAACCAGCTCTGCTGAGCCAAGCCAAATGATCTGGATCTCTGAAAACAGACTGGTTTCCAGTCACAATGATGGAGGCTGGAGCTGAGGAAGCACTGGTAAGATCAGAGTTCATGAGCTAAAACATGACAAAAGTGTACCAAACCAAGTTTGAATTTGGAAAATTAGCTTAAATATTTCATTACTTTCAGGACAAAAAGTAGCTCAAACATGAAGAATGTTTTTATTTTTGAACTTTGAACTCTTGGCAAAGTAGTAAACACATCAAAACAGGACCTTTAAGGTAGCCTTTCTCTATGTAGAAATCCCCTCTTGCCCCCACTGGGACGTTCTCCACTGCTGCGTGACGTCTGCAAAGAATCTATATTTATTTGGACATGAAGCAAGTTAACTGATGCCACACTCTACAGCACCAACAGCTGGTTTGTGAAAGCTATCCCAGCATTGTCCTTTTACATTATAGCAAATGCACAAGAGCATTAGCAGTTTTACAGTTACACCCAATGAATGTGGCTCTAGGCCTGAGGCCTCATGAACCAAGCAGTCTAAAGTTATGACTTTACTATGGTACCATTGTACATGAAGGCCAGGGCAGCATTCACCGAGCTTGCAGCATTAAACTCTGGCAACAGAAGAACTCTTCATCCAACAACTTTAACAGGCTCACAGGATGAATTTAACCGTGATAAATCGTGCTGTGTGAGTCACTGTTCTGTACCACCTAGTGCTAATTCCTCTAAAACAACATGCAGTTGACATTTGTGTTTGTTGCTCATACCATATAAAATTCCTTCGCACTCAAACAAAGTGGCTGGAGTCAACAAATGCACACCTGAGCACACAAACATGCAGACTTATACACGCACTGAGGTACACACAAACACACACTGAAGCAAACCAGAGCAGACTGAGACAGAGAGGGAAAAGTAACTCACACCTGACGCTTCAAAGATACACACTAGTGCACGCTGGGGAATGCAGCATTATGCAGCTTTGTGTATGTGAAAAGGTTCAGTTATTAAATATAAAGGCTTTGATGACTGAGGGAGCCTGTAAACACACTCCTTAATCCCATTCACACTGCTGCTAAAACAAACTACATGTAATAAGCACGCCCAAGACCAGGGTTACACTGTGGCCTACTGGGGATGATACATCGTCAACGAGCACAACAGAGTGGATTCTAGACATGTTGCTGTGTGTTTCTCAATGTGATAAGTTTGGGAAACAGTTTGGTTTCAGTCAGGAACTCTCGTCAAGTAGTTCAAAAGCAATTAATCCATAATACCATGAATCTGAACATGAGGGTGCACCAAGCTTAATGCTACAAAGGACGAGGTTGGGGTGGAGGAGGCCTGGCAGCAACATGGTGCATCAGCATTAATGCAAACAGGGATTAGTGAGAAGTACGTCATATTAAAATACACTGCTGTGCTTAGAGAAAGAGCTGTGATTGGCTGTGAGACGATAATTGGGATCAGCTGGCCGTCAGCTGATCATGGCTGGGCATATGACTACCGTGTCCTGCGTGAACTAGGCTTCAGGCCCTACTTTGGGAACCACTGCCCTAGCATGTTCCCCACTGTTCTTTTTCACTGTGTGCTTGTGGAGGAGAGCAGGCTTACAGTGCCAGTTTTTAACAGCTTTTCTCCCTCAATTTGCCAAAAACAAACATTTTAAGAAAACAGTGGTTTAATGCTTAGCACAAGAACCTGGAATGAAGTTTTTGTTGGAAGACTTCTCAATTCCAGAAATGTGACACAGGCTAGTTTCCTCTGTTGTGTCTTAGAGGCATGCAGGTATCTAGGATACTGATGCATTCTGCTCATTTTTCTCAGCACATCAATGTGGTTTTCCTGTTTACCACCAATCCAAACTAAAAAACAAAAAAAGAACCCTTCCAAAGCCAAAAACCAGTCCCCATCTGTCCTTAAAATCAGTTTAAATTTAGTTTTTTTTAAATTTACATTTAATCCTGTATAATCACTGGGTAATTTGTTGCATCATGTAAAACTTGTCTATTTTTAACACTGAAGTCAGCGATTCTCTTAATGTGAGTGTGGTTGTGTTTTTTCTGGAGACAGAGTGAGAGACTAGGGGTGGGGCTGAGAGGAAAAAACCACCAAATTGCCCATAAAAACTGCAACATTTGTACTTAAAGTCATCTCCCAGATCTTCCGCTCCCGTCCAGGTCGTGCATGCCGAGTGACACAACGAACAGCCTGCAGGCCTCGGCACGCTCGTCTCTGCTGTGGCTCCATAAATCAACCATCACTTAACCACCTACAACCATACTGTTTTTCATTTGACGCTCACATATACAGGCTCTGTGTGAGGCTTCAGTTACATGGAAAATCCTGCTTTGGTTATAAACTTTGTTTACTCTGCTTAGAGTCAGGGTCAGGCAAAAGCTGCAGTGTTGCTCATACATAATGATATTAAAGATTATGGCGCAATGTCTTTCTGTTTACAGCTGTAGTTCATAAAATGAAACAGCAGAAACATTCATCAATTTATTTCTGGTTTGCTAGGATGGCAAACTGTGCAACCCATCCTGCAATATAACTTTAAAGACACTTTACCTTAGAAATAAAGTGGAATGGTATGTTGAAGGAAATAAACTGTCATTTGCTGTGAATACTTTTCCTCATTTATCTGTTTTAAAGAAGTGCATCATTTGTTTATCCTAGTTTTCACTACATCACTTAATTCACAATATCTTTAATTCTTAAGTTTCAACCAAACAGATTTTAAACATCTTGTGTTCTTTATAGCAAGGAAAGCTAGTAAGACACAAGGTATTCACCTTTTGTAGACATGTGACCGCCATGAAGTGAATCATTAGTGTGGAAGTGTTGAGATTTTAGTTCAAAATTATGTTCTAGGTGTATTTGGGAACAATAAAAATAACAGGAAGTCACAAAATAAAATTAGCATACCTGACACAAATGTCAGTGATGCTGTGTATTTGTGAATTCAGCAATAGTGTACGCTACAACTCCATTTCCATAAAAGTTGGAGCGCTGTGTAAAATGTAAATTAAAAAATGCAATGATTTGCAAATCTAATGAACCCATATTTGATTCACAATAGAACATAAACAGCATATCAAATGCTGAAACTGAGTCTTTTTATCATTTCATGAAAAATATTTGTTCCTTTTGAATTTGATGGCAGCAACACATCTCAAAAAAGTAGGGACAGGGTCATGTTTACCATTGTGTAGCATCATCTCTACTTTTAACAACAGTCTGTACATGTTTGGAAAGTAAAGAGATCAGTAACTGGAGTTTTAGGAGAGGGATGTTGTTCTTGTCTGACATAGGATTCTAGCTGCTCAACAGTCCTGGGTCTTCTTGCGTTCCAAAAAGCTTGCCAAAAACATGTTATTGTGTTGCATTGCTCAAGATCTCATCCGACCAGATTTCGGTCTTTAACATGTCTCTGAATTGTAGTTTAAACCTTAAATTATAGAAGCCAACTTCATGAAATAAATTGCAGAGTTACAGTAATGTAAACAATAATGTAGTAACAGGATAGGCTCGGACAGGAGAACCATGGGTTTGGGTTGGCTTAAAATTTTTGAGCCTGATCTACAATGCTGTGAGACAAAATTGCCCCCTACATGGTTTCTTAACTTTTTTGCATATTTGTCATACTCAGATGTTTTCAGATCATCAAACTTCTTTTGATTTTAGACAACAATAACACAAGTCAATACAAAGTGCAGTTTTTAGAAGACGATTTCATTCTTTGAGGGAAAAAAGCCATTAAAACCCTATGGCACTATGTGAAAAAGTATTTACCCCCTAAACCTGATGACTAGCTGTGCCATCCTTGGCAGCAACAACTGCAAGCAAGCAATTACTGGCAATGTCTGTCCCATCACTGTGGAATATTTCAGGCCCACTTTTTCAGCAGATTTCTTTTTTTTTTTTAATTCAGCCACATTGGAAGGTTTAAGGTCATGCCACAGCATCTCAGTCAGATTTAAATCTGGACTTTGACTAGCCACTCAAAAAGCTTTGTTTTGTTTTTTAAACCATTTAGAGGTGGTCTTGCAGGTATGTTTTGGATCATTGTCCTGCTGCATAACCAAAGTGACCTTGAGCTTGAGGTCACTAACTGATGGCAGGACAGTCTCCATCAGGATTTTCTGGTAGAGAGCAGAATTCACGGTTCCATCAATCACTGCAAGCCGTCCAACATGCTTGACCACCAGCGCTCACCATCCAAAAAGTTCAACTTTTGTCTTGTCAGTTCACAGAATATTTTCCCAAAAGTCTTTGGGATCATCAAGATGTTTTTTGGCAAATGTGAGACGAACCTTCGTGTGGTTTTGGCCTTGGCCTCCCATGGATGCCGTTTTTTTGCCCACTCTCCTTCTTATTCTTGAATTACAAACACTGAGCTTAACTGAGTAATGTGAGGCCTGCGAGTCTTAAGATGTTGTTCTGGGTTCTTTTGTGACCTCCTGGATGAGTTGCTGATGCGTTCTTGGAGTACTTTTGGTAGGCCGGCCACTCCTGGGAAGGTTGAGGACTGTTCCAAGTTTTCTCCATTTGTGGATAATGGCTGTTATCATGGTTTGCTGCAGTTCCAACATTTACAAATGGCTTTTAACCCTTTCCAGACTGATGTCATTGACTGTGTTTGTTATCTGTTCTTGAATTTTTACAGTTTGGAGCATGGCTTGTTGCATGGGTTACTTTTTCCACATAGGTCCAAGTAGATTTGAATGGCTTTTTTCCCTTGATAAATGAAATCATATAAAAAGAGCATGTTGTATTTACTCAGGCTATCTTTGTCTAATATTTAAATTTGTTCAATGATCTGAACCATATGAGTATGACTAATATGCATGCAATATACATAGCATGCATATTCATCTATTCTATCTGTCCAGACCATTCTTGTAAATACAATCACAGATCAACAGAAAACACCCCTGCCCTTTACTGATCCACAATTGTACATCTACTTTCCACCAAGTGGATACCAGGGAGTTTGTCTATATACTGTAAGTCCTTCATTTTTATCTAATGCTTTTGAAATCATAACCCCTTCACTCAAACTCTATTAATAGGGATATACAGAGCTCCTCAGCTTCTATGACACTGTGATTTCTCTGCATCCATTGGTCTCCTTTTGGTCGTTCTCTCCAATTTTGAAATAGAAAGAAAAGACCCTTCTCTGTCACCGCCATCCGAAGAGTTCAGTAAGGATGAGCCGTTCTAGATAAACATGGCCCGAGTCACATCAAGTGCTCGTCTTGGACAAGTCCGGCCTGAGGCAAGGACAGCGGAGCGCAGCACCAAGCAGACTGTATGTGACACGACAGAGTTTTAAAGCAACCCAAATGGACACACACTGACTGTCCAGACAAATAGTTTGTGTTTGTGGTCAGTCATGGAGCAGTGAATGATTCAGACATACATGCACATATGTTGGATGTAGACATGTCGGAAGTAAACGCAGAGAGATGAAGGAAGGAGGCAATACGGGGAGAGTCTTGTTGTCCCCTGTCAGTCCCTCTCCCTCGGGCCTTCATGAGTCCAGGTCAGAGATGTTAAAGTAAAACACATGTAGGGTAAATAAATACAAGTAAATGAAAGCAAACAGAACAAGCAACTGTCATGTTTCTACTCTGGGAGACAGTGGAGCATCAAATTTTCCATTGGATTTTCCATTGGAGGACAAAAGAAGCCAAAATGTGAAACATCTTGACAGTTTTTTTTTTTTTGGTGCAGCTTTAAGTGTGTATCTGCTCTTGTGTGTGCGTTTGTTCATGTGTGCATGTGCACGTTTGTCGTCTTGTCTCCTCAGACATCCGAGAACAAGGCGAGGAGTGTCAGAAGTCATTTGGCCACGATGGAGCCACACGGCACGCTGCCATTCACTTCGAATCAGCCGCACACTGAGAGATCCAGCTCAGCCTGAGGGGGCAGAGCCACACAAACACTAACGTACCTCCATCACCCCACCTCATTCTGCCTTACAGACACACCGATCCCCAACACGCCTCATCACCCAGCCTCTGGCCACCCCTCCCGACCCGCCTGGACACACGCACAAAAGAAACGCACCAAAACACAAGCACCTACAATCTGTACATTCACACTGACACGCTGGAATGCTCACATTTAGCATTATGACTGTTTCCACATTTTTAATGTTTAACTCAGCTGAATGGAAAGTTACAATGCTGCTGGTCCCTGAATTTTGCTAAACATTTCTGTATTTGAATTTCAAATGTTTCTTTAACACAAAGACAAAGCAAATATAATCTCTTACCTAGAAAGACCTGGAGCAGTTACTTTGGATGCACAGATTTTGCTTCACTTAAACTGGTTTATTTTTCTGCAATGGCATTTGAAGGCTACAGTAATTGTCTCCTACAAAGTACGTTGCCTGTTGGACCAATTTTAGGACTTTATTCATTTCATTAAACCAGACTGAGGAGGTTTTAGGCTGTTGTTAAAAGAATGAATGTGACGCTCTGTGGTGCTGATCAAGGGCTAGTTTGAGTCACAGTATTAGGGTGACCATACAAAAGGCCTTTGCACACCTAAAGATGAGGACATAATTATTAGCCCTCCAATGAAAATTCCTGTTAAACAGAGAAAGGAATTTTTGGACGCTTAAATTATTTTACTTTGCAAACAAAAACAAAATTAATAAGTCTAAGTCACATCTCCTGAGGAATCTCGGCCCATTCTTCTTTGGAGAAACCCCTAGGCTCCTCCAGTTTTGATGGTCGTCTGGCATGATCCTTGGTCCTCATTTCACCCCACAGATTTTCAATGGGAGTCAAGTCAGTGCTTTGTGCAGGCCAGTCAATAACACTCAATTTGGTCTTCTGGAAGTAGTTCTTCACCAGGAGCCGTGAATGTTTCAGGTCGTTGTCGTGTTGGAAGACAAAGCGAAGACCCAGACCCAGTTCTGCCGCTAACTGCTTCAGGTTTTCTTTCAAAAACTTCATGTGTCCTTTTTTCTTCATTTATGAGATTCCCAGTTCCAGATGCACTGAAGCATCCCCACAGGATAATCCTCCCACTGCCGTGTTTCCCTGTGGGGACGGTGTTCTTTGGGTGATATGCCTCTCCCTTAACACGGCACGCCAGATGGATTTGTTTCACACATCCATCTGGTAAACCTCCCATGGACAGTGTTTGGGAAAGGGCAGAGCCTTTGAAAAAAACTGAGGGTGATTGTATGAAAGTTCTGTCCGTCACATATTTACAGGCCAATCAGAGCAACAAAACACGTGACGCAGCTGTTACCAAGGTTCGCCACTACCAAGAAGTAAACTCCACAGAGAGCTGCATAACACGACTGTAGACAATGTCAGTACACAACGTTTTTGCAAAGAAAACAACTCACTGCTGTTCTTTGTTCTTCTTTTAATGAAGAACTGTCGTCAACTAAAACTGGCGCTAATGTCTTCTGCCATTATTGCACCGGCCTCTTCTCGCTGCTTGCATACGTCACGACTCCGCAGTGGCCAAAGGTACTGCCCCTCAACACTGATTGGTCCTGTCACTTTCTGACAAGGCCCAAATGGTTCAGATGGGAGCTTTGCAAGTTGGATTCGCCAGTAAGAAACACGGAAACGGGTGAATCCATCTGCTTTGCAAGGTTACCTCTTCCTCCAAACATTACCAACATCTCTATGGTCTAGAGACGTTTTTAGCTTTAGTTTGGTCTCATCTGACCAAAGGCTCGCTTCCAGTATGCAAAATCTTCCTCCAGGTTGTCCTGAGCAGACTTCAGCTGAAGGTGTCTCTTCTGCAGAAGTGGAGTTTGTCTTGGTCCATTCCTGCACAGGGCTCTGGTTACTGTCTTCTTAAAGACTACCATTCCTGACTTGTCTAAGCCATTCACTAGTGTCTTTGCAGTTGATCTGGGGTCTTTAGACACATCTCTCACTAGTTTTCTTTCAGAGAAATCTTTCTCTTCCTACCTCTGCCAGGCTTGTTCTGTACTGTGTTGCTTTTTTTGATTTCTACACTGATTTCTTTTGCTTTTGCTATGATGCTTTCTCTAAGGTAGCTCAAACTCTTACTAAATATCTTTATAATGAGTGTAAATTAGAAGATAATGAAATGTTTTCTATAATAAAATTTTATTAATTTATACTGTTAATGCCATGATAAAAGCTCTTCTATGATACTTAGACCTTTTTATTCAACAATTAAAAGGATCAAACTGAACGTTTTATCATAAAATCAGATACAACCAGTTGTTTTTTCTTGTTGCGAAGGAGTTAGATGAATTATCTATCTGCAAATGCAGGTGTTTTTATATGGAATGATTATGTGATGACAGAAATAATAAAAATGTCTGTATGAATTACTTTGTGTTCAATTTGAAAAAGACATCCCAACATATTAAATATATTTCTGTTAATATCTATCAGAGTTTGTAACCTCTCACGGCCTGTCTAGTAGGTTTGGTTCTGGTCTTTCTAGTGTTCAAACACATGCACCAGACAAGCACTGTCTCCCCCATTTATGCCCCCTCCATCCTCAAACCTTCTCACAGATTTGGTTCCATCCTCTCTGACTTTCCTATCTCCTCTCCCTCCTTCCTTCTTCTCTCCTCATCTCCTCCCCCCTCCTTTTTGGGAGATTTCAGAGAAAATAGCTGAGGGCCAGATTAGAGGTTGGCTGCCTCTTTGCGTTACCAGCAAAGATAAATATTCCCAGGATGACTCCCAATGCCTGGAGGATGTTTATGTGTGTACATGCTGCTCCTAACCCCCCCACCACCACTCCCCCACCCCCCCACCCCCAAAAAAACAGCACTCACTGACACACATATGTGAGCACATGTGAATTTAAACACACGCTGCAGCGCTTCCTCTTTGCTCAGTGTGACACGGTAGATTGAGCGAAGGCAGATCGCTAGCATTCGTCTGGCTCTTACCTGTTGCCTCATCACTGTGTGCTGCGGTGTGTTTGTGTGGCGGTGTGTGCGTGCAGCAGCAGCCAGGTGATAAATGCCAGCAGCTGCTCAGTGATGTCACTGTCACAGGCTGTAGGAAGAGGATGATGATGAGGCTGTGTGGATCATACACAATGACTGTTCCGCTAACGTACTGGCCTGAACGAGAGACAAACCCTACTTTAACTGTTTCAAAGACTTGAAGAGCTATTTGTTCACAAGAAAAACACAATTTCTTTTAAATTAAATGTAATTAAAAATTCAAATAAAAAACATTAGACAGTAGTTTGTAATGTGTCGTAAATAAAATCGTCTTTAAACTGAAATAAACATAAGAAAGTTGTACCATAGTGAGACGGAGCTCAATGAGGAAATCCCTAAACCCATGTACGCCCTTATTAAAGGCCCCACACCTGAACCATGCTGGAAACCACCTTTCACTGGGTTCTTTTGGTCCGTTATGACAGTGTCAGTCTGTTTGTGGCGGCAAAGTTAATTTCATCAACTGAAATGTGACAAAAATGTTGTCATTGACAACCTTTTTCCCAATGAGGCAGTGTTAATTTGACAGCTTTTTAAAGTTCAGTTTTAGTCTTTGTGTTAAGATTAAAATGTCATTTAGTTTTAGTTTTATTTTAGAAATTAAGTTGATGAATTGGTAGCAGTTATGTCTACTGTTTATTTTGTTTCTCATGTGTGATTAGTAAATATTGCGCTGTTAAGACCTGGCATTGTGTAGCAGTGATCATTTTGACATCTATTTCTAATCTTAGTCTTAGTCTTTATGAAATGTCTTTCAGTTTTAGTCTAGTTATAGTCATCTTGATGAAAACTAAACTTACTTTTTGTCAGTTTTAGTCATCACAGATCTAATTTTGTTATTCTTAGTCTAGTTTTTGTCATGGAAAAAGGCTGTCGACGAACATTTTAAGTCTCCTCACAGGAGCTTTAAATTTAAAGACACCCACACAATATTGTAGGGTTGAAAGTCCTGGTGGAAATAGCAGGTTCTAAAGTAAGAAAGAACAAGGTCTTCAGGGATCTTAATAATCCAGAGCCACTGTAGCTCATTGTGACTTTACCAGAAAGCAGAAGAACGTGTATTTACAAGGACAGTAAGTCTCATGTGATTATCGTCATTGTTATAACACCTTAACATCCCCTTGGTCTCTACCTCTCCCATAATGAAGCCTAAGAAAGAGCAGATGGATAGTTTGCACATCCACTGTGAGAGATGCAGATGAAATCCTTTAAGGAAACTGCTTTAAAGGGGCATTTAGAGGAAATTGGAATCAGATGGGGATTAGACAGTAGAAAATGGTCTCCCCTCAGAGGTAAAATAAGGAGAAGAGGGTGAAGTGGAGCAGGATTGAGTTGTATGGCTCAAAGCCCTGTTGACCTGTGAACACAGGAAATGGACTTAAGTTGTAAGTTCAGCTTCAGCAGAGAGCTAATTTACAGATTTCCCTGTGGACATCCACCTTCACCTGAAATAAATCAGAGTGAAAAATCTTTTTCCTCTCTATTTCTTAATCTGGATACAAACTGGATGATTTTAAGGCAGATTTTGGGCCTGAATGTCCCCCTCTAGTAGGGAAGACATGACCTGATTTGAGGCTTGTTGCAACTGATTATTTATCAAAAAAATTCTCAAGTGTTTGGTGTCAATATAATTATAACACTCCTCCTGATTGGGTTGGACCCTTCACAGTGTAAGATTGTAAACAGTAAGCATGTTTGACATTTAGGATTTCAGATCAGACTGCACTGATCTTCCTCCATATTTGATTTTCTTCTACAGTCACATTTGAACAGTTTCTGTGAGATCTTGTGTCTGAAATCACCACACTGCCATGAAATCACAGCATAAGGCAGATGTCTGGTCTCAAAGTCTGGCTGAATCATCAAAGGTGCTGTTATTAAAATGATAAAATTTGGTTGAAATTGTCCTTTTGTTCGTGGATAAGACGTGAAAATCCTAGTGAGTAGCCAGCCATACAACGGATGTCCTTTATTTCTTTGAAATCTCCAGAAGTAGATATCCAAACCCTGTTACCTGGCACTGATACTTACCTGTAGCTGATCTGTCAGTCATGGCTAATACTATCACACTTGTAGAAACATCTGGTGTCATGTTTTTGTTTTATCTAGAAAACTAGAACTTCCACCTGACAGTGATATCCCCCCACAAGGTAACCAGTACAACTGCCAGATAGTGAAAGTTCAGTGTTGGGTCAGGAGGAGGGCTAAGGTGTTTTCTGTTCTAAGGTGATGAGGAAAAAATCATATGGGAGCGAGATGAAAAGTAGATTCATTTTCTTTAGCCTTTAAAGCTCAAAATGTAAGCAGGTCATTTTTGAGTTAGTGTGGACCATTCTGCCAAATTTGAGGGAAACCCCTCAAAGCATTCTTGATATAATAGTTCACAAACAGGGAATGAACATGAGGCCCAGTGAAATTAACTTCTGACCTCCAAATCTAAGCTGTTTATTCTTGAGTCAGAGTGGACAGTTGTGCTAAGTATGAAGATAACCCCTCAGTGTTCTTAACAGTTTACATTCACAAGAAAAAGATGAGTATAAAGCTTCATTAAAAGTACGTTTAACCTCCAAAATCTCATGAGTGCATCTCTAAGTCAGAGTTGATATTTGTGTGATGTTGGGAGGAAATCCCTTAAAGTTTGTTTGAGATGAAGGTTAGCAAGCGAGGGATAAATACGAGGCCCAGTGGTCTTGATCTCTGAAATCCAAACTCTACTTTTTAGTTTATTTTTGAGTGGATAGTTGTGCCAAATTTGAAGGAAATCCCTCAGAGTGTGTTAAAGATCATGGTTCACAGGACAAGGATGAACATGAGGCCCAGTGACCTACACCTTTCACTTCCAAAATCCTAGCAGTCTATCCTTGAATCATAGCGGATATTAGTAACACGTTTGAAGAAACACCCTAAAAGAATTCTTGTAGGGCCCTATGAAATCTGTTCTATTTTTTTGCCAAATTTCGTTTTCTCCGTTTTGACTTTTGACCTCCAAAATCTGATCAGTTTATCTTTCAGTCAGAGTAAACATCCTTGAGAGGATTGTTGAAATACCACTTTCATAAACAAGGGATAAATATGAGGCCCGATGATTTTGATCTTTGAAATCCAAATTGTTTACAGTTTATCCCTAAGTGAACAATTGTTCCAAATTTGAAGGAAATCCTTCAAGGCATTCTTGAAAACATGGTTAAAAAGCAAAGCATGAACATGAGGCCAAATGACCTTGACCTTTAGACCCTCTGAGACCAACACTGTCCCTATACAACAAGAAATTGTAGCCACTACCTTTTTTCCCTGTTATAGCCTGCTGTTTCTAATGACACCATCCATGCCTTCATAGCCCTTATGGAAGCTTTTCTAGCTAGCCTGGCACTTGGGTGACTTTCCAGGGCATTCAAAGATCAAATTAACCCCAGAAACTCTGACATTGAACATCTATTCATTCATTTTTTTAACCCATTGTTTTTGATGCTAGCTTACCATGCTATCCACCACATTGTTTTCCCACAACGGTGTCAACCAATGGCAGGCTGTTCCATCGTCATGTCATGTTTAGACAAACTGTGCATGTGGTAACAGTGGAGGTGGCCTGAATAGCTCATAATAGAGAAAGAGAGGAGAGGCTGTGACATGGCCCTCTGTGTCACTGCAGACTGGAGCTGCTTTGAATAATGGCACAATAATAGCCAATATGCAAAGAAAGTACACTGATTTTTTTTACTTATTTATTTATTTTATTTTTATTTTTTGTAAATGTGTGAATATTTTGAAGACTTTTTGTCACAGAATGATTATTCTTGTCACTTTTCGTCCCCAAGAGATGGGAGAACAAGTTTGTGCAGCAATAAAAAACATTATTGTTTACTGTGTGTCACACAGATAAATCTATTAATTTTAATTTCTGTTAAGTTTTTCTTTTGTCTTAATAGTCCCATGACTTTGCTGCAGCACACATATTCTAAAAGCCCAGGTTGTCCTGAAGAAAAGGATGTTAGCTTGACTGTGCACCACAGGGTTGACGTTTTACAAGCATTTTAAGACAACAAGTACAGGTGAGAAAAATGGTTGAAAACTGCTCAGGGCACAGAGGATTAGCTTTCAAATTGTAGGCAGTTCATCCTCGAGCCTCGAGTGGATTTAGTGAATAGTTTGAAGAAAATTAGATATCAGATATTGCCTCAGTCTGAATACTTTTTATCTGGTAAGCCATAAATGATACCAGCAAAAATAAGACACTCTTATCCACTGGGAAACAGTGAGTTGTTTTATTGTCTCGTTTAGTATCAGCTGGTTCGTTGCAGCTACTGTCAGCCTGATGAGCAGACAGCTGTGCCTGAAGAGGCCGTTGGTTTAGAGCCCAAAATGATGAGACGTGTCAGAACAAGAAGGACACTTTCAAGCTGCACATTTTTCTCCCTGCTTCAGACTTGTGTCTGTCTGTTTGCACAAAGCTCTAAACACACAAACACGCACGCCTCACACTCATGCATACATCCAGACTAACACGCGTACTTGTGTAATCATACATGTTCTTATTCATCGTCACTCATGCGTGCACAGACGGAGACGTATACACAGCACACAATACAGCTGCAGAGGTTTCGTTTCAGTGTGAGATGTTACTGTGTTATGATGCAGATTTACGGGTTTTCGTCTACTTTTTCATGTCTGTATTTTTCTGACTTTTTTATGTAACAGAAGCACAAAATAGTGGCATAAAAGTTACCAATCCAGTAATTCTCATGTTGTTGTGATAAAAAGATGTTACCAGATATCTAGAGTCTCATAGCTAACCGATAAAAACACAGACAAGGCAGGTGTCATCTTTCCAGGCTGTGCAGATTGCAGACTTTTATAACTGATTTCCCAACACTATGATGGGATCTTTCATTGATATGGATGATGAAATAATATCTTATTTTCACCCTCTTCTTTGGCAAAGCTATTTGCTTTCAGAGGTATAGTATTAGTATTTTTGCACTGAAATGTCTACAGTATTGAAAAGTGATTAATACTATATTATATAGAAAGGAAGTTGGAACAGCAACAGGGAGCTGCTGTTCTGTTGATATACTTTGCTCATGTTCTCTGCTGCTGCTTACTTGTGATTGGTCAGCATTATTCTCTGTTATTGGCTGTTTATTCTGCCACCCAGTGATGCCATCCATAAGCCTAACTTCCCTAACATTGTGGTCCCACTAGACATTTACAAGATCTCAAGAGAGGTAGACACACACTGCTAAGCTCTGCCCACCTCACCTATGATCCACTGTTTTTGTTCCATGGATGAATTTCACACAGGGAGCCTCTCATTTCATAACTTTGTGCATCCTCTGCTCAGCTGACTCACCCGTAATTTGCACATACAATGGCTGCGATCCACCTGCGAAGCACACTGCGGCCCAAATCATGTGAAATCCATCCATTTAAAAAACGACAGTTTACTGTTTAGTAAATACACCTTATAGAGTGTTGTTTTTATTGAACAGTTTTCCATTTGAAATGAAAAGTAAGCGACAGAGGAGGGCAGAGCTGAGCAGGGTGTCTCCCTCAGATTAAATGTTCTTCTCCCATCTGTTCAAATCCATCCTTTCTGCAGGAATACAGCGGACATTGTCTAAATGGTGCTGACAGAAAGCGTTGATAAGTGTAACACCTCTGTTTCTAACTGAGCGATCAGATAGTATGCAGCAGCAGCTCTCCGAGTGTAAACATGCTGAGATACGAGCTTTATCACTCATATCATCACATCTGGGATCTCTGTCTCTCTCTCTCTCTCTCTCTATTATTCTCCCTCACTGCTCTTCATGTTCCCTTTTTTTTTAGCTTCCACATACAGGCCAGTTCGAGCAGCAGTGGTTACATCAGCACAAACACTGTCCAAGGGAGTCACGCTAAATTAGCTTCTATCTGTTTCTTTTTATTTCCCTGATAGGCAGGTGCATAGAGGGTACACACAAACATGCAAGAGAAGCACAGAAACACACAGACACAGGGTAAAAACACAAAACTGAGACTATAAATGTGTTTGTATAATTGCATTTTGGGTGAATTAGCTTTACATTTACTTCACTTTATATGCACACAACAGACAAATACCATTCAGTCATGCAACTTATGATTTCAAAATGTACATGCCACCAAACTCTTTTGATTAGACCCCCTCCACTTGTTTCTATTTTGCTGTGTTGCAGCCTGTTGCTACAGTCGAAAAAATTCATTTTTATTCTCATTAATCTACACTCAGTACCACATCATGACAAAGCGAAAACAAAATTTTAGAAATTTTTGCAGATTAATTAAAAATAAAGAAACTGAAATAACACATTGACAGAAGCACTCAGAACTTTTTGTAAAAAACATGAAATTTAGCTCAGGTTCCTCCCGTATCTCTGGATTGTTGCTGAGATGTTTCTACACCCTGATTGGAGTGCTCCTGTGGTAAATTAAATTGATTGGTCATGATTTGGAAAAGCACTCACCCCTCTATAGGAGGCGTCAAAGCCGACACAGCATATCAGAGCGAAAACCAAGCCGTGAGGTCAAAGGATCTGCCTGCAGAGCTCAGTGACAGCATTGCTGCAGATCTGAGGAGAGCTACAAAAAGGATCTGTTTCATGAAAAGCTCCCAAGAGTACAGTAGCATCCTTAATTCTCAAACGGAATAAGTTTGGCACAAGCAGGATTCTTCCAAGAGCTGGTCTCCTGGCCAAACTGAGCAATTGAGCAGTTATTTCCATTTACTACTTTGGAAAACTGTCGTACCGTGGTCTTCCTACAAGATGCTAAAAGCTTAGCCACCGCAGATCTTCTCATTGTTTATATCCAGTGAAGGGTCAGAGAGGAAGGCTGTGGCCATTAACTGAAGCTACAGCGGTCTCTAAGGGCGGTAGGTTCATTACAGTTTAAAAGAGCATTATAAACAGCGATTTCAAGACTGTCTTAATAAAAAATGATAGGTAATTAGTTTAACCGACTGTTAAAGTAGAAGTTTAACCTATTTGAGTTATGCTATTTAGGGTAAGTATTGTTGTTTATAACTTATACTCAGTTGTTGATGTTTTTTGGATAATGTTGATATTTATTTTTTAGTAGTAGGTCAAATAAATTTGTTTGGAATACATTTTAATTCAATTCATTTTTGTATTTTTTTTTTTTCGCTTTTTAATAAGAGAAGCTGGGTGGTATACTACAGCCTCATATAACCTCACACATTATACCAACAACAATAATAATTGTAAAAAAAAAAAAAAAAAATCAGTATCGGTATCTGCGGTATCTGTATATTTATCGGAATCGGATCAGATCTGAAAAAAAAAAGGGTCGGTGCATCCCTTGTTGTCACTCTCTTGTGTTACTTTTTAAAGTTAAAAATTGAATGAAAATAATTACATAATATTATTTATAATGATTGAAAATGTAAGCGATGTAATATCTTTTTTACACTTTGATATTTTGAATTAAAGTAGATATGATTAGTTCAGTTAGAAATGGTGTTGCTCCTGCATACAACAGTGTCCCAGATTGACTCCCCCCCCCCCCGGTCAACAAAGTCTGGCTCCTTCCCTGCCAGTTTCCAGACACTGTTCAAACATCTTAAACAAGCACATCTCAGCTCATCCAGATATCTGACATTTATTTAAATGTGCGGTTTCCTGATTTGACACACCAGTCACACTTTGCTCATATACAGCCTGGAGATGTTAATTTTACCATTCCATTCACACTACTTAATATGCATTGTTTTCTTAAAATCTCACTCTAACATGCACACTTAAAGGTTTGCATCACAAGTCTGTCTTTAGCCTCCTTATTCACAGTCCAGTATGGGGCAACTAGGCCTCATGTGAGTGGCCGTGAACACTGGGGCTTTTCCATCATAAAGGGCGGCTCATCTCGGCTTGTTTTGACTCGGCATGGCAGGGGATTCGCTTTTCCGACACGACCGGGCTATCAGTTTGAGTGCACATCTAGAGTTATTGAAGGTTTAAGTCCTTGTCTATCTTGTACACTGTCTGATCTGATTGACTTTACACAATTTTAAAGCAGAAATCAAACTGCAGACTGATGGCACCGCACACCGCTCTTTCTCTGGCATGTAAGGTTGTGTTGGTTATGTATGATTATATACTACAAGGACAGCAGCTCAGTTGAATAGCCCACTTGGGTCAAGTTTGATTTAACAGTGCATGTAAAACTCTTAAAGTATATTTACTCCAGACTCTAAAGAGCAGTCCCAACAGAAAGTATCCCCACCCCTCTCACTTTCTCTCCCTCTCTTGTTGTCTCCTTTTTCAGTTGTTTAAAGAGGAGCTACGCCAATCTGACAGTGGACACTGACACCTTTCAACACCGCCTTCCTTCTTTATGCAAAAACAGCGTCGTGGCCGGATGCCTCGGGTAGGTACTGTAAACATCGCTCCCTTTCTCTCCCTCCACTTCAACACAAGAGCGTCCAACATAATTGAGGCATGCAGGTCTGTGGCTGCTGTGTGCCAAACATGGACTGGATGGGAGGCTGGGAAAGAGGAAAAATTTGCCCTGTATCTTAGCTTAAATAATGTTAGAGAAACTGAATTGAACTTGGGAAGAAAAAGAACAGCAGTAAAATGACTGTGTAGAAGATTAAACCTGGATTAAAAGCAGCTAATCGCTGTCTGTTTACTTCCTCTCCGGTAGCCGTGATGCTGTCAAACTACTGTTTCTATAAGTGTTACTACAAGTTGCTTAAGTATGGCTTTCCGCTGTCTGAGGTGAGTGCATCTCCCTCTCTCTGTGCACCATTCTGCACTCTGCAAACAAGTCTGGACAGCTTTGTATCTCATCCCTCTTTGGATAAACACAGGCAGGAAATGAATGTGGTTTTACAATGATTCACTCCATACTGGAAGCATTTGCTTTCAAAGAAATCCATTCAAAGCAGCTTTGGCTTCACATGTTTACTATTTTCTCTTGCTTTGGCAGATATGTATCTTTCATTTGGCCATTTCCTACCTCTAAAACGCACCTTACCTTATTTGTTTTTTACCCTGTGTAACTTGGATGGCTGTGTAGAGGTTTTACAAGTAATGTCTGAAATTCCTCTCAGACAAAATGCTCCAAAATTCAATTCTGTGCTCCTCTGTCTGCCATCCTGTCTTTAATTTAGTCTTTTCTTTCTTCTTAACTTTTGTTTCTTCTTTCATATTGCTTAATCCTTTTTCCTCTCTGTCCAGAAACCCATATTTCTACATATTTCTCCTCTGTCCCGCTATCTTTATTAGTGGAAAGTCAAAGTGCCTGAGGCTTCAGCTTAAGCCATGCAGTACAGCTGGTTAGGGACTGTCGGTCGGAGTAATGAGCTTTACCTTTAGCTGAACCATAAAGGCTGGTGCTTGCCTTTGGGCATTCCTGCTCTGAAGTTAGGGCGGCACACAAACACGTGCACGTGCGCGCTCGACGGTTGTAACAACTCCCCCGTTTGAAACATTTCCCCTCATCATGTACATTAAGGCGTAGTTTAGAAGTGTGTGATCAGGGAGTGACCTCTGTGAGGATTCATTAGTCGTGCAGTTTTGACAGAGGTCAGCGGGTTCAAATTCAATGTGTTCACTGTGCAGAGCTGCTGCGTTGGAGATGCTACATCAGGAAAGTCACAGTGCGATGACCTGCAGCAGCAGATGTTGCACCATCAGCTATGTAAATGAGAACATAGCAGATATACTGTAGATGTACAAGCAGGGCATTTATGAAGGCTATTCTTGTTTGCATTACATTTCATTTTATGTAATTAGCTCAGTTTCTGTGTGACTGCAGTGTATCATGGGAAAAAGTTGCAATGGCACAAAAAATGTCAATGCAAAGTCAGTATTGCATGCAGTAACAATAAAAAATTGCTGTTACAGACAGCAAGTTTGCATTTTAAGCTACATAACCATCATTTTCCAGGCTTTCTGTAGCATTTGCTGCTGTAAGATTTGTACAGGAAAATACTTTTTTGTATTTATTTTATTTTTGAAATAGACAAAGGTGGCCTTCCTCGGCTGAAAAAAGACCTGTTAAGGAAAAAATAAACATGCTGGATTTGAATTGTGATTACAGCATGGATGAATAAAAGATCTTTGGAGATGCTCGGCTCTTAAAGAAATTGTGACATGAAGACTTCCATACAAGTATTCAATTTTTCTGCTAAATAACTCAACAGATATGACATGAGTATTCAATTTCAAAATGTTTTACAGGAAAATTACAGTTTGTATGCAAAAGATTATGTCTGCTCATATCTCATCTGTCCATTATTTTTAGTGCCATTCAGCAGACTAGAAATCTCTTAAAAGTTTGTATGCACTGCTTTGCATGTAACAATGTAACTCTACATATGTCTGACTTTTCTAAAGTGAATTAATAAGGTCATATTACTAGCATTTGAAACATATTTGTTTGTAGCAAAATGCCCTGAAATTAAACTCACCAAAATAAACTTCTCTAGATTTGTCTTACATTCCCTTTGGAATAGTGAGATTTTCCTCTACATCCTTTCCTCAACTTTCTACCAAAGCTTTGATTTTATGCCACCCATTACCTGTGGTATAGTGGTTGAAAAACTGTCAGACAACCCGGCCTGACAGTCATAAGATTCTTACAGCTCTTCAATATTAAACAGGAAGCTATGTTAGCAAGCAAGCTAGATGCCTGGATGACAGACGCTTATTATGTATTAGAATCAGTCTTATTTTAGAAATAAATTTTAAAAAAGTATATAAATACTTTTAATAATATCCCTTCATCAGTTCTTTCTAAGATCATGCAAAAATGTGTGAGCTTGGAAAAATTTAAAACATCGGCTACTTCCTGCTTTCCTTTATGTTTTTATCATTACTTATTACAGGAAGCGTAGCATTACTAGCATAGCGTATCAATGTTTATGATGAGGCTATCCCACAGAATTAACTGAGCCCCTGAAAAACCCAGAGAATGAGTTCTCTCTAGTTGTGATTTATTGATATAATATCATTGCATGTGTGTTGGATCTGTAGCATTGATCATCATCTAACAGTTACCTCAGTCTGGAGCTGGAAAGTGTGTCGAGCTATTTTTAAGGGCTGAAAGCTTCCATTAGGTTGGCTGATTCTCTGGTCGAAAAGCTTTTGTCCGATTTTTGTTTTTTTTTTCTTAAACCTGTATGACCAATCGATTGGTTGATGTCTGGGTGTAACTTCGGTCAACTACTTTTTTTTTTTTTTGGGGGGGGGGGGGGTTGTCTACAGGCCTACTATTCTTTGGTTTTGATGCTAAATTAACTTATTTTCACCCATTTCTGCCACTTTCAACCCATTCTTGCCACTTTTTAACCTCTTTTCACCACTATTTCCATACATTCGTGCCACTTTCAACCATTCTTGCCACTTTTTTACCTCTTTTCACCACTATTTCCATACATTCGTGCCACTTTCAACCTATTCTGTCCACTTTTTAAGCTTTTTTCACCACTGTTTCCATCCATTTTTGCCACTTTCAACCATTCTTGCCACTTTTTCACCTCTTTTCACCACTTTTTCCATCCATTTTTGCCACTTTCATCCCACATTTAATCAATCTCGCCACTTTTCATTGTTTCTTCCCTTTTTAAAAGGATTTTTTGTGTCTATTTAGCCCATTTCTAAGACTTTTTTTCAGACTATTTTTCAACTTTAAAACCATATTTGCCACTTTCCATCCACTTTTGCCTTTTTTCACAATTATTTAATTCTTGTCTATTAGAGTTGTCTCAATTTCTTCTACTGTATTTTATGGCATCCTGACATTTCTGCAAATTAGCTTTGAAGTCTGACATTACTTTCTTGTATTAGAATGTGAATACATGAATAATTGTTGTTGCTTTGATAACTGTGGTTTTTATTCAGAGAAACTAACTAGATTTACACTGGACCATGATTTCCTCATGATGTCCTTTAGGGAATAAATAAAGTTTTGGTTTTTCAGACCTCTTTGGCCCCTGATTTGGCTTTTCATAATAACCGATACAGAGAAATCGTATTTACCCCCTAGTCATTTTCTTAATATTCAAGAACATTTTGAAGCTATGTGACCCTTCAGTTTGTTAACAGTGCCTACTTTCTATTAGATGTTTTCTTGTATGTTTTCTCTAACGGGAAGCATTAGTGACTATGTTAGCAGAAACAGTCACAACCTCCATTCCCTGATCTTGGGAATGAGCCATGTGTGGACCAATAATGAGACCAAGAAGTGATGAAGAGTGAGACACAGACAGATCAATAATCCCTGCTAATCCATAATCCCATTAACAGTGACAACAATAGGAAACAAATGTTACTTTTTCAGGAATTATCCGTTTCCTATCGATCCGTGTTGGGCTTTAATAACTGTCAGTAATCTCTTGTTTTCATACTTGTATCCTCATGATTTCTGACTCTGGTGAAACACTGAGGAGGCCTGTGTGAGTATGGTTTGTGTTTACAGGCCTGTTTGTTGACCAAACAGCTTGTTCCCATTACTGCGCTCAGGCCTAGGTGAACAGGACTTGTTAGCAGGGGGAGACGCCACATGCTTTTCATTAGATAGATCAGTGGCGGCATCCATCCTGTGTAATTTAACTGCTTTTTGTTGGGGTAAATAAGAAAGAAGAAGTCCTGTTTTTATGTGTCAGAGAGCATCTTGGCCTCTTTGACCAACGGTTAATCTCTCTCCAGCCTGCTGAGACTTCTGGTGGGTCAGGAGAGACAAGGGGAAGGAGTTTCTTTTTGCAGCAGAGGCTGTAAGAGGCCAGCGAAGAGTTCCCTGAGAAACCGAGACATCTGTTGTCTGTGAGAAGGGCGCGCTCAGGGAGGAGAGGCAGGGATTCGGTCCTCGTCCACGCTCCTCTGCTGACTAATTGGTAAGAGGCCTCTGCGTGAGCGAGCAAAAGGAGGGGCGTCTGGGTGGCAAGCCGGAGAGGAAGGAAGACAGGCCACCTCATTCCCACAGGATGAGGGAGAAGGAAGAAAAAAGAACGCAAAAGATGCAGAAAAAGAGAAGAAGAGACAAAAAATGGCTGTTTTTGTGCTCTGTCTCACCCTCTTCTCCTTCCCTCTGTAGCTCTTCCAGACCCAGACTCCAGACTGGCCTCATCCTTGTAATTTAGATTAATTTCTTCCACATTTTCCTCAGGGATTAGGCCGCAACCCCCCAGACCCCCCCTCCTTTTACTACACATACACAACTACTTGCCCAGCTCAGCCCCTACAATAGTTTCTTAATGCTCTCATTATTGAACTAAGTTCCCCCTCACAGCTAACCCCCCTCATTCTACCCGTCCCCTCCCCAACTCCCAACCTCCTCACAGACTCAGCTCTCTTTAACGGCCAATAAATGTTTCCTCCGTTTTTATCAATTCAACGGTTTTGTCTTATTTAGCTTTAATATTGTAGTTACTGTGCATCACCACATCTATTGCTACTATCCAGCTATTCTTAAGTTAAAACTGCAGCACTGTTTGGCTAAGAGGAGCTGTTATCAATTAAACAGGAGAATTTCCCTGTTTTCCCTGCAAAACTGGAGGATTTTTCTCAGGATTTTAAAGTGATGACAACATAGAATTTAATCACAAAATTGGACAAATACACAGAAATGTTTTGCAGGAATGCCACGACAACGGTTTCACACAGTGAACATGTGTCAGTCTGGCACAGCAGGTAAATACCAGCACAGCTCACTCACAGTTTGAACAGGTGTGTGTCAGTTTAATGCCGCACAGGAGCGAGTCATGCTGGGAGTGGACAACACTCACAAGTTCCTCAGAAACAGCAACTAAACAAACACTAGAGACAACAGAACACCCATGTAGGAGAGCCAATTCTGTGGTTTCTCTTTTCGTATAAATCTAGTTGTTATGGCATTTATTTTCTTACATTTTCCAATTTTCCTGACCAATTAAATCCATGTATTCCCTGCGTGCATACCTTGTCGAGCAGTAAACAGCAGCTGGTGACCTGCAGAGAATGTACAAGGCTCAGACTAGCCAAATTTATGCACAACTCGTAAAAGTCTTCTAAACTTTCATGCAGCTTTGTCTCCATCATACCAGCTTCATTTTACACTGGGATTTGAACTCTTTTTGAAAATGCAAGATTGTTTCTGTGTCTTGTTCCAGCAGAGTCACAAAACATTGTTTTTAACAATGAAACAGAAAAACACTGAACAACTCCAAAAAGGTTTGGCCGCTGTGTAAAATCTCAATGAAACTGAATGCAGTGATTTGCAAACCTCATAAACCTGTATCTTATTCACAATAGAGCATGCACAACATATCAGATGTTGAAACAGAGACATTTTACAATTCCATAAAAAATATGAGCTCATTTTGAATTTGATGGCAGCAACACATCTCAAAAAAGTACGGACAAGGCAATCAAAGGCTGGGAAAGTAAGTGGTACTATTGAAAATCAGCTGGAGAAGCATTTTTCAACCAGTTAGGTTAACTGGTAACAGTTAAGTAACATGGCTGGGTATAAAAGAAGCATTTTAGAGAGGCAGAGTCAGAAGTAAAGATTGGCAGGGGTTCACCATTATGAACAAAGCTGTGTCTAAAAATCCTGGGACAATCTACGATAGCAACATAATAAAGAATCTGGAGAAATCTCTGTGCACAAGCGACAAGGTCAATGTATGCTCATGATCTTCAGGCCTCAGGTGGCACTGCATTAAAAACAGGCTTGATTTTGAACTGGAAATCACTGCATGGGCTAAACAACACTTCCAGAAATCATTTTCTGTCAACACAGCTCACTGTGTAATCCACAAACGCAAGTTAAAGCTGTTTCATACAAAGAAAGAAGCCACACGTGAACATGTTCTAGAAATGTCGTTGTCTTCTTAGGTCTAAAGTTAATTTAAAATGGACTGAGGCAAAATGGAAGACTGTTCTGTGGTCAGATAGACAAACAACATCTAGTAAAGAAGGCCAAGGACTGTTGAGAGTCCTCCATCAGGCAAGATTGGGACAACATTCCTCCCCCAAAACTCCAGAGAACTGGCCTTCTCTCTTCCCAGATGTTTACAGACTGTTGTTAAAGAAGAAGGGATGGTAAATTATAATTTCCCTATATTTGTGAGTAGTGGCGGCACCAGAACATTTACTTTTTGCAGGTGCTAATCACACCATTGATGGTGCTCTAAAACTCATGATTCAGTGCTACCTCGACCCATGAACCATGCACACAAGCACATATTAGTATTTAACTCCAGTTCAGCACGACTTAAAGGGTCTATGTTAAAGTATAATATTCACCTGAAAGTCCATGTACAATCTTACCTCAGTACAACACTCTTCATCAAAAATAAGCCAATGACAGCGCCATGAAAGTGCAGCATTTTACGCAGGCACACTACAGCCTCACTTACAGAAATCAACCAGAATCTGCTCCCAATGAACAAGACAGCAGCTCTTTCATCAACTAAAGGCTCATTTCATGTTAAATACATGACATAAATGAACATAAAGAGAAAAAACCAAGAATTCAAAACAGGTGCCTTAACCCCAGAAACATTTCATAAACACACTGCAGCCGAAAAAAAACACACGCCCTTACCTTTCGATGTCTTCACAATAAAACGATCCTCCGGTCGTTACGGCTGAGGGCAAAGGCATCAGTGATTTGTTACTGGTCTTGCTGGTAAAAGCTGGCTCCATGGCTGAGAGCTATTGTCATCTGCAAGGCCAGACTTGTCAGCGAGAGCGTTGGCGGTTCCCCCTTCCTCATCCTCTTCTTGGTCCTGCTCGGTTCATGGCGCCTCTCAGTTTTCACCAGCCACCAAAACACAGCAGGCCTGACTTGCTTCCTCACTCTCTGAAGCAGTTTTATCCACCCGTGCACGTCTGTGATAAACGAAACGACCCATCTCTGCACTGCACACACCACAATCAAGCTAGCAAAAACTTAGTGCACAAGCTGAAGAGAAGTGTAGGGTCAAAGGTTAAATGAGCGCTGCGCCATTGGCTGAATTTAATTACGTGCATTTTTCGGCTATTGATTTTATTTTATTCATAAAATGTTCATTTATTTTTATTTGAGTTTGAATGTGTATAACTAACATGTAAATAAAATCAAATTAAAAAAGAAAAAAATTTGCTTTGATGATCCCAGGAGTAGCTGGAGCACCTCCAAACTGCTCCCTGGCGCTGCCTATGTTTGTGAGTATTTTTAAAACAATGGTTCAACTAAATTTACTTGTATTATTTCCTTCACATCCACTTATCATTCTCATCTTGCTCTCTGTCCCTGCTTTCTCCTCTCCCATCACTAGGGGTGGGCTTTACCATTTTGACATTTTTGAAGAGAGGAGTAGCCCCCTGCATGTCTTTTTAGTCAGGAATGAGTCATTTTCCCTTTAGTACAGGCTGTTCTGTTTCCTCTTATGTTACTATCTTGAATCATTTACACGGTACTCTCTACTTGTAATTCCAAATGGATGTTTCACCAAGTAAAAATAGTTCCCCTGCTGGTAAAGCTTAATCACCTCTAAAACTTGAAACTATTTTTTTATTCTTATAATTATTAATTATTTAATGAGAATCTAAATTATTAGAAGACCTAATGTTTTTTTTTTTCCTCCAAGTGGAAGATCTAAATTATACGTACTAGGTACTAAGTCCTCACTAGGCCATGGAGACTCGTCCAGGCCTCCTGATTTACACATGAGAATCTTCTGTCGTCGGTATGACTTGTGACATGGGATGTTAAGACTTGGGTTTAACTCATAAAGTGGTTTCAGTGGTCGGGAGCTGCAACCAAGCGATTAGTCTGACTGCAAATGGGCCTTAATATACAACAGATCTCAAAGGCGGTTGTTGAAGGGAAGTGGTTTGACTAAATGGAGGGGAAGTGCTTAGTAGCTGGGAACAAGTCGGACAAAATACTTTGAAATTTGCAACAGTCAGAGCTTTTAGTAAAGTCAATACACTTTTATAGTGTCATAAGAAGCTGATATATGTCTATTTTTGCTCCATCTTGATTGTCTGAGCTGCATAAGATATATTCCATTACACTGCCATCATTGCAGTGTAAGATCAAGATAAAGTCATAAAAAAGTGGGAAATGAGTTAATATAAATCAAGTTTTTTTTCTCTCCCTCTTTTCTGCACTTTTCCTCGCTCCTGACAGCTTGGTCATGTGACTTTCCGTGACCTACATAGAAAAGGTCACTCAGTCAGAGCGTGCATGAAATACGAATACAGTTCAATGAATCTGGAGTTGACAAGTAGCCCCGGGCGTCCTTATGAGATCAAAAGATTCTATATTAGCACGTCAGATATGATCTGTAAGTCAACGAGTCTGCTCTTTTTTTCATTAAAGAAGTGGAAGGTAACAGGTAAGCTCAACAAGTCTACGCTCGCCTCCTTTTCCCAACTCCGTGAGGTGTGTCAGAGGTGAATCACTCGCTGTTACTTACAGTTGAGATTGAAATGTTTGACCAGTTACAAAGAAGCTCATGTTTGGGAAAAACACATGATGGGGAATGACACATCTCAAGCAGGTGCGTGGTGGTGAGATAAGAAATGTGGTTATTTTCTGGTTGAATGTGCTCTGGACAAAAAGGGGCCTGTATCCACAATGATCTGGTAAGATTATGTAGCCATCACATATCAGTAACGTCTACAGAATAAACACGGGGAAGACTAATCCATCACATGTGGTGGAAATGATTTCAGTTCTCAAACATTCATATAAAGACTACAAACCCAGATTGCATCACTAAATATATTTATATGCATATGAAAAGGTTACATTTGATTCTTAAAATCTGGACTGATTTTGTGGTGTGCATTGAGAGCATCCATTCCGAAAAGGGAAACTTTACATGGTCAATTGTGATTTAGTCAAGTCAGACCTCCATTTCTAATGTCCATTTAACTTAATGCTTCATGTTTACTATTGTTGCAGTGGCTGTGTTTGATGTGCTTCCTCCTTCAGTTCTCCCAAACAACAGGATTTCTGAGTATAAATACAAAGCATAGAAAATATTTATGAGATCAAATCGAAGCAACTCTCTGATTCTCCCCCACGTAGATAATGAAGGGCTAAATCATTCTTTACACACTCCACACGACAAGAAAATCTAGCAACATCATTGCTAGAATCATCCAATAGTAAGGCCTTTGCTGACTTTGGTAGGAGTCTGGCCCACAGCCATCATGGTTATGTGTGGGACCCACCTAAAGTTAGTCAATTTCTAATCAAAGATATGTTAATGTGTATCATATATTTGTATCATGTTTTTATTCCAAGATATAAAGCACAAAAATAGGTTCTGCATTGCTTAAATTGTTGCCAATAGGACAAGTAATTTCACATATGAGTGTCTTGAAATATGAGGGAAATTAAGAAATACAACAGTCATTTTCACTCATTACTCAGTCTGCAGTCTGAATATAAAATGTGGACATGGTCTCAGTGGAACTGAGGTAGGCTTTTGGCTTCATGGCAGCTGTGTGGTGTCCACCTGTCAGCCAAAGTCAGGAAAAATGTATGCATACTTCCTAGCCTTCCAAAGATAAGAGAGGAATGAGTTTTAAAAACCACCTTATGGATACAACACTGAGCTGATACCAGTTTTCTTTTTGAACCGGGCTGTAAAAATGTTTATTTTTGCTTTTAAAAAATGACATTTTAATATGAAACCTGAGAGGGATGGCCTGGCTGTGGCAGCCAACCTCAAGCGGTGTATGTGATATGAATCAATGAACACGCCTTTTTCTGTGTGTCATTTTTCCACCTGCAGACTGCAGCTTTCTGCACCCCTGCATTGGCTCAACATGTTTCTGCTTGTTTAGTATCCAGATTTGGGATTTTTAGTGATGCACGTATGACAAAAAAGTACTCTCTTGAAGATCTCGTGTATGCACAGCACATACACTGCCTGGCCAAAAAAAAAGTTGCCACCAAATAAAGGTCACACACTCTAATATTTTATTGGACCACCTTTAGTTTTGATTACGGCATGCATTCGCTGTGGCATTGTTTCGATAAGCTTCTGCAATGTCACAAGATTTATTTCCATCCAGTGTTGCATTAATTTTAATATTGATGATGGGAGAGTCTGACCACTGCGCAAAGCCTTCTCCAGCACATCCCAAAGATTCTCAATGGGGTTAAGGTCTGGACTCTGTGGTGGCCAATCCATGTGTGAAAATAATGTCTCATGCTCCCTGAACCACTCTTTCACAATTTGAGCCCGATGAATCCTGGCATTGTCATCTTGGAATATGCCCGTGCCATTAGGGAAGGCAAAATCCATTGTTTATGAAATGAGAAGTTACTCATTGCATCAGCTGGGGTTAAATAACTTTTTGCCAGCTGAAAGATAATCGCCCATGCAGTAATTATCCAACAGGAGGCTCGTACCTATTTGCTTAGTTCAATCCAGGTGGCGACTTTTTTTTTGGCCAGGCAGTGTAAGAAGAACCTACACCCACCATGTATTGTGCAATACATTTGTGCATTTATTCAAGCATTAGTTTGAATATGACTAATAGTCATGGTTTACTGATGTGTAAACTTTCCAGACTTGAATGGCATTTGATTTGAAAATTCTTCACAAATGTCACTCAGCTGTGAACAAATCCATATTCTCATTTGGCAAGCTTTTACTCAGAGAGGATCCTCTCACTGACAGGGAGAAGAAAGTGAATTGAACGTGTGTTTAATGTCTGTCACCAGCCAAAATAAAAGCCCTGTGATGTGACTCTCCAAACACATAAAAAAGAGCTGAGACAGAGAGAGAAGTCACAGAGCAAACAACCTCCAATCAAAGACTCAGATGCAAGGGAGGTGTCGTCTCAACCGTTCTCAACTGGTCATCAAAGACGCTCCAAATCCACCTCCTCTTTCTCCCTCCAACACCTCCCTCTCTTCCTCCTCCTCCTCCTCCTCTTATTATCTCTGCTGCTCTCTCTCTCAGGGCTGAGCGCACACGCTAACACGAGTAACTGAAGGCAGTTAAAGTCAACCGCTGCAGCGAGCCGGCAGGTTGACAGGTCTGGTTGAACAGGTTCTGAGGGGAGAGGCTGATACTTGTTTAACTGAGAGGTATGGCACATTGCTGCTGCTGTGCTGCTGCTGTCTCTCTCAACAAGTAGCCTGGCCTTAGTGAAACACTGCTTTCACCCAGTGACCTCCAAAACAGATATGGAGCTAATGCAGCACAAATTAGGAGAAGTATTGGTGTACAGCATTTCTGTGCAATACAAAGGCAAAAAACAGAACTTACAAGTACATCTGCTTGTATAAATGTAGAACTTACTTTACGGCAATACAAAAAAGCAGGAGTTGTGGCTTTAAAATGTACCCTAAACTGAAAAGTAGACCTTATAAGGACATTTTACCTGGCTTTTTTTCTGTGCAATTCTATCTAAATCACATCAGATAAGTAGTCATTACATTTCTGGCATCCAAAATAATGAACATCCACTGTGCTAAAATACACAATCAGTTGGATAAGGAGTGTCTTGCTGTCCTAAATCTGCACTTATGTCATTAGAAATGTCAGCTGGTGATGCAACATCTGTGTATGTGATATGAATCAATGAATACCCCTTTTTGTGTGTCATTTTTCCACCATTTAGCTTAAATCTGTTTTTAACACGGCACATAAATGCTTCAAAGTAAAGATAACAACAATGTAATAATGCAACTAATAATGCAACTTAGCTAACATGCAATTTGGGTGAAGACTGCAGTAAACTCTCGTTGGCTCTGTCTTCATGTCATTATTTCCCATCTACGCCAAAATGAGTCTTTTTGCATTTTAACTCTCCATCTATTACATTTATATCAGTAGAAAGGAGGTAAACAGTATTTTTAAGTATAAGTATTTAGATATTCACTAATTACTTTTCAATAAAAGCATTTTAAATACTTTAGATACCCTTCTTTTAACTTTCTAGCACAGAAGTGGTAACAAGACTCTCATTTTCAGAAGAAGGACAGTCATTTGTTTTTAAGAAAGTTCATAAGTGCCTTCATAATTTAGGGCATAAACTAGCACTACTTAGAATAATGCACAGAACCCAGTTTGTTTGTGTTCATGATTGTTCAGTCAGGAACACTCTTGTCATACATTTTACCATTTTATTGGAAAATAGATGTACAGTTGTACCTGGCGGAGAAGGCTTTGCTCAAAAGATGCTCCCTGGGTTCGTCAAGCAGCTTTGACTTTCCAGGAAGCTCATGGCTTGAAACCCCCATATGTGTGGGGTTTCAAGCCAACCCCCCCATAAGATGCATTTTTGGGCCTTTTTCATGCCTTTATTTGATAGAGGAAGGACAGTGGATAGACTCGGAAACAGGGAGGAGAGTGGGGAGAGACATGCGATAAAGGGCCACAGGCCGGATTTGAACCCTAGCTGCCCGCGTACATGGGTAGCGCCGTAAACCACTCCACCATCTGCACTTCCTATTCCTATCATTTTATACAGTTTTTGATGGTGCAAAAATAAAATAATGTAGTTTTTCTTCTTTTAATGAGCATGTGACCAACTCTCTGTATTTTGAAACTCTGTTATTGAGCTGACATTGTTGTGTATCACCTCATCTCAGTCTCCTGGGCACTAATTTAATTTTTTGTTTTGTTTTGTTTTGTTTGCTATAGTGTCAATACGGATGTAAAAACAGATACTGCAGACCCACACATTGACCTACTGGTACTCATAAACCTCAAATATATTAACCTTTTTGGTTTGATTTTCTTTGCTGCAATATGTACATTATTCATAATAACTTTGATATAACTGAGTTTGAATTTTCTAATTTTTGAACCTTTATATTTAACCAGGTGTTCTCTTGAAATTAAGCTTTTTATTCAAGTGAGACCTGGCTTAGACAGTGCACCACTTAGAATTAAGAGATGGTAAAAATACCATAAACATGACACAAAACATGAGGGGCGAAGAAAAAACTCAAACCAGCAAAATGAGGTCCCCTTTTTCAGTTAAATGGACTGCTAAGATGGATTTAAAATGATTCAGTGTGATCCAGGTCCACAGAGCAAAATATGCAAAGTTTTTTTGACCCAGCTCAGAGCAAATCCTTGGAACCAGGTAAGAAAGCCAACTGGAGGAAGGCGGCTGAAAGCAACTGTTGGCTTCCATGAAGATGTGACAGAAATGTGAAGGTAATTTACCCAGCATGGCCTTACACACCCAAACATATAAAGCTGCATATATAGACTTTGTGGTGCCCAACCAACGGATTCATAAAGTGAAAATGCTGAGTACTGGCACCAGAGTTGGTTCCCCTAATAGTATGCATTGATTATCTATTTACCTGTGCATTTTTTTCCTTATTTGGCAAAATAAAACTGATACCTTTATCATGCACACACCTGCACAACTGTTAAGTATGAACTTCATTTGCTCTACAACTTTTATCTCGTCCTGTTCTGTTTGATATAACTTCTGTAAACTATTTGTGCACCAAAACACAGTTACGTTTCTTGTATGTATCTACAACTAAGCAATAAACCTCAGACACAAGTATACTTCATAGTCTTGCATTCCCAGCTGTTTGTCCAGTGCCAGTGCCGTGTTCTGGTGAAACTCTAGCTAAGACACTTGGTGTAGCAGCTAGCTCCGAAACTCATAAACACACAGACCACATGAATCAGCACAGACCGGCTCAGTGAGTGATGATTAAGCAATCCTGCCACACATGTAAATCCCATCTTGCACAGCTTCTTTCTCACAGACATCAAAGGAAACGTCATCGGCTGTGTGAAACCCGCAGCGTGATATTTGCAAAGATGGAATACACCTTCATGCGGGAGCACACCTGCAGAAAGAGAGACAGGAAATGACAGAATCATCAGGAAGCAAATGAGAAACTTATTTAGGAGAGTATGTTAAATAATGGATGTTTTTAAGTTACAATATAAATAAGTCACTATGTAGTCAGCTGTGTATCTTCTGCATCACATGCTGGAGCTTTTCTGCCCTTCATCAACCACACAGCCTGGTTGTGAAGTCAGGGCGACGGTGCATAATGATGGCCTCTGTTCCCTTTAGTGTGGGGATTTTTTTGGTGCTTATTAATATGAAATCCTCCAACACATGACTCAACCATCACCTCTGAGCTGAATTATATAAATCTGTGTTATTCTAATGCTCTAAATAAGATCAATGACTCCCTGAATCAGGCTTGAGTTTTTCTTTTTATTATTTTCCTGAAACTTTAAAACTGTTTTATTTTACATATTTTCAAAAGAAAAAAGTATATCATGCCCACTTCCTAACCTCTACTCGATAAAAAACTAACCCATTTATAAAAGTCGAACACACAATCATAAAAAGTGAAACCATACACCAGAGGGAAACCATTATTTACACAAGCCCATTAAATTACAACATAAATTAGAAAATATTTACATCCAGGATGAGACACTGGATAAAATTCTATGTTTGGAATTTAATGTCTAATTAAAAACATTTTTAAAGAAAGAAATATGTACATTTACACACACTCTCACAACATACACACACTCAGGCAGGGCTGTACTGGGTGGTAGGTTGATGGTAACTTTGGGTTTAAATACTAAGAATGAGGAATACCTAACATGGTCACAAAAGTAACAAGTTTCTGCTGCTTTAAAGAGTAACAATGGAAGCACTGCTATGCCTGTTATCCACATGAACACTGAAGAGGCTTTAGAGTCTCTGGTTTCTGACTGAACACAGACCGACAAACCAAAAATGGTCTTTTCTCATTCAGGCCTACATAAGATTCAAATCATCTCTCGTGAACAAAGCACAATAACACTGGAGCCATTTTGAAGTGGTTGTACAAATCGAGCACAAAACAATGAAAAAAAATGAAGAAGTGGATTTTCTTCTCTCTCTTTCTCATATAAAAATTGTCCTTTGCAAGTCCATTGAGACACAGGAAATCAGTGGATTTGCCTCCAGACAGAGCAGGAGGGGGGAGGAAGCTGAGAGGAATTCACAGCCACAGCAACTCATCTTGAAATGATGTCCTCTGGGGAGAAAAAAACAGTATGCACTTTGTTCTTTTTGCTCCTCCTGTCAACAAAAAGCAGGTCCCATGGTTGTAGCTTCAGCACATTGGCAACTGTGTGGAACTGCATGAGGTTTTAGTATCAACCTAAAAATGGCAGGCTCCTATCAAAACCAGCACTCCGACCTTCACCATCCACTGGAGTTGCAGCAAACTGTGGCATGTTCTTAAAGTCTCAAATAGTAGGACATGAATTGAACAGTGCGAGTCAAACACATACACACGCTCACAATTCAGCTCTCAAAAATGACATCAACTTGAAAAAAGTCCAAAAAAGGGCAGACAGGGCGGCAAGATGGAGGGACTCGGGGTTCTCAAGTTCATAAGGATTGTCTGTTCGAAGCTCTCATTTCCTGTGTTTGTCCATTTTGTCGGTAGATTTGCTCCCACTGTCTGAGGACCCCTGGGTGTCGCTGCCAGAGCTGAGGTACATCTTGTCCAGCTGTTTGAGCGCCTCATTCAGGTAGTTCTGCAGAGAGGTCATGGCGGCACAGATGGCTGGAGAGCCAAAGCCATGGGTGATGAGGCTGAAATGGGTGAGGCAGCCTTGAATCCCGGGCTCCATGATGGGGGCTGGCCGAGAATTTCCAAGGGGGGAGCGGTCTTGAGTGAGCAGGTCAGTGAACTCTTTGCAGATTTGCCTGAAGGTTAAAAAAAACACAGAAGATTTAGGAGGAAAGAAAATAAATCAGCAATGTCAGATATGACAATTGCACTTTCAAGGAAGTTAATCTGTGAAATCCTTAAGTAATCAGTAAAAATCAAACACATCAGTGAAAAAATCTTGATAAGTGAGCCTGGTGTATCCTACTTTGCTACAGGTCATTTTCATGCAACTTTAAAGGCATTCAGCCAGACAAGACACTTACTTGGCAGCGAGGAGCATGTTCTTGCGAGAGTTAACCTCGTTGCGTTCCACGTGCGGCCTGCCCAGGTATTCAGCAATTGCCTTAGCAGGGAATTCTGTCTCACACACGTAACCAAAGTCCCTCGCTAGGTGAACAGCTTCACCTAAGAGGAGAAACATCAGAAAAGAAAGCTATTTGTGTAAAATGACTTTATCTTCAGCTCTAAGGGAAATCAACAATCAATACAGATCCTTAGAATAATATAAAATCCTAGAAGGTTAAATTTACTGCATGTTGTTTTTTTAACATTGTCGAGCGTGTCTTGATATTATCAGGCTAACTTTCTGTGCTATTTCCTTTAAAAATCCAGGAGGAAGCATGAACTTGTGTTGAACCACAGCTCAAAAATGATCAGTTTCTTCTTTGAAGCCTAGTTTTCGCAGCCCCATATTTTGAGTACAAATATTTTTATTTTTACATGCATATGTAAGCCATACTGGTTATGGGGTCAGCCATACTAAGTTCGTGTCAAATTAGCAGAGGCCTTGATTGGGTCTTTTTTTTTTTTTTTAGTTTAATGATCTCGATTCAGGTTCAAGGATAGTGAAACTATTGCTGCACAATTAATCTTACTGCAATTGCAATGTCAGGCTGTGCAGTTGCATAATGGCATAAAAGGCTGCAATTATTTACAGAAAGGCCTTGAAGTTTACAAAAGTGCCACTGCATGTGCACTTTGTATAAGATACTTTACTTTAAAAGCAGGACAAAAACTTATATTCTTGAGAAAATCTTGAGTTATTTTGAAATCAGTACTGTAAAAGCTTCAGGTTTTGCATTTTTATACTACTTGATATTTGTATGTTTAAAGTTGAGAAATGCACATTTCAAAACTATCATTATTCTCTGCATTTTCCTTGATAACCAAGCAAGTAGACTCATGATACCATTTCTGTATTACAATGTAGCTGCAATTGCAAATCACATTATAGTCGAGTATAACCACACATTACTAAACCGTGCAGCACTAGCTGGGACTACTACTTTATTTGAGTCGAGATTACTACATTTTGTCCCTGTTAGTTTAGCTAATCCCTCTCCTTTTTACAGTTATTATTGATTAACAGCTTGTATAAAAGTAAAACTTTGAAATGATACTGACAATAACAGTGACTGTTGCACATAAAGCCCTACAGAATAACTGGATTTACTCCAGTTTTTCAGTGCTGTGTTACAAATAAAGGGAATAAACAACAACATCTTGTATAATACAAGAAAATTTCCAAATCAGACCAAACTCTGCCAATTATTTACACAGATGTTATGGTTAAATTTACACTGATACACTGGTCAGAGATCAAATACCCATCTGGTCGGTCCCTGCACTTTATCAATTCAGAGCATTATACTAGCAGCCCCATTTTGAACCTGACACACGAGTATCAAGGCACATGAAGTGAAGCAGCTGAACTCCAGAATAATCATCCATACACAGTCTTCTAGCTCGGGGACACAAGAGCAACCGAGATGAATATATTTCCGTCTTGAGGGTGGTTTGACTTGCATGGTCATAATGGGCTTAGTGAAATAAACGCTAGCAAACACAGCCTGTGGCGCTAACAGCAACGCTTATTGATAGAAGCGCGCATCACTTGAGGACACGGGCGGCTATTCAGAAGCACAAGCTTTAAGGTCAGCAGGCCCTCCTGGCGAGTTGAACACGAGATAACAAGGCTTAATTCAGCTTTGAAGGTCTCTAAATAACACAAGCCTGCAGTCATTCTCCTGCACAAAACCGTCAGCCCATTTATAAAAATTAAGCGTGTGGGGAGCTAGAGAGGGAAAAATATTCTACCTTAGCCTGCGGCAGGTGGATGTGATTAAAGTGATAACTATTCATAGTGAAGTGTGACTGCCTGGGTAAGGTATGATGATGTTTTTTTATTATTCAAAGTGATGACAAGGTAGGGTGAAGGTGTAGTGTGTCGTCATTTGCACTACGCCACTTCTGGGATAAAATGGCTCAAGATTTGTGACCATCTTGAACAATGAGAACATTACAAGAACTATTGTTGTCAAAATTTTTGAAACTTCCATAAACTTTAATACCACATGTTTTAGAAAATATATAGTTATCTTAATGATCAATAGCATCAAAATGTGGCAAAACTTAAAAAATATGAATGTTCACAACTCATACTTGCCTGCATTTGTCTTATTTAGAGAGAGTGAAAGCGTTTGCTTGTATTATTTGAGTATTAAAAGCATTAAATTATCCCGTATTTAAGGGCCTTTGTTTTGTATCTTTGTTGCTGGGATATTGTTTGATCTTTATTATAATCATATTGAAGTTTAAATCTAGTATCATGATAACCATAAAAGTAACTCTTGTACAAACATTTTAGGGCCTACACAAAAGCTTCTTTATATTTTAACTTTAAAATGATTAAATCAGTGCAGAAAATATGTCTGAGCTATTCCGCTGTTACATTTGAGTGGTGCAGATACTTAATATTCCATAAATTGAGTTGGAACAGACCAATTCAAACATCACTTCAATTGATCTGATATTGATAGAATCACAAAGGGAACCAAAGTACAACTAACGCCCTATCAGAGTTTAGATAATTAAAACAAAGTTCCTTCGGGAAGAAAGCTCTGCAGCTCTCTCATTGTCTCCATAAAATGCAGTATTCCAACAATGACTGGTGTTTAGAGAATGGCTTAAGACATTGTGTACTACTGAAAAAACACACATACTCTGTGAATGAGATCGACGTTCTCACACATTTAGAACCACATTCCAGCCGTTGCAAATAGCAATTACACCTGAGAAGGTGCTACGCTAAGCACTGCTGAGTGATATGCCATACCTTCTACTAGTGAGGTAAGTAGAGTGACGTTGGCTGCCTTCCTCCTTCCGGCAGGCAGGTTGAGCCCGATCTTATCCAGCTTTTCTCTCAGAGAACGACCTCCATTTTTTGACTTGGCTCTGCAGAAAGGAACCAAAATAAACATTTTAAGTCATCAATGGGGAAGTACTTAAGACAGAAAATGCAAGATTAAAACCTCGCATGTCATGAAGCCTTCAATCTATTACTTCCTATACATTCTTGATAACACAAACAGGCTTGGCTGAACCCAAAAAGGACAGAATTAGTGCTTCTGCTGAAGCAACCCTTGCATATACGTTTGCTGAAACATGTAAACTCCCCACTTGACAAGAGGGATTTCTTTTTCCGCCTGACTGGCACATCAGCTCTGCCTCTCCATGGCGGGTGCATCTTTAGGGAGACGTGTATACAAGTGTCCTCACCCCCATCACCCCCATCACCCCCTCCTCCCCTCTGTCCCACTGCTAACGATCCCCCTCCTATTGCTATATGACCTACTTAAAAATGTCTGTGATTGTGTTTGTGTGTGCATGTCAGCATTAACACAGGCACATGGGAAGTGGCAAACGTGCGACTCCAAGCACAAAACGCTCCGGTCAGGAGTGTTGAGATTGCACTGCAACCTCACATTCCCTCAGCAGACTGCCACACTAACACATGTGCCATAAGGTCAACTGCTCAGCCTCGGATAAATGTACCCATGCTGCATCCCCTGGCAAATGCACAAAAACACACCCACGGAGTCTTTCGATTGGTACTAAGTGTGTTGATGTAACCTATCCCCAGAGGAAGCACACAACCAAAATTGCAGACCACACAAAGAATGTCACGAACCTTACGCAAAAAAATGATGAGCTACAGTAACTGAGACAAGCTGTGCTTTTAGAAATGTTTCCCATGAGCCTCTGTGCTTTAGTCCATGGAGCTGAAGCTCTGCAGTTTGATTATTCACTTTAGAGATAAAGAGTCTAGCTTCTCAGTTCCGATGCTCTTATACTGTTTTTGCCTTGCTGATGCCTATTTTTAACGCCTAAATTTGAATATTTCCTGATACTGTGTAGTCCCCTGATACTCCAATGACTACAATTTAAACATGACATTTATTCAAAGGGTGTGGACAAGACCTTATATTGGTGTGATATGATTACTATCATTGTTGTATGGCCTGACTCAGCACACTAAGTGAGACCTACTTGAAAGAATAAGTTTAATGTCTCGATCCAGGCCAAGGTCAAATGGGCTGCTGTTGAGTAACGGCCTTTTCAGACTTGCTGTTTCCACTGGATAGTGTCAGAAAATTTTTTTTTACCAAGACATTATTTAATATTGTATTCTAACCTTCGAAGTTTCTTAACTTTTTTGGTCTCTTATATAAGTCTTAAAATATGAGACTAGTTGCAAAAATACTGATAGGTTTGGCTAACTTTACACCCTCTACAAGCAGTGCAATGTCCTTTTCGCACCTCTACAAGCAGTGCAATGTCCTTTCCGCACTTTTAAAACAGCAGTTGCCAGAGGCAGTAGTTTTTTCTATTATTTTCCTGTGTGCTTTTGTGTTGAAAAAGGACAAAAAGGGGAATTTTCTAAAATTGTGGTGTCATATTGGTGCATTGACTGTCATTTATGTTATCTGCCACTGCTGAAGCACATACTGTATGTAGCAGATTACTCCTTTATACCACTGTTTCTTGATTTGCACATAACTAAACACTTTAAAGCTTATTTGCATTTCTTCTTCTGGTTGGTTGCTAAATTGCTTTTCAATGTTCTTACTTGTACAATGAACATAAAGTTGATTTTTTTTTTCTACTGTTATCTGATCTACTTCACCAAACATGGAATTTTATGCAGAACTGGAGACATTTCTAATACTGGTATGAGTATGGCTAATGCATGAGAAACTCACTGACAAATAATCAAAATTAGTGAATCTCATCTCAATCCTTTTCTTGTGAATTAGTTATTTATTTTTGAGGTGAAAGACTTTTACTTTTAAAGGCAGGATATTAAATCCAGACTCTAACCTGCGTAAAACTCCTCCCAGAAGTGATGCGTTCAGGCACTCAGGAGGTGACAGACGTCTCTGGACTTCAGCCACTGTGACTTTATACTTGGATGTGGAGCTCAGCAGGGACAGCCGGCCGGGTACAGAGCAGAACACCTCTGTGGGGTTTGACACCATACCCAGCAGGGACTCTTTCTGGAAAGGAAGGCCCAGTGCGTTGCCTTTAGGTAGAGTGACAGGCCCTGCAGAGTGGAGGGGAAAATTATGGTAAGATGAGGAGTGAAGAAATACAACAATGCATGATTTTTTTCAATAGAAATGTTTGTAAATACACTTTTGCTGTATGTGTACATGAGCTCTAATCATGGTAATCCTTTCTGTGCAAAAAGGAATCTGTGTTTTCTTGAAAGTAATCAAAAGGAGAGTATGTGCACAGCTCTGCACGACTGAGAAAGCCAGCATCTGCTTTGGACTTCTGATATACTTTGTGGTTTTCCAAACATTGGCTGGTTAAACAGCTAAATTTCCTCATGCCAAACACCATCCACAAACAGATACATACACACACAGACTGCCACTCATCTAAGCCCCAGATACACCTCAGTACTGTCATTAGCTGCTCTGACAGGCTCTAGATTTTGTGTTGGTTGTACTCAAGTTATTCGAAGTTCTAAGCCCCCCCAACAAAAGCACTGACACTCATCGGACAAACAACAACAAATACAGCACACTACAAAACACAGCTATCTTCATCCTCACCCGCAAGAATGCCCCCCTGATAATAAGTCCTCTGTAAGCGATCAAGGTTCCTGCCACCTCGCAGTCCTAATACTGAGACAGAAATCACAGAGTCACATGAGTACTTTAAGGCTCCTCTGGGGCACATGGCTGGGAATGACATGCCATTGTTTACAAGTGGAAAACCTAAATCGCCCATAGCGTGCCCTTAAGCATGGGAACAATATAATGAGCCATCACTGGTTTGCGTAACAAATGGAGACTGGTTCGTTTATTGTGCTGTGTGAAAACATGCTTGATTATAAATTTCTCTTGCATGGCTGTACATTTTTTAAGGAAATTTTGTATTTAGTGTGAAATATTATTTAACAAGGGCACAAAATGCCACAATATTCAGGAATGGCAAGAAGTGATGAGAAAAAAAACTAAAACATGAGGTTTATTTTAAAAAAGATTACACATTTAATAAGATTTTATGAGTTTTTACAGTATTTAATGATTGTATTTATGTCTTATTCCTCACCTAAATCCTGAGCGTGGTTTGAATAAATGAAGAAAAGCTAAAAGGTGGAATTATTCTGCTGAAGTTGATCTCTCTCTGACTCAAAGTCTGTTTAATGAAGCCCCAGTGACAAAACAGCAGGAATAATTCCTCCCGCAAAACAGTTCATGTCCCAACAAATTACTAAATTGTCCTTCACATGCAAGCCCTTAATGCCACACCCCACCAAAAGCTGGTTCTGCAGAGCCAAACACTGCGTCAAGATCAACTCGTAATTTCCTGCTAACGTGGACTGAAAAGCGCTGCAATTGCGAAGCTTAACCAGCCTAAAAATGATCCAAAGCTTTCCTCTTCTCTCGCAGTCAACACAGAAGATTGCTCAATTTTCATGTCTTGTCAATAGCCTGTCGTTTATGAAAGGGATCGCCTTTTTTTCCCACTGGGCAACTGTTCAAACACCTTCACCAACAGAATAGGCTGTGGATCATATCAAGCTTAGATAAGTGCATCTCGTGGCTGTGAGGATTATCAGTGTATGCAGTGCAAGTACAAATACAAGACTCCTCCTGTGTTGTACTCTCGCACTGAGTGCCCTGACATGCCACTATAGAAGTAATTGTTGTGACAATTCCAAGTATGTGGAGGGTGAAAAAAATACAGTGCTTACGGTAAATTTCCAGCCCTTGCCAGTAATTGGTGCATCTTTATTTTGTTGTACAAAGGCACATGTACCCCAGGCAGCAACTTTACTTTCCCCCTTTAAACTGAGAGTAATTCTAAGACAATAAAGGCTATATTTAAAACAAGGAGTAAACTCACCTTTTTTGATGACTGTCTGATCTGCCATAATAATACTGTGGTCATCTACGTGCTGATAAAAAAAGAAAAGAAACATCTGTAAGCCTTCCAATCACTTGCATTGTTTCCAAACATAATTATGAAGACATTGCATGAGCACAAGCAGTTATAGTCATTGTTGAAAAAAAATAATAATAATAACCAGAAGCTAGTGAAAGCAGAAGCAGCCAACTGCACAGAGCTAACAGCATAAAATAAGCAGATAATATCAGAATAAGAAATGGCCAGAATTGGATTTAAGAATGGCTTAGGTCATAATGCTAAACGTTAGTCTAAACTGCTTTTTTTCATTCTTGGAAACAAAATTAAAGAATAGAATCATTAATTACCAAATTAAAACAAATATGAAGTGTTGAACTGCCTATACTTTGACCTGTTGTAGTCAAAATAATGACCCAATTTAAGATGGACTTCCAAAAATTACGCCACGTTGTTGGCCTAATTTATGAAAGTTGACCTTTGTTAGCTAACCTTAGGACCGTTGGTACCTTTGTTAGCCAAACCAATGACGTTAGTTAGCTTCGTTTTCAGCTTAAATTCAACATATTTTAAAGTTTTAGAGTAAAACATATTTGGCTAAAATAAATGCACCCAAATACTTTGAACAAAGTAAGGTATTATTTTAAGTCAAACTGACTCACTTGGACATCCTCCAGTCCGTGCCCCATGTCGTGCATCCCCATATTATCACCAATAACCGACGATTCGATGCTGTGCGCGTGCGGAGGCAGCAGCTCCGGCCGGCGGAACCCTTCCCTCCTCACCCCGGACGAGCCTCCCTCCAGGCCCAGGATCTGACTCGCCAGTCCGCTCCTCGCGTGAGCTCCGAGCCCATCCTGACCCTGCCTTCCGGGCCACGGCTGCTGCTGGTTTGACGACTGAGACTGGTGTATGGAGTTGATGTTGAAAGGGTCGCCGAGGTGGGAGTAGGGGTCGCTGGACTGAGGGTAGGAGATGGGCTGGTAAGGTGGGGGGAAGTAAGGGGGCTGGAAGTCCGAACTAGTCGAGTGAGAGAGGGATGGAGACGGGCTGTAAAGGTGCTGGCTGACCGCAGGCAGGTGAGGCAGCCGGGGGTTCCCATTGCTGTTGCCGTCGTGCCTTTCCTGGGGGAAGGAAGAGACATGGTAGCTGAGAAAGGTGACAACAAGATGGCAGGTAGTGTTGACATTTGTCCCCGGGGGGAGTGAAGTGTCTGTTGCCCACTGGCGTTTTGTTCACGGAGGATAATTGTTTATTGTTAGAGAATGCCATGAATAAATCGACTGCACAATTGTAACCCAGAAAATTGTATTATTCATTTAAGAAGAGAAAACGTTTGGTTTACCTATCGTTTAAATTATTATCAGCATTATTTTAGGTTACAAATAGGCCTATATAGGTAAGAAAATGCTCTGAGTATTGACCACATTTACTAATTACTGTGAATTTGCAATGCAACTTATTTTTAAAAATATTTTTAAGCTCATGAACAGGGTGGTTGCATTCATACTGATGGTATTATAAAATTACTGTCATTTATTTTGCTGTTAGAAAATTTTCTGAAAGTCTACATTTATTCTGGTAAACGGCATTGCTTTAACAGACGTAGGCGTCACTCAGCTTTAAAAAACAAAAGTGTTGTAGTTCTTGTCCTTCTCTTTTTGCTAGTTATTTAGTATTTCTTAAAGAGTAGTCCTTATTCCTACTATCTTACCATAAACGTATGATACTACAACACTTTAGACGCGGAATTTCAAACTTTTGCTCCATGTCCAAACTTCTCCCTCTTTTTGAAACTCACCTCACAGTCGTCTTCATATTTCACGTTGTCGGCTAATTTCCACAACATTTTGACACAGAATAAAAAAATCTCCGAGGGGAAAAAAAGTATTTCAGAAAAATGTTTCAAAAATAATGCGTGTTAATCCAGGTAGAGAAAGGATAAGAGCTTCCTGGTGATCATGAACCCCTTCGTTGCTCCAAGAGGTCTATTTCTTGTTGGATGGCGGCTCAAAATGACAAACTGACCGAGCGACTGACAGTCCAACCACAGATATGAGTTTCCACAGCCACAGTGAGAGAAATAATCGTTGTCAACCAATATTTCCCCCCTCTCCGGCCAACGCGCTGTGTAGTTGTGCCGTGGACGTGGGCGCAAGCGGTGCATATAAGAAACTTGACTCCCTCTTATGGACAAAAGGGTAACGTTCAGTCTTATTGGCGCATGCATGAGCACTGACTGTACTATATCTGCACAGACGCTGTGAGTGGGCGGCACCCTGTCTGGATGATGTCAGTGAAAGGGGAAAATTGAAAATATTGCTGATTGGCGGGATACGTGTCCAATCAGGATTCTGTCCGTATGGATTGAGTCTCACGTTAAAACACGCTGACTTTACTATATTCCGCTTTTCATGGCTTACATTGAGTGTAGTCTGTCAACACCTACATCTTTGTTTCGGTGTTTATTTTTAGTCCCGTCTGCAGCGTGAAGGGAGGGCTTTTAATTTGAAAGACACCTGTTGTAGTCTAGCGGATTAAAATTCTGTCCTTTTTATGTTTTACATTGCGTTTTAAATCGAGAAAAGCATATTTTTATTAATTAAATTGTTTATTCTTTAATGACGAGCCTGATACAAGGTTTTTAAAAGGTGGAAAGACGTTGATTGATTAAGGTGCCATCTCTCGCCCAATCAGAAATCAAGAAGTTCTAAAATGTTCATTTTGACTGTTTAGAAGGGGAAAATAGTTTCTAAAAAATATCTTAACGGTACATTAAATCTATTTTCGTAACGTTGATAATTGTGTTCAACGGAATTAGCAGCGTTGTGTAATAAAGTCGTCTTTTATTAATTAAATAATTTATCTGTTTGCGTATGCATGTGTATTTTATTATTGTTTTGATAATATTTATGCTTTGTTCTTTTAAATACAGGCCTTGGAGTTACTATACGGTAGCAGTATGCTTATTCGCATGCACTGATACCATAGGCCTTTTCCATTTTCAATACCTCTTCTTTTTATTTCATCCTTCTTTTCAATGGAAAATAAATGTGTTTTTTCCAAAGTTGAAAACTGCAATAAAATTCTGCTCTGTCACTTGAATGAGCATAAAATAACCCCGTGACAGTCTCAATGCCGGTGTTTCCCAGTAGTGGTTAAATGCTTGTTTCAAACCGCAATAAGCCCGAGGGCCCAGCAGCATCATTCCCCCTCTAAAAACATTTAAAAGCTCAAAGGATCTCAACAAAAAAAAGTCTTTCTTCGGTTCATTTACATCTTTGTTGGAGCTTTTCAAAACAAGTCAGCTTTAAAGCTTTGATATGCATCAAACCCCACAGTAAGAACAAAAGATGTTTGTTTACTTTGTTTTTTTAATTTAAAGATCAATTTTTCTCTTTTAAGTCTAACCATTCAAACTTTTACATTTAAAATATCTCCCACATTAACACATTTAACGCCCTGTAGGCCCACTGCATGGCCCTTCTTCTATGAATTGGTTTTGTATCATTAGAGGAGGAGGCAGGCTGCTAAATGTCAGATTATAATTCGTGAGATTATTAGACACAGCTTTGTCTAACAGCCTGTGGCGTCCGTCCACCCACGCTGTGCTGATCGGCTGTGTGGGAACAACGGGAGGTGGGCGATCAGGGGGATTATCTTTTTTACACTGTGTTGATCTTTCTCTTGTTGTGATGATTAAATGTTTTACGTTCAAGCAACACAGAGCAGCAGATTTTAAGGAAGTTGGTAACGCTTGGCCTGACGGGATGTTTTAGAACGATCCTGATGCTCAACGTTTCGTTTAATTGATTTTATTTTATTGTTTATTTGATAGGAGGCTGCAGGGACGATCGGCACGGATGAAAATAATTAATGAATGCTTTTAAGTTTTTATATTGTGAAAAATGTCACAAAAACTAATGAAGGCGTTTTTTAAAGTGCTTTGATATGTAAGGCCTACAATTCATGCTTGATAACTGTTATTAAAACAAATGATAAACTGCAGTTCCAATGAGCTTTTCATAAGAAATTTCACATTCTGCCACTAGGAAAAACAACGAATTTCTCTTATATGAAAGCCACGATTCATCCTCTTATTATATAAATGATCTTTTTGTAATATTACATGCCTAAAATTAATATTTACGTAATTGTCTTCAAATCACTCAAAGGTAAAAAAATAATGACTTTAATTTGATTAAATTCTCTTATTTCTGAAAGACATTTTTCTTGCATATTTCATTTTTCAGTACTGAAGAGAAGGGAATCGTAGCATGAGTTAAAAAAGAGGATGCCAGTAATAAATAATTTATTCCAAATCTAACCACCAATTTAATAGATATCTGTCTCGACTTCAGCCCATTATCATCATCATGATTTAATCCACACAGCCTCAAACCAAATCACTCCAAGTTTTCCTGAGAATTAAGCCCTGCCCTTATTGACAATAATCACTGGTTGCTCCGAAGCGCACGCGGCGCCGCGCCATTACAAACAGGTGATTATGGTTCCAAGTAATAAAACAAATATGCTATAGACTCAGCAGCAGAGCCGATAAACATGTTGGTTTAACTAAAGTCAGATGTATATAAGAGAGAAAAAAGCCAACTCACCCTCCAGTCTATCCTCTCCAGCACAGACATCTGCAGAGCTGCAGTTACACAATCCCACTGACACTGCTGCGGATCACTGAAACCATCAGAGGTTTACACTGGAGACTTCACCTGGAGTTAGCGCACTGCGCATGCGCAGAGGAATGTAATACACCTGAGAGGGGTAAATCAAAACATTCCATCTAGAGTTTCTCAGTAGAAATAAATAAATAAATGATGTTGTATCACTAAATTTGGACTGGGGTCACATAAAAGGGGCAGGAGGAATATGAGGTAAATAAAGTTTTGTGTATTGTTGAAATTATATGATGCATGACACACATTGAATAAGACTTTACACGAATTTTTATTAAACTTAGCCTGCGTTTCATCTGCTTTCGTTATGCATAATGATAATTAAACTAAAAATAAAATGCAAATAATGCTTTAAAGTTTGGAAGAAAATGTGGAGGAAAAAAGAGACGTGAGTAAATTTTCAGATGAGGTAATTCCACCCCCAAAGCCACATGGCCTCAGGCTGAGAAGAAGAATCTGCTTTCAAAAGCAACTGAAGCTTTTTAAGGCATAAAATGGCTCCTGTTATCTGATCTCCTGAATACTTTGGCTTAAACTAATGAACAGATCAAAGTGTCTCAGCTATGTGGCTGAGGATATCTGGCATATCTTGTTCTGAGAAAATAACCTTTATACCCGTCTGATCTGCTGCTGGCACCTGACAAAAATAAATCAATATCAAATGAAACAATCACTAATGATGAGGAGGAAATAATGAAAACAGGGTATAATTTTTTTTAAATTCATATTATCTAATGTGTGTTAATTCAATCTTACCCTGAGATCATTTAAGCAACTTTTTATGTGCAATCAAAAAATAAATATGATGTGTAACTGCATAATTTCCCCCTCTATATGATAAATGTTAATATTTCTCAGTCTAAGTGCAGCATATGTGATTTCTTTAACAATTAATAGTACATTATCGCGGTTCGATTCGTGGTTGATATCGCGATTGTAATGGTTGAATAATAAATTATTTCAAATATAAGCTACCTCTGCTATTTAATAACACTAAACCCCGGAAGTTTTTTTTATCCTGTCAGAGTCTTACCTTTCAGGTATATAAGCCTAATGTTAGATATATATTTCTAAGAGTAGGCCTGCCTACTCAGAAGAGATAATGCTCATGGTGCCTCATAAAGCAGTAAAATAAAGCAGTAATAAGTGCTTTTACAAAAAAACATCTGTTTTGCTTCTGCCTGCTCAAAGACAAATAGTTTCCATGGTTATAAAAAATTGTTAAATTAAAAACAAAAACTTACATGAGTTTATGTGGTTCTTATTATTGATGCATTATTTCTCTGTAAACCAGCTCCTCACTGATCTAACTGCTCTGAAAGATCGAAACAAACAACAAACGTAACATCATATCATCCTGCGCAGCTGGAGGAAGACAAGAGGACGCAGTGTTTATTTGATTTTTCAGCCACAGTGATTGGATTATTTATGGTATAACTTACATTTAATGGAAAGCAGGCTGATCCTCTCGGTCCTTATCCTCGATCGCTGCTCGACTCTGTGAAGTGAGTCGGTGTAATAAGGCTGCCTCTGCTGCCACCTTGTGCCTGCAGCCTCGCATTACACCAGGAACCCTCATCGAGGAAAAATATTAGATGGACTTCAAATCACGTCTATTTGGTCTCATTTAGGCAAAATTGTCAATAAGTTCCAAAAAATAAATAAATAAATAAACAATAAAAAATAAAGACGAACGGTGGGCCAATCAGTATTTACCTAGATTATAGTATTGCATGTTATCTGGATATTTCATCTTTATACTATTACTTCTCAACCAAAGTTAACTTCCAAAAAACGGCAGGTTATCACTTTGTCAGTACAAAAAGTCAAAATAAAATGAGCTCAAATTTAAAATTGACATTTAATAGAAATAAAACTGTAATTAACAATAATGACAGCTTTAAGCTGTGCCTTCCTGTCCGTGCACCGTGGTAATCAGCTGGTATAGGCTCACTTCTGAGCCAGTCCCACTCTGCCAAGACCTTTCTTGATCCAATCATCCTGTTGCTTTCATAATTCAAAATCTGTTCTCCTCTCCCCTGCAGTCAGTCTGTTGTTTCAATGTGACAACTGCAGACTCTCCTCCCCCCCAGCCACCTCCATTACACCTTATCTGTGTTCAGTTGCAGCTCCTTCATGCCAGCCTGCATCTCTTCATCGCCACCTCCAAGTCATTTCATTGGTGTCCAGCTTCTCTATGCAAGCTTGGCTAAAACTCCTCAGAAGTCCATTCTTCATCTTGTCCCATTTCTATCACCACCACCAGTGTCTAGACTCCATAAGGGGGTCATCCTATAGACATCACCATAGAGTCTTTTCTCCATATTAAGTCTCTTCTGATTGGAATATCATTTAAATAAAACTGAACACACAATCACACTCTATGACTATCACTTATAATATCAAGAAATCCTGCTAACAATCAAGATAGGCAAAAGTTGTCAAATTGTCCATACTTTTTGATGCTGCCTGCCTTAAAAAAAGAAAGTTCTTGTTATTTTAATGACTGATGGTATGGGAAAGTCTTCAGTCATATTTTTAACCCACAGCTGACGCAAGAGACAGAAAAAAACTATCTGTTGAAATACCACAAATACATATTTGTATTTTAGTCAAATGACACTAAATTTCCCAAAATTGTAAGTTCAATGACTATTTTTGTTGCCATGATATCAAAACCAGGTGATAACCCTATGTTAAAATGAGTTCTATGTTTACATGAAGAAACTGGGAGATTGGATTACATTAAGACTTTATTGATCCCAGGGAAACTCAAGAATGTTTTCTAGTAGCAGACAAGCAATCATTGCGGTTGGTTGAGCTACTAAAGATGTCATCACTATTAGGAATACTCAATGTTAGATTATTTGCCAATATCCAACATGCAGATAGTTACCAACTAATTCTAGCTGCTACTGACACAATACCAATATATACACACCTTTCCTATTCTTCCTCTTCTAACAAAGAGCTTGAAACAGCACAAAAATTTCTCTTCTTGTCAAAACATTAAACTAGCTGTAGTTCATACCTAAAACTTCAGTCCTTAGAACACAATTTAAAGTTTCAGGAATGAGGGTGAAGAAAAAAAACTCAGCTGAGGTAGCTCTGTTGGTTCTGCTTCAAACATCAAACTTGATTTATCATTTTATAAAGTGAAACACTGTTCCTGCGCTGATATATCGTCTGCAAATATCACCAGAAAAAACCTATGCTGATAATACTGTGATTTGAAAATGTACTGTTGACTTACAACAGACTGCCATCCTTCATTTCAACCATCAGTGAAATATACAATGAACAGAACAATAAATTTAAAGACTTAAACTAAATTTTTAATAATCTCCTGTATAACTAGATAACATTTGAGCCTCACCATGTGTTTAAGCAACCAAACAACAGGATGGTGTGTTTAAGTCTCATTTATGGAGTAAAGCTGTGACAGCTGGGAGTCCAGATCAGCACACCCAGCCTCCAAACAGATGTGATTTTCACACCTCTGCATGTAAACACATGTAAGCTACTGAATGTAATGAGCGCTTTTTATAGTTTGTTTTTGGTGTGAATTTTCTCTATAAGGCACAACAGGGAGTTGATGTTGCTGCTGATGTAACCACTGACAACTACTGCTCTTCCTTGCACTGAAAACATTGTGTAGGTTGGTAAGGTGGCTGGCTGTGAGCTAGGCTTGAAATAAACTGTGCACCCGTAAAGTATTTACACATTTTATGTTACAGCTTTATTCCATAATGGATTCAATTCATTTTTACCTCGGTATTCTACACACAATACCACATAATGACTGTGATTTTTTGTGCAAATTAATTAAAACTAAAAAATCACATGTACTTAAGTATTCACAGCCTTTGCCATGACACTCAAAACTGAGCTCCAGTGCATCCTATTTCCACTGATCATCCTTCAGATGTTTCTACAACTTGATTGGAGTCCACCTGTGGTAAATTCAGTTGACTGGAGTTGATTTGGCAAGACCCACACCTGTCTATATAATGTCCCATAGTTGTGCATGTCAGAGGACAAGCAGTATTGATTGTCCCGATGAGCACAGTGGCCTCCATCATCTGTAAAAGCAATAAGTTTGGAACCAGGACTCTTCCTATAGCTGACTGCCCGGACAGTCTGATTGATAGAAGGGCCTTAGTCAGGGGGGTGACCAAAGACTCAATGATCACTCTGACAGAGCTCCAGCGCTGCTCTGTCAAGAGAACATTCCAGAAGAACATCCTATTCTGCATCACTCCACCAATCAGGCCAGTATGGCAGAGTGGCCAGATGGAAGCCACTCCTCTGTAAAAGGGCCCTGAAGGACTCACAGATTATAAGAAACAAAACTCTCTGGTCTGATGAAACAAAGACTGAACTCTTTGGCCTGAATGCCAAGCGTCATGTCTGGATGAAACGAGGCACTGCTCATCACCTGGCCAATACTATCCCTATAGTGAAGCATGGTGGTGGCAGCATCATGCTGTGGGGATGTTTTTTGGCAGCAGGAGCTGGGAGACTGGTCAAGGTCGAGGGAAAGATGAATGCAGCATCATACTCAAAAGGGCTTGAGGCTATAACTGCTGCCAAAGTTGCTTAAACAGTACTGAGCAAACACTATACTTACGCACGTTATAATTTTGTTTTTTATTTTAAATAAATTTGCCAAAGTTTCAACCAAACGGTTTCTGTCATTATGGTGTAATGTATGTAGAATTTTGAGGTGTAAAAATGAATTTAATCCATCCAAGTCCAATTAGGCTGTAAAAAATGTAGAATGATTAAACACTGAATACTTTCCTGATGCATTGTATGCTGTACAAATACACAGATAACACATTTAGTAAATATTCACTTTCACTTTTTTTTACATTTTCTGTCACATGCAACAAAAAGAAAGAGACAGAAATTTCCTGTTGTTTTCTCTAGATTTTGACTGACGTCAATATCTCTAAATAAAACCTCAGTTTTTTTAGGGATACGTTTATTTCTTGATTTTACAAGACTTTAAAGTAACAGCTAAGATAAAGTGGTCTCAATGGAAAAAAAACACTGTTTTCTTGTTGCAGGTCAAAATACCAAGAAAAAAATCACAATTGATATTCTCTATCATGGGAAAAAGATCAGTGTAAAATGTATGGCTGTATGCCCTCTCAAAGCGTCCTTACTTTTGCAACAAAAAAAAAAACAAATCTCAGTTTTATATCTGAAGAATATTTGTCAAAATTGTGGAGGTCAATAAACATTTATTTTTTTATTTCAAAGGTCAGAGATCTTCCAAAAAGAAGTGAAAGCATCATGTCTGGAAAAAATAAAGCCTATGATACTGACAACTAATAGGAGCACAAAGCTAAAGCATGCCTCTTTGTCTAATTTTATAATCCACCTGTTGTTTTTTTTTGTCAGTGTGCATCAAAAGCTCACATAATCGGGCAAGATGCATTTAACTGTTTTCTTCTTTATAGTATTTTCATCATCTTAAATATGCTGCACTCGATACTTAAAAAAATCCCCAAACAAAATGATGAAAAATAATCTACTAAGTCACAAGCGAGCCAGGTTATACTGTTGATATTTTAAGGGGAAACTCTACAACCTACATATACTCATTCATTGATGATAGTTACATTAAATTGGGAAAAAACTTAGTTCTGCTTACAAGTATAAAGTTTCTTGCTTGAACTGAACAGTAAGGTCAAGGATAAACCCAATTAAACCATGGTGAGATTAGTCTACAAAGCAGTCTTCTGTCCACTAGGAGACAGCAGAGTGACAAAGAGAATAAAGTCAGTCCAGCATCAATCCTCAAAGCACCTGTGACTGAGGACAGGCACAAAGCCAAATCCATGTGGGAGGGAAAAGGGTTGCAAAACAGAGAGCCTGAACTGCTCAGGGAGCTATTAGCAAGATGTTTACAACATGTAAACACAGAACTACTGGGGCTAAGAGACAAGTCGGGAAAGGGCAACACATTAGTGACAATATAAGAGGTCATGTCTGTGTATGTTGGAGAGATCTTCATGTGTTTTTGAGAGAACAATGCAAAAATGTTGGAATTTTCTCTGATGGGTACTAGAAGTGATAGGGGGTGTGGGTGACCCAGTTGGATGTCTGCTCTTTGGTACGTTTGGCGGAGCTGTGGGTGGTGAAAATAGATTTGAAGGCCTCAGACTTCTCTGTTTCTTGGATGGACCTTTTGTTAGAGGAGCTTGAAGAAAGTTTGGAGCCTTTAGAGGAGCTGGAGGATCCCGAGGGTCCGGCCACAGCTGAAATAAAATAGCAGGGTCAGGAATAGAACATTAAAAAGTCGAAAAATAAATGTATACATTTTGTCCTGATATAGCCTAATGAATTGATCTATATTTTGTTTTAAAGTAAACTTACAATAAACACAAAAATCTGGTGAGACCACAGTCTGCCATTTGTAGTCAACATTTCACAGAGAGAATTCCACAGACATGAGATCTCACAGGAACTCATGTTTCAAATGTGACTTAAGAGGAAAAACAAATATGGAGGATGATCAACGTTGTTGGCCCTACTGTGGTATGTCTTATATGAGACATTATAAAGATACTTATGTTGTAGCTATAATTACACAAGCTGGTGATTTTTTTTTCTCAGTATTCTGCTTGGCTTGGTGCACAGTTGTTTTTATGTTTGCTGCCATGTCTGTGGGTTTTAGGGGTACACAACACAAAGTTGGTGATACTTCTGATTCTGCTTGTCATTATTGGCTATTCTGTCAGAGGCAGCCTTATTTGGAATTATAAATATCAAACATGTTTGATGTGGAGCTTAAAATCATCAAGTGCACCATCACCCTTAAAAAAAGAGGGCCCCTAAATCATTTTGAATTCAGAACCAATTTAACAGAGAAAGCAATGTAAAGTCAGAGCTTTTTAAATTTTAATTACTCCATGAAGACAACTAGTTTCTCAATCAATCATAGTTAACAATTCAAAAAAAAAAAGAAAAATTGAACTGTAAACACTTTCCTTTGCTGAAATGCGTATGCAATTTACAAACGTACAGACAGCTTCGGCTCGGCTTTATTTAAAACATACATGAATGAAGTGTGGCTGGTTACCTGACTGGCTGCTTTCACCACCGTTTTGTAGGGAGCTCCCTCCTGCTACATCAACTTGAGGGGAATGTGTGTCATCTGCAAAAAAAATCAACATAAAGTTGCTGATTTATACACCGATGCATTAAAGTTTAGCAAGCAAGTTACATCAGAATTGAAGGAGGTTTGCTTCTGTATTTTCAGACTACAACCAATTAATATACAGCTCATTCAGAAAGTATTCAGACCCCATTCACTTGATGCTAAAGTGAAAAAAAAAAAAAAAATTATTTGTATTAATCTACACTCAGCACCCCATCATGTCAAAGTGAAAACTGAATTCATTAATAAAAAAATCACAAATTTAAATATCACAATAGCATGAATATTTACACACTTTACAAAAACAATCTGAATTTAGCTCAGGTTACTCCAATTACTTTTAATTGCTGCTGAGATGTTTCTACACCTTGATTGGAGTCCACCTGTGTTTAAATTGACTGGACCTGATTTGGCAAGGCACACACCCCTCTATAGAAGGCATCACAGCTGACACTGCATATCAGCTATAACTATAACTGCCAGCAGAGCTCAGAGATAGGATTGTTGCACGGTATGGATCTGGGGAAGGCTACAAAAAATTCTGCTACACTGAAGGTAAGATCACAGTGGCCTCCATAATTCACAAATGGACAAAGTTTAGCACAACCAGGTTTGGCACAACCAGAACTCTTCCAAGTCACCGGGCCAAACTGAGTGATCTGGGGAGGAGGGCCTTACCCGTAGAGGATGACTACACCGCGCACTGAAGTGCTGCGGTTTGCTCTGACCGAAACCAAGGGACCTCAGCCACTGGAAGCGTGTCTACAGCACTGCGCCACGGTGAGCAGCCCTGAGCAGGCAGGCAGAGATCATGAGAGAACTGCGAGTTCACGCCGGAGTGGTATGTCATCAGCAGACTAGTTTACCTTTGGGGCTTAATATATCATCCTTTCCGGTATAAGTCCATGGTATTATTGCTTCCGCCATTGGGTGAGTACATTAAGAAGTTAAAAGGTTAATGTTTGTTTAAAGGATCTGTGGTTATATGTAAAATTCTTTGAAAAATTAAATGTCCTCAAAAATTAACTTTTCCTTGTCAATGGCGCCGTTGTAGCTCTGTGACCCACTGACCTCTCGGTGACCCTTTGTTCTCGCTGCAGGATGAAACGTAATGTTGATACAGGGATGATTTACAACCGGGAGTCTGTGCTTGTGACTTCCTTTTTGGAGCTTTCTGATCGATGGGTATTGATGCGGTTTGGCGGCGGCCAGTGCTGAAAATAGACCTGCAGCGTATCTCGAACAAAGTGGAGCGGAGTGGCACTCCAGGCATGCGCCGCTGCAGGACTGTAGTGCCAGCTGTGGAACTGCTCTGATAGACTAGAAAGAGAGCTATGTGCTCCACAGTACGATTCACTGGCGGATCACGGTGCGGTCGCTGTATTGGGAAATTGGAGGTTAGTAAGAGAGGTGACCAAGAACCTGATGGTCACTGTGACTGAGCTCCAGAGATCTTGTGTGTAGAAAAAATACGAGATGGACAACCAACACTGCAGCCCCCACTGATCTGGACTTATGGCACTGTCACTAGATGGAAACCTCTCTTCGGTGCAAAACACATGAAGGCCGACTCGGCTTTCATTTGGAGTTGAGTTGGGCCTGGAGTAATGTGAGTGCAGGCCAGTGGGGGACTGGGGAATGAGGACAATATTGCTTCTGCACAAAATGGGGTAAATGGGCTTTATGTGAGTATGCAGCTCTTTTAGAAAGCAGAATTTTAGAAGCAGGGTCACTTCTCACTATCTGATAATGAGAAAAAATCATTTATTATTAGAAGTGTGTTACTGAGCCCACACCCATTAACTTTACTTGTGAGCTGAGAGCGCTGTGCTGTTGTAAAGAAATGAACAGGAAACCCCACCAAGAATCTCTGAGGACACAGAACAGCAGCTCTCTGATCTGAGCTCCACAAACACGTAACCATATTGTTACATCCCTGTACTTACTCTGAAATCACTATTTATAGGATCAGCATGGTTTTCCTTTTTTTGTATAGGTCTTTGACAGTTTCACAGAGGACAAGAAAACCAAATAATGATCTCTTGTTAGTCATTTGTGCTCTCGGTTTAATAATTCATGTCAGTGGATTATTGGATTCGATGTTGGTTTTGGCACTTAGACTGCTTTTAACTCCGCCTCTCTGGCTCCTGCGGCTCTAACAAAGACACAAAGGCACTCCTTAATGAAAAATATACAAACGCTGGAGAGCTTCTGATCATCGGGTTTGTTTTCCTCAAAAACGGCGTGCACACTGACAATTTCCAGTCAACAAGCTTTCAAAGATGTTACAGCCAGTCTCTTCAACTTTATTTTTCAGTCTCTTTTAATGGATCACTTTTACTGTCTAGAGAGTTTAGCAAAACAAATAATGTTCAATATGCTGTATATTATTTTTCATGAGTATGTGCTTACTGTTTACATGTGGATCGCTGTTTTCTTTAGCTGTTTTTATTAATTATAACTTAAAGAAGGCAAAATGTATGCACCACTTGAAGTACAAAACATTTTTTCCTAAAAGGACATAAAATGTGTCGTATATCTTTGGGAATAAAAATATTTTCATCATAAGCTCCCTGCTTTGTCATAAAATCATTCTACTACTGGAGCTAAAAGGTTAAATGAGGGCAGAAGAGACTTGATTAAGCAGCTGTTCTGTGCTTATTCAAATTATAAATGAAAAGCAGGAAAAAAATATAAGTTTGTAGCACACACAAAATTTTTTTAATATTGTTGCTGATTTATATCTGAGAGACTCAGATACAGTAAAAGACGAGAGACCATTCACCAATTCTCTAAATCACAACTTGTCAGAAAATGTAATAATTTTCCACAGTGAGCATTTAAAGTATGACCACATCAGTAAAGAAAGCCTGTTTATATATCACTGCAGTAAAGGAAGTGATGTAATTGTGAGTCATGTTATGGGAGTTCACAAATAATTCTGTGTCAAGTGTGTTTAATTTTGTGTTCATGTGAAACAGAGTAGTCTGGATAAGCTGCAGTACACCCATAACAGGTCACACAAACCTTTAGATTCTGACGGTGTGGACACAGTCTCTGCTGCTTTGCTCTTCTTTGATTTCTGAAACAGAAAGGAAGAGATTAACAAGCTTTTTTTTAATATTGAACTAAGATGAATCTGTTAGCCCTCTCAAACCCAAAAAAGTATATCATTTTTATTTTTTGATCATTTTTATGACAACTCTTTAAACTAATTTCTTACACACTAAAATTCTAATTAAATCACTGCCCACCTTAGCTTTGGCTTTGCTCCGCTTCTCCTCCATCTTCTCCCTCAGCTTCTCCACTTCTTCCTTAGTGCCGTTGAGAACCACAAGGTCATCTTCTTTAAACGGGTCTCCACACTGAAACACAAACAAAGCAGCCTTGTTGAGAGATGCTGTCTTGCTGTACAAACTTCACCAACAGATGCAGAAGCAGCTTTTACAAATCAAACAAGGAAACATGATTTCTAGTTCATTTCTTTGTAAGAAATTAGATATAAAATATAACCGTAAAACTGTTATAAGTATAACTGAATGCATCTGGAAAACTAGAGATTTGCGTAAAATATACGATTAAAATTTAATATTTTGCAAACAGAATTGGAAAAGTAGCTAAAATCAACTGTTGAGCACTTGAGTTTAAACTGTAAATGTTTGTATAATAAAAGTATGCTGAAAGTTTTATATTTTTGTTAATTCTGTTTAATTATAAGTAATCACAGCAGTCTTATTATGAGTGTCCTATCATTTATAACACGTCTGCCCTTTGGCAATCAGAATAAAATGAACATAACCCTCTTAGTAACCAAAGTTGCCCATCCTTTGTATAAACTATTTGCCTTTGCAAAGTGTCGGATATTTAACATTCCTGTGACCAATTATTCTGAGTTTGCGGCTACGAAGGACATTATGTGATGTTAATTATTTTTTTCCTGCCCTCCAACCATTGGCATAACTTTCACAAATAAAGTTTTAGGTGTTGGATGGATCAGAGATGACATTCTCTAACAAGGTTCACTACATTCTTCAAGATACTTCATCCAAATGCATGCACACTCCACTCAGCCTAGCCTTTTTTTTAAAGCACACAGGGTCATAAAGCTGTATGATTCTATGAAAAGCACAAAAACAAGGTTTAAGGTGAACAACAGGTGAGGAGATATGGTCCTGTTTTGACTTGCAAAGAAGTGTTTTGCCTTTCCGGCTCAATAAAAATATCTCAGATTGGTTTGTGAGGTATCTGTAGATGGGGTAAGTAGACTGAAATAGCAAATAGTAAAATGAGCTATTTCCATATGAAAATACATAGTTGTTTTTCTAATGTATAAATAAGCGCATATGATTTGAGATTTGAGGGAACGAGTGTTGAAAATAAGCATCCAAATGATCTCCCTGAAAATTCCTTTGTGTTTTTTTGGGCTGATTTGCATGCAAGATGAGCTGAGTAACTTACTCTGACCAATGATGACAGGGGAACTATTGTATGAAACTTAGTGGGAATCACATCCTGAATAACAAATCAGGCATGGTTTCAAGAATGGATAGCATAAATCCCTTACTGAAAATACACTCACATAAAAAGCATGACCGCTTAAAAAAGGAGGGGGGGGGGGCACACCCACACTTTTACAAATATTAGATCCCTGAGAAATCAGCAGAGGGTCTATTGTGTTGCTCTGTTGCAGGCTCAGTGGGTGTGAACTCCAGCCATGTGCTCCTTGCAACACAAGAGAGATAATCTCAGAAGCTGACCAAGCAGCAAACAAACTGTCACTCTGCTACTGCCGTTACCACAGACGACACAGACCACTGGTGAGCCCAGCATCTTATCAGCAAGTCAGCAAACAAGTCAACCGGGATCTCGCTTCAGCACTAAACATGACAGGCAACAAGACGGAGAGACAGTGGGAAAAATGTGTCCCTCTAATCAGGCAGGCGACATGGATTTAAAGCAGGAAATAGAGGGACATTTGAGGAAAATAATGGACAGAAATGCAACAGTGAGTAGGAAACTTCATCAGGGAGCAGAATGGAAAATCCTCAGGGTGTATGTGTGTGTGTGTGTGTGTGTGTGTTTGTGTGGTAGGTGGGAGTGTGTTCCTGTGTGTCAGATGTGCATCTGGGTGTTACTGCTGGTAACCAGGCAGGAACGGACGTTGTCTCGTGGGAGATGTTTGGGGGCGGGAGAGCAACTTCATCAGCAGTGAATTCATCTAAGTGCGAGGGAAAAGAAGCGTACACAGAGCGCTCGTTCTCGTTCTGACAGCACAGCCTCCTACACCACAGCTGCAAGGAACGACAATGAGACAACCAGTTTAACTACAAAATAGGGCAAAACTGAAACTTCTACTGCTGCTCTTCCTTCTGTTGTTGCCAAGTACGATGGCGCCAGGGCAAATGGCTCTAGCACTCCTCTGGACTGTAGTAGATTGTAGTAACGAGCTCTGAGGAGCTGTTTAGGAAACAGAACTGGCACTGATGCATGATGCTTTGATTCTCCATCATAAGGACTACAGACTGAACTGCCTCCAAGGTAATCAGTTCACCTTACACTGTCTTAGGCATTCTGTCTTTCGTGCTTTATCTGCAGGTAAGGATGGCAAAATTTAAACTGTAATACTGTTTAACTGTCATTTTTTATAGAATCTATAAAGTCTTAAGATTTAAAAGACAACATCTATTGCATAAGACAGGTGCACAGGAAAGGAATGAGTCCTTTAAAAAATGTTGCTAGTGTATTTGTGAAGTATAGGCAGACTGTAGGAGTTTGCCTGCAATTTTTAATAACTAAAAACAAAGAATTACCCAAAGCTTTGATTTTTTTTGTTGTCACAGTATTTAAAAAAGGCATTGATAATCTTTGTTTTTACTGGTATCATATCTAAATTTAAAACTGTGGCATTGCAACAACAGTGTATGCATACGTCTGCTAATGACTGTTACATAGAAAAAACTTTAAAAGCTTGATCTAGACAGCCTACACAAGCTTAAAAATCAGAAATAATACTAATCATAGTTTGTACAAAGGAGCTATGAAATGCTCAACTTCAGATTTGACTGAACCAAAAATATTCTCAAGAAACAAACCCCATGCAAAAAGCTGCAAGCTTTTCCTAATTTGCATGCTCCCAGTTGTTGTCTCTGTCAGTGTCAGTGAAGAAAGGTGCATGTGTGAGACAGCACATTAGAAACACAGACATTTCCATAGCAGCCCATCCTCTATGGAAATGTGTGCCTTTGGAGAAACAGGGTTTTTAAGCAAGGACTGAACTGGGGAGGTGACACTGGCATGGGACAGAGACTAGTCATTCAAGGTGGGTACTGCAAATATCACATATTATATCTTCTCAGTGAGGTTTGCTGAAAATTGTTTGCACTTACATGTTACTGTATATCAAACTATGTGTTTATCTTTGAAGTAATGCTCAGAAATATCAGCCTCGTTAAAAATATTTTGAGGGTTTTGTTGGCAAAATCAAGTCAAGTCAGCTGTATTTGTATATTCTAACAACACGACTTGCATGTTTGCATTAAGGGCTTTACACTCTGTTCAGAATATGTTGGAACAATACCTCACAATACAATTCAAAACACCATCGACATTATAAATTTATCTGGCAAAAATGTTCTATTCTCAGTGCCACATTTCTAACCAGTCATGATTAACTAAAAAACTTCATTGGGAAAAAGCATTGCTTGTATTCAGAAAGAAAAATACAGAAAAAGGATATTGTGCATTTTTTAAGCATTACAATAAAACTCTCCCATGACCCAAATGGCATGTCTTTAAAATGGAAATAATAAGGAAAAATATGATCCTGTACCTTCAGTTGTTATAAAAATCAAATTGTTAGTGTTGCATACTAGTTTAGACCACAAAACAATGCTGATATAAAGGAAAAGTCCAACTTAAAGTCTTACAAAGGCAAAAAACATAGTGTGCATAACAGCCCAAATGAAAATAGTAGCATACAGTAGTTAAAGCAAAATCAAATGAAATGCATTAGGTTTAACCAACAGATAGCATTGTTCACATCAGTTCATTTAAGCAACAGTTCTGTTCTGCCTGGATGTGGAAAATGCAAGAAACAATTTGTATGCATGCCCTAAAAATACCTTACACTGGAAAAAATGTTAAGAAATGTACCTTACTAATGTAGATTTTTGTTAGTGCATGCCAATACTCAAAGTACTCAGTATCATTCACATCTAAAATAAGGGAGGTTCAAATTCTCATCACTGGGTAGGATATAATCGTGATAACGTGTCTGAATGACATAGAGATCTCATCTGGGTATAATTCTTTAGATCCAAATCTAGAATACTGGACGTATCCCAAAGAACACAGCCTACATATAAAAGGAAAATCAAATGAGTCATCGACATGTCAGTGAGCGTGTGTCCTTGTTATCAGGGTACTGCCCTTCTCTTAACTCTTCTTCAGTTACAACGTTTTGGCAGGCCTCATATCTCATTAAGAATGTGGCTTATTTACTTATTGATAGCTAGTGAACCTTGCCTAGTGACTCTTGCAGAATTCCTCGATTTATAGATTATCAGCTCAGTGATTTCATGCTTCCATTAGTGAGTCATTTACTTTAATTGTCACTAACAATGATCTGTCCTTTCATTTACCCATTTAAATGTCTTCTTTTAAGTACATTGTTAGTTGTTAGTTTGGTATAGTGGTTTCTATTTACCAGCTAGTTTAGTTTGAGTTAATGTCTTAATCCAGTGACATGAGAAAACAAGCTAGAAGCAGAAACTATTATTCCCACATAACTGTTTTTTCATATAATTCTAAGTGCTAGAAGTTGTTTCACCGAATATAATATGTTATATATATGTTATATATAATATGTTTATATTTTCACAGAAAACACAGGAGCATGTAAAAGCATTTTATATACCACTATCTCTGAACAGACTTAGTGTTTATACATTTTTACAAATGCTTCCAAAGAGTTAACTTATAAGGATTTATACCAGTTTCTTAAACTTAGATATGAATCTAGTAAAAACCAAAGAATGTGATAGAAAATAGAGGCCTTAGGCACCCAGTGTTGGGTAATTTCTTGTTATCACAGTTGAAAATTGCTGGCAAACTCCTGAACACGGTGTAAAACTGCACATCACATTTGTACCATTTAGACTGTGTGAAATTATTGTTTGCAATTATTGATGAATCAATTCCTTTCCTGAGCATCATGCTTGTAAAATAAGTGATCATTTAAAGTTTTGGGGCTTTTCAATGTTATCTATCATAAAAATAGATGAGATTTTGTTTTTAAGACATGCAGGTATCGAATGGTAGCAATGCATCAAAAAGCTGGGCCAAAAAAGAGAAAGAAAAGCTTTTGACAAGTACTGCTTAAGATGAACTTAATTCCTATATTACATTTTATTCATGTAACCTTTAAAAACTGTGTTTAAAAATGATAAACACTTGTCAGTTCTGGCTCTTACCAGATAACAGTCATTAATAGGGCAAATTCTTGACGCTACAGTACATTTCTCCAGCTAAAAGCTGCCTTCATCAATTAGTGCCAACCTACATTTTTAACCTGATTTGATATTCCTGAGGACAGGACTCAAAATAACTGATCTGCATGTCTTCATTGCAGCGGTTTTATCTGTGGTGGATGTGCTGTCTGGATACGGTGAAGCGGGTCTATTATGTGCCAGCTTGAAGGGACCAAATGCAGCTTCTTGTTGTGCCTGGGGATAAGTATTATCATCTGTTCAGTTATTTACTTAAGGACCAAGATGCCAACCGAGCCCAAACCCATGGAAAAACAAGAACCCCCTGAGACCCTGAGCTGTAGACCCTTCACCTCTGAATGTAAAGCTTTTCTGCCAGGCATGGAGAGAGGAGTGGAGTGGAACCAGCGTGACTGCCAAGTATGTTGTTTTCTTCATTTGTTCTTAAGGAAATCAAAGTTAGACAATACAACTGCCCAGTCATCTTTCAGGGCAACAACATTTACTTTGAAACTCAGTGAATCCAAATTTTTTAGTCTTTTCTGTTGACAACTGTGGATCACACACGATTTTTTGGCAGCTAAAAGCCACAAACAAATGTTTAATTAAGAAAATTCTATAATTACTTCAGACAAAAAAGTAATCTTTGACATTCATCTACCTTGCATTGCTGATACCTTGTATATGTGAGTAATGAAGTTGAGCTGAAGCTTTTTTTTCTTGTCTACAGGTGGAAAGTTTGATTCAGAATAGTCCCCTACAATGTTCTGATCTCATCAGAGACCTACACTTAATCACAAAACCTCTAAGCCAAGAGGAGGAGGATTACCCTTTAGCTTACATTTTAACTATTCACAAGGAGCTGGAGCTTTTTGTGCGCCTGCTGCGAGCAATTTACATGCCACAAAATGTGTACTGCATCCATGTGGATGCTAAGGCTCCACTGGAGTACCAGGATGCCGTACAGAAGCTTGTCAGCTGCTTTAAAAACACCTTCCTCTCAAGCCACAGAGAGACTGTGACCTACGCTGGCTTTTCCCGCCTGCAAGCAGATTTGAACTGTATGAAGGATCTTGCAAGGTCCAAGATTGGCTGGAGGAAGGTAGTGAACCTGTGTGGACAGGACTTTCCAATAATGACCAACCTGGAGTTGGTGCGGTACATGCAGAGCAAAGAGTGGAGAGACAGAAACATGACGCCTGGGGTGAAGCAACCAACGTATATGAGGCACAGGACGCAGTTCCAACACATTGAGATCACGGGGTTGCATGTAGTCCTTAAAGGGTTGGGGCTAAAGAAAGGTCCTCCTCCACACCATCTGCAAATGTATTTTGGAACAGCGTACTACGCTCTAACAAGGGCATTTGTAGACTTTGTTCTAAAAAATCCAATAGCCAAGGATCTGCTGGAGTGGTCCAGAGACACGTTCAGTCCAGATGAGCACTTCTGGGTGACACTCAACCACATCAAAGGTAAAACTGCCCATAAAGCTGCTAGGCTGCAGCACAAATCCTGATATAAACTATTAATCATTACCTTCACTAAGGTTGTTATGTCAGTATTTATAGTTACAAGTTAACACCTATACACTAACTTGCAATTATCATTTATTTGCAGTAGTCCAGTACAAGACCTTCAGTCTCAAGCAGTTAAAATTGCTTAAGACTCTTAAATAGGATAAATGCCTACAACCAACCAGTCATCATGATGCCAGATCTAAATCTGCACGTTAACAAAAAAACAACAACCATCAACTTCCTGATGGGAAAAGTAAATATGATGAGAGATCACTGAAGGCAACTGTAAACAAATCTTCAATTTATGATATGAAATAAGTGGACCAAGAGTCTAAAAAACACCCTACTATCTAAAGCAGGGAAAACCAAACGCTACAATGGGCTGAAAAGGGGAATTAATTATCCCAGTTTTCACCTTCTCATTTGCCTGGAGAATGCCCAAGTGGTACCAAAATATTGCTAATATTTTTTTTTATCAAGTTAAACACTGTGCAGGAGTTTACATTTAAATATTTAGATGGACACATTGCCCTCCTTCATACCTGTCTCAGAAACAGATGTGCAAAGTTGTATTTCAGTGTTTATACAGTTGAAGTGATTCTATAACATATCTAGGGATTTGTGTGAGTAAATAAATAATGAGCCTTTGTGCATTTTCACACAAACTTCATGCCATCCCTGCATAAGTCAGGGCCTTAGTTGGGCTAACCCAGTAAAATAAGTCTGGATATGCCAAGCACATCATGCTACTATATCCAGCAGCAAGGTAAAGTAACAGACAGCTTCTCAAGGATTACATTTGTTCTCCTCCCCAGTGACAGACAAAGTTTTGTGCAGGGTTGTTGAAGGCCAGCTTTTGTATTCAAATCCATTTTTTCAAATGGTAGGATATTTTATATTCCATCAACAATACCCTTTCTGGCCCTTTCAGGTGTGTTATCTGACAAATATCCAATGCACTCCAAATTGAGATTGACAACAAAAAGCCAAAATTGTATAAAAACAAAACTCACTCAAAACTCAAAGCTACCATCCCCTTGCATAAAACGATCATCTTACAGTCATGTATAAAATAATGAGATCTATTATAGCACAATAACAGAAAGAGGACTTTTTTTACACCCACAATTTGACTCTTGTTAAGGCACAAGTCAGAGTTTCAACTTCACACAAGGAGAGTGTTATGAAGGGATGTCATTTAAGTTGTGTGGTGAGAAAGAACACTCTTTGCAGTTTTCTTTGCAACAGCCTGATGGCAAGTTCATGTAGTTTTAATAATAATTATATCTTGGACTTACACAGCCCTTTTATGAGACCCAAGGTTGCTTTACAGAAAAGTGGAAAACAAGACAACAGAAAAGACAAACAGACAAGTTGAGTGCATGTAGGGAGCGGGTTTAAAAAAGACTGTAGGCTGTGGTGAACAGGTGGTGCTTGAGGAGTTTTTTAAACATGTCTAAGGATGGAGCATTGTGGATGTTTTCAGGAGGGGAGTTCAAGAGGAACTGTAGGGCTGTAGTCCTGAATGCTTTGTCTCCATATGTGCAAAGTTTGGTGGTAGGAGCTGTGAGAGGGCCAGCGTCTGAGGACCGGAGGCTCCAGGTTGGGGTATATGGCTGAAGGAGGTCAGAGAGGTACTGAGGGTTTTGTACACTGGAGGTGGTTAAAGTTCCTGGCTGCAACATCACCATTTTAAAAAACAGAGAATGTATTCAGGGTTTGGTTTAAGAGTGAGCTACAGCACAACAGATGAAACTTCCTGTATATAACATACAACAGGATGTTGGAAAACCTTGTGGCTTTTAAACAATTTACAATTAAAATCATTTTTCTGTAATATAACTAACCACTTCTGTACATATAGTAATCAGCACACCAGGCCCTTAAGAAAGTAACAACATTTCAACTTGATTATCACCAATTAACCAAGATAATTATATTAAATTTGGTTAAAATGACTATCACCTGTGAACCTTGACCTATTTCTTATCAGGTCATGTCTAACCTCTTAATACACCTCTTGGTTCTCACACTTCTGTAATGCTTGAGTCAGGTTTAAAGAGGTCATTCTGTGTGAACATAAAATGATTCTTACCACAACGAAGTTCATTAGTCAGTGACAAACACAGTCATTGGTCTTAATCTTAGGCGCTGACTTGAACTCCTTGATTATTCTTAAGGGAGAGGTTGAAATGTGGTGTCTTCATTTTCCCTTGGGAAAGTGTATCAAACTGCATTCTTCCTGTAACATATCTGTCCTTATGGACAAAGGGAGACCAGACTTAAAGATTGGAAGGTTGAAGACAGAGGGAAGCTCTATTTATTTTGAGCATTTGTGCTGAACTTTAAAGTACTTGTTTTTGGTAATGACATGAGCTTCCTCCTTTTAAATGTGTAATTATGTGATTATTTTGAATTTAAACCTCAAACATGCCCACATTTAGGAGCTCTTTTTCTTGCCTTTATGATCTCCATGGTTTTTGAAGATTTTTTTCTTAAAGTTTTACTTCTGATGTGAAAAACTTACCTTGTTTAGCTAAGCTAGGTGGTTTTGCACTTACCACTAAGGATGAAAGAGAGTCGTATGTGCATGTAAATGTGGCTAAGAGTGTGGTAAGATCATACCACATTTAGAACATGCTCTGACTGAGAATCCCCGTAAGGCATGAGAATTGCCTTACAGGGATTCTGAAAGTTTCAGTTTCAGTATTACGGGAGAAAAGGCTCAAAGCAAAGAGACTTTCTGGGTGGTGTGGCAAAGTGCAGGTCAGGTTTGCATCTGCATTTCTTATTAGGAGCAGCTCCCCTCCATAAGCTCCCTCCCACACAGGGATGCTACACTCCAAAACAGGCCTTTGTAAATCTTTATAATTTAATCATATCACATAATCATGTTTTGGTTTGGTTTGTTTATGTGTTTAAAGAGGCCCCAGGCAGCTACATAGATGGAGGCTGGGCAGGAGACATCCGTGCAATCAAGTGGAGGGATCAGGAAGGAAAGGCGCATGATGGATGCAAAGGTACAGTAGGTGAATATATCAGAGGTCATGGTTTTGTTGAAATTGTGTGCCACAGGAGCTATATAAGGTCTAGCTTTAACTCTACAAGTCTTGTTCACTTATCTATTGTTGATTATTGATGCATTAGTTTAACACTTAATAGTTTGTCTAAAATAGTCAGTTTCCTTCTTTTGACCTACATTACGCTTTGTTATCAGACAAGGACAGGACTGCAGGACAAAGTTCAGACTAAGCCATGATTTACTCAACAAAGGATGACAGACATACCAGTTAGTCTTATAAAAAACCTACCCTACTTTAAGTTCAGTCTTTGTTTTAGACATTTTGTTACATTAACAAAAACATCTTGTCATCCAGAGTCAGTGCAATAGCCCACAAACCCATTTAAAAATGCCCCAGTACCTTTGCCATACAGAATCAAGCTTGTTATCTTAAGCAGAGGTTAAACACCTTATTTTCATTTTCCAGGGCATTACATACGAGACATCTGTATCTTTGGGGTGGAAGACCTGCCATGGATCATCACCAAGAACAGCATGTTTGCCAACAAGTTTGAGAGTAAAACATTTCCAGAGGCGCTGGACTGCCTGGAGCAGTGGCACAGAAACAAGGTGCTGAACCAGGCAACTGTTCCTATAGAGCCGGCATGGCTGCTGGCCACACAAAGCTATTCAAGCAGGGACTACAACAGCACTGCTGGAGCATGATATACAATAGATTTCCACAACAACTGTCAGGTTATATGAAGCTCTGATTATTTGCACTCTTTGGCTGTGAATGCTGTAAAATGTGAGGAGGGAAAAGGTTGAAGTGATAACAGAGGGATGATGCATTGTGCACTTTCAGATTCCTGTAGCATGGTTACTGTTAAAAGATTTATCTATCCATTGTAAAACTGTAAGATGGCTTTGCATTTTGACTATCAGAATAATGTGTAGGCTTTTGATCTTTACGCTTAATTAATGCAGTAAGAGCAAAAGTATGAAAGTTCAAGATAAACAAGTAAATAAAAAAATGGGCTAAGTGTACACTGTGCCATTCAGGCCTATTCTGGCCCAAATTAGGGTTGTACAACTGCTTTTGAGGGCGGACCAACTGTTGTTTGTTAATGTGTGTACAGAGGGGCACAGCAGCAGGCATCAGCCCTATCAGCTGTCCCCATGTTGTCAGATAAATTGCTAGCTTGTTTGAAATTTTGTTCAGTTGCACATTCTTACACAGTGAGAGCAGCGTCATAAGTCAATTCCCTGACTTCCTGGCTTTTTTTCTCGATTGCACCTGCACAAACTGTTGGACAGCACCTGAAAGCACCATGGCAACAACAGGCTGGCATATCTGTTTGATATGTCCCCCCTTCCAGTCATGAAAGATTTGAATAATCAGGACATTATAGGGAGTGTGGGCCTCGAGCTAAGGCTCGTGAGGTATGAGCGGTTTCACTTTGTGCAACCAGCTGCATCGTGAACACTCGTGTAAATTTGTTTACCAATATGCAACACTTGTTATTAGAGGACAATACTAGAGGGCAAACAAGAAAGTCATAAACCATATACAACAACCTGACAGCAAGTGTATCTCAGGCCTAACAGGAAATATTTCTCATGATTCGGCTTGTTGGTTGTGTTTGTTGGTGATACTGTGTGTTTAAGTGAGATGTTAGAGCATTTTGAGTCTATTGTAACTAGTGATGCACGATAACTTTTTTTTTAACTGATACCAATAACCGATATTTTCCTACTTCTGATAACCGATAACTGATAATAACCAATATATTTTTTTCAATTGTTGATTTAACAAAAGAAGTTTATTTGATGTTTATGCACGCCTGGGGGTAAGAAGGGGTTCATATGTAGTGAGCAAAGATATTTCTAACTACTTTTAACTAATATCACTCGTGTTTTTCAAAAAACAAAGAACTATTCTGACTTTATAACTGTTATTATAGTTAACTTTTTTTAGTTAAACATTTGTGTACCAAGTACAACATACACAAACAACTGACGGTTTTCCCCCATAAAACCAAATGATAACAGGCTGTTATGCTTAACAAATCGAGATATTTAGAAGTCTGTTTTTTTTTGTTTGTTTGTTTGTCTTTTGCTTAAGCCAGAATTAAAGCACGCTGATGTTTTACATAAAGATTAAAAATATGCACTGACATAAGTCATATCAGAGATAGGTTAAGAATGTAAAGTACACTGTGGTCTGTGGCTAACTTCTATTCATAACGTCTATCAGACTGAATGAAACCACGTCAAACAGAGCAGGCAGGTAAACGTCTATGGAAGTAGCGATGGATCAGGAGACTGTCAGACTGATTTTGTTATAACGTTGCGTCTTTTGGCTCTGGCAAGCTTTCTGCAGTTTTCAATGCCTGCTAATGCCCGCGGCTGAGGCTAGTGGCTGCTGCCGCTTCGTTTTAACGTCGTTAGGATGATGACTCTTAAAGGTGCAGTGTGTAGAATTGGGACTATCAACATCTATCAACAGTCAGTTCTGGAGTGTGATGATCATTTCTCTGGTGATATCTGTGGGAACCAGTGAAGTTAAAAATCAATACATGCTTAACTGCTATTTGGTTCCTTCTATGGTGCCATAGAAACAGGCAAAATGCAAAAATCCAAGATGGCAGCGTCCTTGGAGGGGACCCTCCCTATGTATGAATAAAAGGCTTATTCTGAGTTCATTTAAAACATAAATTAAAAAAATGTGTTATCAGATGTCAACACTAATTTAGATCAATCTACTTATAAACGTTATGTTTCATTTTAACCAAACTTGTTTTGCTAAATGCTACTAGGCTAAATATTACACACTGCACCTTTAAGTGACTTAAAAGATCTGTTGAGGACTTCTTTCTACTCTTTGCGACCTTTGCAGGGTAAATTCTATACACACGGTTGTGTTAACCTCCCCGTAAATACTGAATAATGCCACCGTGTTGTTAGCATTTTAGCACAGGGGCTGCTACTTTCTCTTCTTCTCTGGTGCTTTAATAGCAGGTCGTGTACTGCGGCGCCACCTACTGTTTCGGAATGTGTAGTCACGTGAGAAAGAAAACAAATGTCAGCACGGATATATATGTTACCGGGGCTCGCCGTAATGATATCGGACCGATAAGAATGGCGTAATAATTTCCTGTTATCGGCCCGATAGTTATCGTGCACGCCTAATTGTAATTTTCAAAAGAAATTTTATTGGCTTTTGTCAACACACTGTCCAAATTAATTCACGCAGGATGAGCACTCAGGTCAGGCCATTGTATCATAAAGTGTGAAAACATAAATCATAAGTGTTGATCGCACACATGGGGTGAGATGACAATCCACCATGACTTTATTCATCAGCTTGAAATTGCTCAGTGGACGCCCAGACTAAGCTGAATCACCTGCACTAGCCCTGGTATTACATGAACAACTGAATATGCATTTAATGTAATTTAACTTATTGTAATTTCAATCCTGTTTGATGTTAAATTTAATCGTGTTTACTGTGTGGCCATGCTAAAACACCTGTTGATAACATTTTTGTCTTCTGTAAAGAAATCCCACAAATAAAAACAAAAATGTCAAAGACTCCTGCAAAGGTTTGCCTCTGGAAGTCAGTCAGGATGCAGTTTACTTGCTTGAGTTATTACCACAGTATGTCAGTAGAGCTGTAACTGGGATTAGGAACTGCACATTCAGTTTACATTGAGATTTTTAGAAAGAAAACATAACTCTAAAAACAAACAAAGGCACAGACAGGTCTATAATAAATCCAAGAAAGTGCAACAATTGGCAACAGGGACAAAATACCAGGAAACATATCTTTTGACTGGGATGATGGCTAGATAAAAGCCAACACAGAATGCTAACATGTTCACACTGATAAGACAAGCAAAAAAGCAGCAGAGAACTTTTGTACAGCAGAAGTGATATTTACCCTTTCAACCAGCTTATGTATGTCTTTGTTTCTAAAACAGTTTTATAATATTTCATGCCCCTGATCTATTTTTGGAATGGAATTATGAAGTACATCCAGATAAACTGACAGTGACACAAAGGTAAGCCAAATTTATTAATTTATTAAGTTCCTGAGACTTTCCTATGGCTTTTACTCAAAGAGTTGATAAGAAAGAAAACCACAACTGAAGAAGGTTAGGAGGAGTCATAAGTTGTAGTCTCTGGGGTTAAACCTCATGAAGGTTATTTTAAAGAAAAAAAAATCTTGATCAGCATTCATAGTTCTCTTGTTTTTCACTGGAAATCTTTTTTCCCCTTTTGGTTGGGAAAACAGCTGCTGATTCTTGATTCTACTGAAATCTCAAGCAAACAATACACATGTAACACACTGTATCTCAGATGGTATTCAGAGCACAAATAGCACTTAAACACAAGGGAATAATCTGATTTTATTTTTAGAATGGTGTATTGCCTTATATGCCCATCGAAGCAGACACTTGCCAAGATTGAGTCTGTTTCCCATGAAGAGGCCCGTAACGAGTCTTATGGTTTCAGTCCCTATTCCTGGCAAAGTCAAACAAGGGATCTGTGCCAAGATGCCTTCACTTCCACAGAAACAAACGCAGCAAATAGATAGCATGTCATGCAATCTTGTACCTCTTGTAAGTCTTTAATGAGAAGTTTAATGAGAAGTGAAAAAATAGGCTTCAAGTTACTTAAAACCAAGAGGTCAGGACCAAAGTGGTTCACATGGCTGCTTTAGTGAGCTTCTCATGTGGCTCTCTTTAGGTCATTGCCAGTATGAACTCTTAAGGACGAAAAATAAAGCTCATACGTGTACAAACACTACAAAATATCTGATGCTTCTGGTGCACTCCCTGTCCCCACTTTGTGCTTTGACCAATGATGATTATATGCTTAAAATAAAGGATGAAGTAATTTCCTTTTGGAAACAACAATTGCCACAAACTCTACAAAAGAAACTGACTCTAAAGAGAAAGATTTAGAAGAACCTGAGATTCACTCTTCTAGTTTTGATATAAAATCTAGTTTATGTATTGGTAACTTTTTGAAATACTGATTTCACTGAAAGACCTAGTGTATTTTATTTTGTCTTGTACCCATTCTATTTCTTTAATGCATGTGTGGTGTCTGTAACATTATTCTTTTTGTCACTTGTGGTTGTGAGGCTCATCTTACCATCAGTCTGGTTTAGTGGGATTTTTTTGGCAGTCTGCAAACAATACATCTTTTTAAAGATGATCGAAATCATGCCTCAAGTGTTGGGTTTTAAGCACCTGGTTGGCCAGTACTCACATAAATTTCCCTCACATGTAAGGTTATCCATTTTCACAGTTTTTGATATTTTCATGGCCTTTTTCACAGTTTTGGCCCATTGATTTCTACAACCATTGCTTGAAAGACAACACAACTTATTCAAGTTTATGACACCTACATCATGGTAATAGTCAATCACCAACATTAACAGCAAAGCTGCTCATTCAAAGTACACTAATGTTAAAAGCTCTATGTATTTGGATCAAACAAAGACAGACTTCTGCTAGATATTCAGAGTACAGAGATAAAACCCATTTTGAAGGAGAGGAAATAAATTGTAAGAAAAAATAACTAAATGTTTCAAGCCAGCCACACACCTTAAGTTTAATAAAGAAAAAGTAGTTCACCAACTACCAGAGCCTCGGCCTGGTCTCATCTCTCAAAATGCCAAATCTTGTGCGTTTAAATATGACTTCAGAGTGAAGAAGCTACTTTGGTTAGGAGTTAGCTACATGCTAAGTTCATTGCAGTTGCCATTTCGGTCCAGCTCTCTTTCCTTGTTGGTTTGACTGTGGTATGTTTTAGAGCACACGTTGTTAAAAGGAACTCTGCATGATCAGACAAGATTATCTTGTTGGATAGATATTTGTATCTTTCAAATGTATATTGAACTAAGAAACTCACTAGATATCTGCATTTTGAGTAAATTTGAGTTTATAAACTCACTGGGAGGCCGCCATGTTTTGGTCCGTGCTACTAGTGTGATGTCAAAGTTCCGCAGCGCTCCTTGCAGTTTCTATGCAGTAACCGTTTTTTTAGACGGTTTTACTGCTTGCAGCTGTTGCTGCCATAACAGCTTTCATACCAGACACGAGTTTGCTGCGTGTTGGCTTTGTCTCCCTGCTGTCAAAGCTCTGTCATTCATCCTAACTTTTACTTCAGTAAAACTCCCTACAAGTGACTGGATTCAGTTTATAGTGGAAGCGTGCCAGGAGCTTTTCAAAACAAAAGCATTATGTACATATGAACGGAGTTTCTCAAAAGAAATGCTAAATTGGACTTTTACTTTGAAAAGTGTAAACCAGAAGTGCTTATGTACTGTGCTTACCTTTACCCAAACTGCGGAAACAGAAAGCTTCATAAAGAGTAGAAGTTTGGGGAACAACTTTATTAAACAGACACATTTTAGCTTGTGGCCTTCATCTGGTTCATCAAGAAACAGATTTCAAATATATTCTGCAGATGTGGACATAAATATTTTCTACAAGAAGGTAAATATGACTCTGTATTTATCATTTTTCTGTCTAGATGGACAAATAACTGCTTGTGGTGCAAACAAAAAATAGACGAGACCTTAAAATTCTCCATACGTGAGACGTGCTGCATTTCTAAGATGCAGTCCTAACACTGGCTGAAACAGCAGTTAATGCATCGTAACGGTGAGGAGCGCTGCGGAACTGTGACATCACACTAGCAGGGCAGACCACAACATGGTGGCCTCCTAGTGAGTTTATAAACTCAAATTACTCAAAATGCAGATATCTAGTGAGTTTCTTAGTTCAATATACATTTGAGAGATACAAACATCTATCCAACAAGATGAACTTGTCTGATCATGCGGGATTCCTTTTAAATAGGCTACTTGTTTAGTTGCCACAAATCAACAAGTTTTTCTTCTATTTCTGACATCGATCCAACTATACGCTTCCTGTTTACTGGTGCTGGATCAGTCAGCTGGCTTCCTGATTGTATATTTCTCCATATGGTGTTACAATTCTGCTCGTGTCTGCTCAGCTGTCCTCAATGCTTATCATACACAATAGGATTTCTCATCGTAAATATTAAATATGTTAAATATTTAAGCACCTCCGATCAGGTCAGAGAGGGAAAATTTCACTTGTAACACACCACACACTACAGGACAGTCCGTCAAGCTAGTCTTAGGAACCATCTGATAATTGGGCCCTTGTTTTGGTCACGAGGGAGGATTCAGTTCGACAATCAGCATGATTCTTGTGTAGTGTGTGGCCCATCCTAGTTAGCAGACCAATGATTCATCACAAGAAGATGAAGTGCTACTAAGAATATAGATAAAATTTCTCTTACCTTATGGCAAATTTCTGTCTTGACCTCCTTCATGGCTCTGTCAGAGAAGACACAGCCACAGGTCTGCAGGTAACAAAACCTAGAAAAAACATTAAAATCAAGTATTATAAAATGGTTTTAATTAAGCTGTTTGAGAGTTTGGAGCTCCAAGTAAACCAGAATCCCTCCCAGTCTTCATGTTTTTTGTTTCTGATTTTTTTTAATTAGTCATCAACAGGAAGTTGTATTAAGACACTCAATTAACACCAATTGACACAATTAATGCAATTAACACCACTCCCCTTTTTGAAATGTTTCACTCAATATTCTATATCAAAGCAGGTAATTTTTGTGCAAAGGTTTGTTGTTGATGAGGCAGTGTATCACAACTATTGCTTTGAGTGCAGGAATACAGAATAATACAACAGCAAGAAGCTGCACAAAAATGTTGTAATGACAGTGTACAAAATCAAATTTTTAAAATGAGACATTGAACTTAATTCAAAGTATTTACAGAAAGAACGCCCAGGTTGATGTCTCTCCCAGGTGCAGATGGTGATACATATGATTTTTTTCTTTTAGAAAGTCAAAATGGTCAGCAAATATACTTGTATGGCTTCAAACATGGGTGGCCCATCCAAGTATTCACAATGTGTGGGAAGCACTGGAGTCTCATCTTATTAGTAGATCTATATTAACCCAACTACAGTAGACATGATGGAATAGTTTATCTCAAACTGAAAAGGAAACTTTTCAATTATAAACTGTGTATTTAGCCTGACACTAAGACTTTGTAACACTCTCGTTGACCCTTCTGTTACCTGTGCTTGCCATTCATCTCCAACCCAACAACAGGGCAAATGAACATGCCGCAGTGGATGTCCTCATATCGGTCCCCTTTGGCATTTCTTCTTTCTCCCTCCCACTCGGGATTATCAGTCAAGTTCAACTCTTTAACATCCTGCAGAGTAAGTGGATGGACATGCATGTAACAATTATGTATAAACTCAAAGATAAATGTAAGCAGCGTGGATAGATTAGGCTTGACTGTACCTTGATACCACGAATATGGGTGACTGCCTCAGCATTTGGTCGCTCTGCAGTCTTATCCAGGAGGTATTCAATGATGGCATCTTTGTTGTAGAGTCTGCATAATATCACAAGATCATTAGTCAGTTTATACAGGATTTTAAGCACAGTCCTCTAAAAACCATCTACCAGAGGTGGGAAGAGTGCAAGACCATTATAAACAAGTAAAAGTACAGTTACTTTGGCTAAAGTTTACTTAAAGCACTCAGTACTGAGAAGCTGCTTTTGACACCAGTGGAGCTGTACAGTAAAATAAGAGAATATGAATCTCCACCCAGGTTTTTAGGTCAGTGTTTCTCAAGTGGTAGGTCAAAACCCAGAAGTAGGCACGAAGGTCTTTCCAGTGGGTTATGAATGGGTGCCTGGAAAAAACTGTGACTAAACGTCTAAGACGTGTGGAAGCCCTTAGTGGACAAACATCCATACATTATGTTTGTTTTAGTTTTCCTGTGATGAATAGTACATTTCAGACATTCTCTCAAGATTTTGCTGTCTTCATCTACTTTTATGGAGGAAGCAAAACTGTTCTCTCAAGAAAACAAATTAATTCCTATAGAAATTACAAAAATGTCCATACTATTCTGGGGAAAGGGAGTACAAACAAAATGTCACCATGCATGACCCTCTGGCATGCACATAGCTGGTGAAAATACTCACTATGTGCTCTTTAAACATATTCAATTTATCCCCTGTCTTTTTTCAGTAGTGTTTTTGTTCAATATAAGGATCAAACGGCATTATTTTCATTAAATAAAAAATTTGACCAGCTAAGATTTTTTAAAAACTTGATCACAATTTCTCTTACAGAGGTGATAATGGATAAAGAAGGCCTTTAACTTCAGAAATAAGCCCTTTTTGCTGCAGAGAAAAGGTTTGTGCCTGCCACTTTCATGCCTCTGATTGATTGTGGTGATATTTATGGAATCTTCTGCAGGAAAATTCATGTCTTGGTGAGATGGTCTCCTTAAATTGTTTTGAAAGTATACTGAAGGTCTTGGAGGAAGATGCATCAGGCTGTATATGTTATGATTGATGCCTTTCTGCTCTGTGACTCAGGAGTTGGTTGATCTTTGTTTGCAGAGTTTTTAATGTTTTATGTTTTGTGTTTGTAACTCTGTAAATATGTACTGCTGCCTGTCTTGGTCAGGGCACTCTTGTAAATGAGATTCAATTAGGTTTTCCTGGTTAAATAAACTTTAACAAATGAGTAAAATGACTGATTTCAAAAACTACTAAATTGCACAAAAAACTACTTAATTACAGAGAATTATATGAACAGATTTAGTTACTTTCAACCCCTGTCATCTACATACAGGGGTGGGTAAAGTATACAGCTGTGGCACACAAGTAAGGATAAAGTTACCCCTGTTGAAATAGTCTTAGGTAAAAGCATTTGCGTATAAACCTACTGAAGTAAAAGTCAACATTCTTGGATTTAAATTTTATTTTAAGTACTGAGGTGCTCCTTGGGCTGAATGATTTGGTGAAATAATCTAACAATCCCTTTTTATAATATTGCATATTTGAGGTGACATGCAATTATTTTCTGAGTTGCTCATCATATGTATTTTCAACATAAATTAGTAATAAGTAATTGAATGCTAAAATGAAAACAATATTAGTTATATTAAAGTAAAATGTTTTTTTTCCTGTAGGCCAGGCTCATATGTTAATTTGACAAACACGATGCAGGAAACCAGTAAAAATGACACAGCTTTATCTACTTTGATCACAGTTGTAAGTTTACTGACTTGTTGAACTTGTGGTTATAATCATGAAAACTAAGGCTGAGCAATTTAAAAAGTATGTCTAAGATTTTTTTTACTTATATTGCAGATGCAATGTGAATTGTTATATTGAAGGAAATTATTTTTAAGTCATTCTCATTTACAACAAACATTTACTCTATTTCTCTACTCTAGAATAAAATGACGCCTCAATATTTGCATGATGTGTAGAACATAACAGTTCAGCTGGAGAAAATGCACTTTTGACTCACATTTCAAATAAATATCACAATTTCTACATTTTGGACATTGCAATAGGACAGACAGCAATTTAAGATAAATCTCAATTGATTGCTCAGTCTTAGTAGCTACTGAGAAGTTGTTAAGTACAAAAATGAACTTTCCTTGTTGGCAGTGACTACATGAGAATATGGATCTCCAACCTGGTGTTTCAGATTAAAGACACACCTCAGTAATAAATTGAAATACAACAGCTGTTTGGGGATGTGATGTGGAATCATTCTCTCGTTATGACTACTGTGTAGTCAACAGAGGTGGAAAATGTGCAAGATTACTCAAGTAAAAGTACACTTACTCTGGTTGAAAATTACTTAGGTGAGAGTACTGATTTAAAAATGGATTAAAAAAGTACAAGTACTCCCAAAATAACTATTCAAATAGTCGGTTGAGTCAATACAATTAGTTACTTTCCACCGCTTCCTCTATATCATAACTATGCAGCCCATTCATCCATCACTTTTAAGCAGACAGAGAGTCAGCTCTCACCTTCCGAGTTCACATGAAACGATGGGACGTTTGAGTTTCTCCTGGCTCAAGGCACAGTATTTCCATCTGGCAGCCAATTCTGCATTTTTATCGACCTGGACACATACAAAAGAAGGCAACACACGCTTTCAACCTAATGACAGCTTGCTTACTTAGTCTAAAATGTCATTTGAGATTAGCCGTTACTCAAAACGAACGTTTACTAACGATTAGCATACCAAGGTCCACTGACGCCTAACAACAAAACTAGTTCAACAGCTACATAACTCAAAATAACTAAAAAGAAGGTAAACATTGTTTGTATCGTCACTTTATGAATTCTGGTCGACAGCATTTACTGTTATGTTAGCATGTTAGCTTTCATGTCGACTGTTTCGACATCACATGTATCGTTTACGGGTTAGAAGAGGGAACAAAGACGCACCTTCTCAACTTTTTTGGGTCCTTTCACCAATTCGTGTCTTTTGGGAATCGTTCCTCCGTCACATCCCATCTTAAACGCGGATTTTTAGTCCAAACAATAACCGTCGTTAGCTTCCTGGACAAAGCTGCTAGCATGCAGGAAGTAGTCAGCTTGTAAACAAACAACGAGAGAACGGCAAAGCTCGCGGGATGTGGGACTAATATGATAACGCCCCCTCGTGGCTGAAAATGCATTCATATTTTAGACTCTTCTACTGTAGTTTTTAGCTTCAACCACGGTGGGGAAGCATCACTCCAGATATGAGATTATTATCTCCAGGCAGCCTAGACAGGAGCAGAAGTAGAAACGTGTACTTTTAACACAAATTTCACAAAAAATGTAATGTTGACAAAATGTTCTGTAGAGGATGGCAGAAAGCCCCACTGAAACTTCTAATTTTCTAATAAAACTTACAGAGCTTGTATATATAACATTATAAGTGTAGTTGAAATCAGTATTCTATTTGGTTTCTTAAGCAACTTGGACTGCTTTAGACATGCAAGTACTCTTGAAAAAAAAAACAAAAAAACAATTTACACAGCTGACTCCATCCTGACTTACTGTCCATCCATCTATTAGACATTTCTCCGTCAGCCATTAAACCCTGAACTAGTAAGTGACATTAGTCTGGCTTTCAGGCCTGTTGTAAGAGTGGTCTAAAGATGAAAGTTTCCTTGGAAGATAGTTCAATGAGTGCTAATTAGATCTGTTTCCTGTGCCTTGAAGGCTGCAGATTAGTTTACTATCGACGGTGCTGTCCAAGAGCGACCATTAGTTTGGGGAATACCTCAGTGGAGACATCTCTGGCGGCATGACTGATCATCTGTGTGGGAAACAAGACTGGATAAAAACACAGCATTGGACTTAATTTTGGCTGAGAAAAGTAGATTTCAACTCACTTTACTCTCACCACACACAGGCAGCTGCTACAGTTGTTTAAATTGTAGGAAAATTAGCAAATATAAACAAAAACACATTTCTCCATTTTGCCTGTCAGTTCGATTGGTTCTTCCTGTAATTTACAAATTGTGTTATGTGTCTTATTGAATTTCCCCCCTTTCTCACACAGAGCTAAATGTTTAGTATGGATTTTCATTAGAGGCAATGGAGTGAAAGCTCTGTTAGCAAACTATCTTTGAGAAAGTGGAGCGCCTCTGGCTGATAGTGCAAACCAACACCTCAGGAACACACAATGCACAATGGCAATTGGACAAAAGAAGACAACAACAATACTCTTCTGTCCTTGTCTGGCATGGTTTGCTGTTTCCAAAACCACTGAGCCACATCGAGTGGGTTTTCCATTATTTCTTAAAGATTTGTAGATTTATGCCAGCTATTACCATATGCATCTAATCTTAAAACACAGTGCAGTCTCTTAATCAACAGCAATCATCATATCAAAGAAGACTTCGCTTACTTTTCAATGGTATCAGGCAAAATTCTACACATACAGCAACAGGAGACACATTTTCTATCGAGACGCATAATGTAAAAGTCTCAACATACAAGAACCACGTCAGATATGACTGATAGTAGATGAGACAGTGGACCATGAGCAAGCCAGTGTGAAACTCTTGTAATACAACTAAATCCAACCAAATAAGAATGCTTTCCCAGGAGCATGGGGAGTAAAGAACATGAACAGGAGCAACCAGGTCTCAAGTAGCCCAAATACTCCAAAGTTCACTAAAAACTCACCTGCATGGGACCTGAAAGAAAGATAAAACACAGACAGAAAAGGGGAAAACAAACAGAGGGTCCAATAGAGGGAAAAGTTATCTCATAACATCAATCATCTTGTATTTCAACATGCAGCAAGTGTTAAATTTTGTAGACTCTTGACCTTTATGATTATTTCTAACTACCTATAAATCTACAATTAACCAAGTGTATTTAAATGTAAAAATACCTTATAACATGAGGTGTGGGTTTAGCTCAGTAGGTACAGCAGGTGCCCCAAATTCAGACACTATCCTTATTGCACTGGTCGCAGGCTCAACTTCAAATCCTGACGCTGTTTGTTGCTTGTCATACCCTACACTCTCTCCACAGTTCTTGTCTGTCTTCAGCTGTCCTATCCAAATAAAGACATTTAAAAATATATATATCTTATTGCACTTATAATATATATCTCACAATTTCCTCACTAATGCAGATTTCATGTTATTTCAAGATTTTCCAAGCCTTAAAAAATAAAGTTGCTTATTATGAGGAAAAATGGCTGCCAGTGCAGAAAGCAAAATAAACGAACTTTGCTTTTTTGCTTGTAACTCCTGCAGTAAGATGTTTGTTTGTCAGTTGCAGGTGAATTACATATATTGTGACATACTTTTCTAGAAAGTAGACAAAAGCAAACAGTAAGATTCAAATTGGAGCTCTTATATATATATATATATATATATATATATATATATATATATATATATATATATACAGTGCTTAAAAAATTTATTAGATCCCCACCCAAAGTAAGGTTTATGCCACAGCTGCCCTAAATTAACAGCATTGGTAATTACCAAAATCATTTTTTATGTTTCTGTAATGGTTAATACTACAAATATGTAGAAGCTCTTTAACCCAAATATTTTTAATGCTAAAATATAATTATTATTGTTATCCATGAATTTTCAAATGTACTGATTTACAAAAAAACTGAAAAAATAGTAAAGCATATTATTATTTCTTGATTAATATGTCAAATTATAATTATTTACTTGTATTCCTTGAACATAAAAATTAGTTTTAGTGGTTGAATGTTATGCTTGATCAATTTCTGACTTCTCAGAGAAGCCCAGTGAGCCGGCTCAAATTTGGGTATAAAAAGGTGAATTCAGTGAGAAATTCCTCATTCCTGTTCAAAACGGTATAACGTGGAGAGCTCACTGAAAATGAAAGAGTCCGCATTAAAGCACTTCATGATGCTGGATGGTCTCTGAGACAAATAGGGAAAGACATAAAGTGTTCTCACAGTGTGGTCAAGTATGCTTTGGAGTCAATTGCCGAGACTGGTACTTACAAAATGCGCCAAGGAAGAGGCAGGAAACCAAAGTTAAGTGAAGCAGATGTCAGACACCTCAAGATTTGAAGTACTAGAGACAGAAGGAAGACCACTGCTGATCTTCAGGCAGAGATGAATGCTTCTAGATCAGAGTCTGAGAAAGTCTCCAGAATGACCATAAGCAGATGAATGACGGAACAGGGGAAGGGAAGAATAGCTGCTCAGAAGCCATTATTGAGGCCTGATAACATCCAGAAAGGCCTCAGATTTGCCAGGGAGCACAAACACTGGACTGTTGATGACTGGAAGAAGGTACTCTGGACGGATGAGTCTAAGTTTGAGCTCTTCGGTCAGCATCGTCATGTTTAAGTCAGCGGAACAGCTGGAGAACATTTTGATGCCAGATGCACTGCACCACCGTGTTTCACTGTGGGTGCAGATGCACTGCACCCACAGTGAAACACGGTGGGGATTCCATTATGGTATGGGGTTCCATTTGTGGATACAGCGTGGGCAAATTAGTGAAAATCGACGGTATCATGACCAAGAACGTCTACCATAACATCTTAGTGCATCATGGAATCCCTTCTGGACTGAGTCTGATTGGTTGTGGGTTCATATACCAACAAGACAATGACCCCAAGCATACTTCAAAGCTGTGCAGAGACTATTAGACCAAGGAAAAGGAATCTGGAGTACTGGAACTGATGGACTGGCCAAGTCAAAGTCCGGATTTGAATCCTTTTGAACAAATTTGGGATTTAGTAGATTCAAAGAATGATCGCACAAAAGTTTCATCTAAAGCAAATCTGTGGGAACAGCTAGAAACTATTTGGAACTCAATAACAAAAGAGACTGTCAAAAAGTACATAAAACCAATGCCAGCAAGAATGCAAACTGTTATCAAGGCCAAAGGAGGCCATAAAAAATATGAAGTTTTTTGGTTATTATGTGTGAAAAAGGAGTATTTAGTTGTTTCAGTTTGTTATTTGCCAAATAAATAACAATAACATTTTTAGTTTTAAACAATTTTTTGAAAGATTTCTGAAATATTTATGTTTTCTCATTTTTATGACAGGTGGGCTAATAAATTTGTTAAGCACTGCATATATATCAGTTATTATATAAAGAATAATAGACGCTTTTATCAAGGCAAAGAAAAAAAATAATTTGTGCCATAGTATATTGCCATCTTAAAAACAGAATTAAATGGGGTAAAATGGCTCAAATTGTGTGAAAATGACAAAATGGGCAGAAAATGGGGTGAAATTGGATTTCAAAAGTAGCAGAAATGGGCTAACAGTGGCAAAAAAAATGGTGACAAGTGGCATAAATTGGCTTAATGTGGCAAAAAATGGGCATTAAAGTAAGAAAAGGGTTGAGAAATTGCAATAATGGCTTAAAAGTGGCACAACGTTGCAGAAAAGGTAGTGAAATTGGATTTCAAAAGTAGCAGAAATGGGTCAACTAGGCAAAAATAGGCTTAGAGTGGCAAAAAATAGGTGAGAAACAGTAAAAATGGGCACAAAAGTAGTAAAAGGGGTCAAAAGTGGCAACAATGGCTTAAATGGGGCAGAAATTTGCATAAAAGGTAGTAAAATTGGATCAGAAGTTGGAAAAATGAATTAACAGAGGATTAAAAAAAAATAGTCAGAAAGTCACAGAAATGCATTAAGAATCATAAAGAATCATAGAACAAGCATTACAAACAGTGAAACATGGTTAAAAATGACAGAAATGGATGTAAATAGTGGTGAAGGGGTTAATAGTGGCATTAAAGGTTCGATAGAGGCAACAATAGGTGGAAAGTAGCAAGAATTGGTTTAGAAGTGGCTAAAATGGGCAGAAAAAGTGGTGAACAGGGTTTAAAAGTGGCAAAAATGGCTAAGAGGTGGTGAAATGGGATTGAAAAATGGCAGAATTTGGTTCAAAGATGAAAAAATGTGTGAAAAGTGGCAAAAATGGGCAAACAAAATGGGATGACATGAGTGAAAATGTGACAAAATTGGTGTCAGGTGGTAAAATGGGTAAAAGTGGAAAAAATGGGCAGAAAAGTGGTTTAAAAGTGGCACAAAAATAATACAAACATCAGAACCCAATAAAAGTTTGACTCACTTTCCATCCCAAAATGAGGTAGCTATAAACCAGGATGCTACTAATAAAACACACATGCATCGATATCATCAAATAAATCACAACTGTGGAGGGCACATTCTCTGGGTTTGTCAGGGGCCCAGTGTAATCTATGTGCAGGCCTGGCTAATAACGCAGGCTGTCATTGTTGAAAAATCCTGAAATAACAGCTAAATGAGGGTAGTGAGAGACATCTTTTCTATTGTGTGTTGCAAACATTCGGGAAAAAAAGTTGCAGCAAACTCAGAAATACTCCGAAAAAAATGCAGCAGTGTTGTTTAGAAAAACGTGGTTAATTCCATTTTTGTCAGCTGTTGTCTTATCGCCCTTTCAATTTTCAGAGGACAAATGACAATGTAGCTTTTGTCTGGCTTGACTGGAGCCAGAATGTGCACCTCATACGACTGTTTTGATCATCATCTCTGCTGTTTTAAAGCTGAAGCCAAAGACTTTGCACAGCTGAAATGCTTCCTCTTCCCCTAATCTCCCCCTCTGATTGACCTCCCTACCACACATATCTCCCCGGCCTGCTGCGGAGCTACCCAGCACGACTGACCCAAAGAAAACCTCAACCAGCGAGCACCCATCCAAGCCCGTGTTTATACTTCCATGATGAGTCCAACCTGCCCAATCAGACTTCCCCTGCCCGGCCTTGAACTGAAACTGTATACATCTTAACCATCCCAGCCATCCGAAGCAGCCCGTGGAGACCAAGGCTGCATTAATTGCACGGACTGGCCCTGCTAGTGCACCGAGTCCAATGCATTTAGCGTTTCTAATTGGGAAGGAATTGCTGTGTTTACATTGGCGCTAGTTGATAGAGCTGGACTCTTAGCCCGGCATCCAACCAAGCTAAAGCCCTCTGAAGGAGAAAAAGCAAACTGCCTAGTCTCTGAAATCTCTCCGGACAGAGCTGGAAGGGAATTATTTGGAACAGAGGAGAGGGATTTTTACTCACATTTATAAAGCTGGATATTGAAGGAGGATTTTTTCTTTTGGCCACTAATTTGATCAGTGCTGTTAAACTGTGAGGAGATCAAGTCCATTTGTTTCTAAGTGGCAGCTTCGCTTTTAGGAAATTAAAACTACTAGACATGACTCAGAGTGTGTTGGTTTTAATCTACGTGGATTTTAGTTGAAAATACAATTATTCAGAAATGACTCATTTCTCCAGTACATTGTGAAGCCAATTCACACAAGAATGTCTACCGCTGGCGTCAGGCCAAACTCACATCTCCATTTTTCACGATTTTAATTGTTTTAAATAAATCAATGCTGTTGGTCTCATTTTACATCTGTCAGAGTTTTACAAATTAAAAAAAACAGTTCAAAAAGATGCTGACTATCACTTCAATTGTTTGAAAAAATTTATTTTTTTCATTCCCTGAAAATTGGGGATTTTGGAGGAGATTTTGGCCTGATGGCAGGGATGTGTGGAATTTGGTTTGGCATGTTTCGACACCCACCAAAGATCCCTGAGTGTATCTGCTCTGTCTTAAAACACAGTGCTGTTACATTTCCTCTTAATGAACAAGAACTTACTGGTAAGCATAGGGTGCCAATGCTGGAAAAGATGTAAAGAGAAGCCATGTTAAGTAACAAGTTATAGTAACATTACTGGATTTGGTGGTAATCTGACTCTGCTAGCATCTATAGCCAACAGTTATTAGCTAAATGTGTTCATGTTGAGTGTGTGTATCTGACGGGAGCTTTGCAACATGGATTCGCCAGTGAGAAACACGGAAACGGGCGTATCCATCTGCTCTTCAAGGTTACTTTGCAAGTACTTTATTAATAAAACAGAGAAAAAGGTCTAAAGAGGTCTAATTCAGAATTAAATTATGTATAGACCTGTTTAAGAAGTAGTTACACAAATACTGGCTAGCTTTAGTTTTGTTAGCTTTAGCAAAAGATAACATAGCTATGCTAGCAGCATAATTAATGGTACTACATGAGCCAATGTAACTAAGTTAGTTTTAGCAATGTGAGCTTTAACCAAATGTAGCTAAAGCCAACATAGCTACATAAAAAGTGTACTTACGTAGCTTGCATAGCTGATTTGTGTGATTAGCTTTGGTTATATTAGCTATAACAAACACCTGTATGTTACATAGCTCTGTTACTTATACCTATAAGTTAGCTTTAGCAATGTGAGCTTTAGCAAACAATGCTAAATTGGATAATGTAGATACATATCTTTCTTCACTGCTTAGCTTTAGCTCTGTTGGTTACGTAGCACTGTTAGCTCTGTACCTCTGTTAGCAATATGGATTAAGCAACTAACGGAGCTTTGTATTCTACGCTGACTGCATTGGAATTTTTTCAAGAAGGAAGAGTTTTTTTTTCCTCTAAACAGACTGTTTATTAAACATACTGTAATTAGGCCTTGGTGGACTGGTCGCAAGTAAATCTCAGGGCTCACATATAGGCTATGTTCACACTGCAGGCCTTAATGCTCAATTCTGATCTTTTCTCAGATCTGACTTTTTTGTTTGCGTGTTCACACTGCAGTCAACTTCCAAAAGATCAGATACATATCTGATTCACATACGAGAGTGGCCTGAATCGGATTCGAAACGGTCAGATTCAATATGACTTGCGCTGTTCACACTGTCAGAAAAAATCAGATACGATTCACATGTGAGCAAAACAATCAGATTCAGGCCACTTTCTACTGCAGTGTGAACGTAGCCATAGAGACAGACGACCAGGCACACTCACATCACATCTAGAGTCACCAATTAACTTAACGAGCATGAACATCATGCCCTGCACAGCATGCGCCCATATGCACCCTATTCTGATCAAAATTGTTTTTTTAACATTTTGATTTTTAACGCTAGTATCAGCATTTTAACATGGGGAATGTATGTGACTTCCAGTGCTCCGGTGCCTCTAGTGGACATTTAAGAAACTGCACTTGTTTTGCATTTCTGCACTGGCTTTTTTTTTTTTTTTTTGTAACCATGGAGGTATGCACTTACCTGACATGTCAGAAAGCTTCAATAGGAAACATTTGGGAAAAGGCAGAGGCTTTGAAAAAAAAAAGTCACATCTCTACGGGCCAATCAGAGCAACAAAACACGTGACATAACCGCTATCCAGCTGTGCGTGCGTAGCTACCGAGGAATAATGCGAAACATGGCCACTGTAGACATGTAAGTACTCGCCTTTTGTTGTTTTTGAAAACACCTTACTGCTGTTCTTTGTTCTTCTCTTAACGAAGAAATGTCGTCAAGTTCTGATAAAACTGGTGCTTTAGCAGCATCCAAGCTAAGCTCTTCCGCCAATCGCTCCGGCCTCTTGCTGCTGCCTGTTTACGTCACAATTCCGCCACGCCTGAAAGTACTGCCCCCGTCACTGATTGGTCCTGTCACTTTCTAGCTTCTTTTTAGCTGAAGGCTGGTGTGTAAAGCAGTCATGGAACAACCATTCCTCTTTCATAGTTGCATAGTGCTGAAAGCAGGTCACCAGGTCTCTCTGTGGTAATGGGACAGAACCCTAGTCCTGTGGAAAATTTATATCATTAAGATGCCTTTAACAGGTTGAAAAGTTACACATTGTTGTTTTAAAGAAGGTGTATATTTTCAGAGCCATAAGTGATTTTTTTTTAACTTGACTAAAATTCACACATATCCATCCATTTATTTTCTTCCACTCATGTACTCCATGGTGGCAGTAGTCGACCCAGACATCCCTTTAATACGTTCTTCACGTCCTTCATTATGAAGGAGCAGTGGCCCTTCTCCTAGCCCAGCAACCATCTGGAGGAAATTCATTCCAACTGCTGCAGTGGTAATGATTTAAAGGTGGTAAAAATATTTTGCTTGATAGATTTTTCACATTGCCTTCTATTGATTGTTTATTTGTAAATATTTATAGAGAAATAAGTAGATTAGGAGATTTTTAACCCATGGCTTTGATTTCCTTGCTGTCATGCCAGAAAAGTTAATTCAGTTTTTAAAATGTCAAGCCTGGAGGCATAAGTATTTTTCTTGTATTAAAAATAATTTTATAGAAAAGAAGTTGTAATATTTTCAGAATTTCCTGTAATTACTGTAGTGAATGAAGTGACAGCATGTAAGTCCCAGGTCATGAATTTAACAGCAAAAATTCTACCAACCACATCATTCACTTCAATGAAACTCTCACAGTATGAAATCATGTTTTTTATTTGTGATTCTTAGTTGAATGGGGAACTCCGCTGCTCTCACTCAGCCTTAACATCAGGTACCGAGCCATTCGCAAGTTCATGCACCTAACATTAAAAGAGAAATCCAAACCTCTGGAAAAAGCATGCCACATCCAACATGAAGACTGCAGCGAGTTACCACACACCAGTCGACCACAATTATTTTCTCATTCCTTTTTCTGTTTATGTTGAACCTCGCATAGCTCAAATTATGTCAGATGGAAACTTTGCCCAAAACTAATTGCTGCATCCACTTGGTCCGAGCAATGTGAGTGTGATTAACCCACTGGACCTCCTGCCACATACCAGTGCAGGTTCTTATTTAAAAAATATCCAGTGAAATTTCCCTGAAGTCATAAATGTGGAATAACAAGTGGAGTTTTACTCTTGTCATTTTTATAACATATATTCAAATTTAATGGATAGAAGTTGCAACTCTGAGTGATTCCAATTAGATTTGGAAACACAATAGATGAGTAAGCAACAAGGAAATCAGATTTTTGTGTAATGCTCAGTTTCCACAGTATTAGAATGAAAGAAAAACACGCCTAATGTTGCCATGATTCCACCAGCCGATGATTGCAGCCCATTTTTCCTTGTTGCACCAGCCTGCTGTGACAGTTTTAATCCAGGATCGGCTACGCTAAAGTGTACAGCTCAACATTTTATTTACCACAAACTCCATGGAGCACTGGGACACAGACACACAAACACAAAAGCCCACCTGCACACATTTCCACCATCAGCCGCTTTATGATTATCTTTTCCACTGTGGTAAACCAGTTCTGAACACCCAAACCCACAAACAGATAGATGGATTCATTCAGACTCACATAGCTCTCATACATATGCAGACACTCACAGTCTGTATACGCAGACAGCCATATGACGCACCTACAGTCATGTTTTGTGTCTTCATTGATCCCTGTGAGTTAAAGGAAAGTCTCCATACATCAGTGGATGTTACATGAAAGGAACAATCACTTCATCGCTGGTAGCACAGACTCAGTCACCTCTCATTAGCTTGACAGGACAGCCGAAAGGTTCTGACAGGCTGCTGGCTTTGATTGGTGTTGCCCTGGGTGATGGGAACATACCTGCGGCTGTCGTGTGTATTTTGTGGGCGCGTGGCGAAGACTGAGCACACGCAGCAGCTGAGGCCTGGCAGCAACGGTAGCTTAGGTTGTCCACGCCAGCCAGCCGCCTCACCGTACACATCTTTAGCAATAATAGAACTCACTCTCACTTTTTTTTTCTCGACACTCTGTTCTCATGCCCTCTCTCACTCCCTGCTGCCCAGACAAACTCACATTACACAGACTGGAGGGGGAACTGTGGGTGATTCAGTGAACCACGGTGCCCTGATGAGCTCAGCGCTAACTCTGGCTGCTAACCAACAGTTAAATCAGGAGTAGAGTAATTACTTTGAGTTTATTATACTAATTTCATAGTAATTTTGTAGGTTATTCGTCTTTAAAAGAGCAGTTTGAAAGTTAAAAAAGCCATTACCACTTTTTTGTTAACAGCTACAGAACAGGACTTGCCCATCACTAATTACACTATATATTAAGAAGAACAAAGCAACAGACACCCAGGAGTGAAGCCAAAATGTTTAGAGCTCCCCCTACTGATGAACTGCAGTATAGGTCACTAGCCTTGCCTCCTCCATGTTAATAGAGGGGACAACAGTTGAAATGTACATACTTTGCAGAACTTTGCTCTGGATGTCCTTGCATATTACCAGCGAAATGGGAAGATATTAAAAAAATAACAAAGTCCACACCTTTAAAGCAGTAGGTGGATGTGGTGGGTAAGCACAGCCTAGGTTAATGGATGGGCTGATAGCAGGGTTGCCACAAGCTCCTGGTTGTGCGGTGGATGTCCCAGTGGCCCAATAACTGAAGAACAAAAGATATGATGCTGAGCTTGACTCTGACTCATCTTGTAAAAGGAGCTTTTCTATAAGCTGACTGTCAATGTTGACTTTATGCCTTTTCATTGATAAATCTGTTAACAAAGTGTGCTGAGCTAACTATTTATTTTCCTGTTGCTCCTTTGTATCTATGGCCCGTCATAACTACTGGAGTACTGGATTACTTTTACATTCCCTAAGAATATTATGAGATCATAATGGCTATCCCAGTTAATAGTCAAGCCCTCAGGCGCTGCTTTTGAAAAACTTTGATCACAAAACCCATAAAATAATAAATAATAAATAAGTGGTCTTATTAAATTTTTTTTTTTTTTGGCAAGTGGCCATGGTGTAAGCAGTTTAATGCCCTTAGAAGACGTCCAATTATCCAGGATTAGCCCTTAGATGTCCACTGGCTATTTTGCGATTTTTGTTATTTTTCTTTCAACAAAATAAACCACTCAGAAAATGTATACCATGCTCATGTTTGGTATAATCTTTTTTGGCACTACCTCAACTTTATTAAATGAAAACTATGCATTTTCTTAGGTTTAATTTACTGTATTCAGTATAGGGCCTCCAAAAACACAACACCCCACAAAAATTGATTTTTAAAAATTGTTATTTATAACAATATATTTTCATTAAAAAAAAAAAATTACAATATGCTAAAATTTTGGAAAAATACCAGTGCCAGTCTTGTACAGCAGGGTCCAATGTCCCCTATGTGTTACATTTATTTTAAATCAAATTAATAGATCTTACTTCCTGTTTTACTTGGCCTATTGACAGCAAACAAAACTGAAAGAAAGCTTAAAGATCATGCTTTCCACATGAGTCCATTACAGTGCAAAATGTGGCTTTGATTTCATGCTGTCATGTGACAAAAGTAGCGCATGATGAAATCACGCTGGCGTGACATCATAGAGGCAACAGGTTCAAGCAACCGTATCGTGCAGTAATCCCTGAAAATTGGACATCTCATTGGACATTAACCCTGACTTAACAAAAAGCAACAGAATAAAATAGTAATGCTAATACAGACAGTAGATGGCTGTGGGTAGCTATGACTAATGGAAAGACTGCTAACAGTGGAAGTCGCTCACTTGGCTTTGCTAAAAGAGTTTAATTTGCACTTAAAATGGCTTGAAAAATAGATGTATTTTGGTCTTACAGTTTTACTTACCTGGAGGCTATGCCCCTCAGGACATCTTACTGAATGTCTTACAGCCTGGAAGTGATGACAAAATTGACATAAGTTATGCTCCTAGCCTAGAAATAGTCCGATTACCCTATGTAAAACACTACTTATTGTGTGTTTGTTAAACTAAAACATGCAATATACAAGGTGTTAACTCACAAGATTAAGAGAAGCTTGTAGTTTTTAGTTCAGCATGGAGAAAGTAGCGCTAGCTCTTTCTCCTGTTTATGCTAACTAAAGCTAACAGCTCCTGGCTTGTAATGAACCAAAGGTAGGAAAAGTCTCATGAAGAAAGCAAATAAGCTGCTTTGCAAATGTAAGAATCATATTTTCAGTGTGTGGAAACAATGTTTTGCTTTTCTACTTTTTATGCTATGCTAAGCTAACAGCTGCTAGCACTAGCTTTGGATAAATATGAGATTAAAACGCTCATGGAAAAAAGCACTCTTCCAAACGTTCAGTTGTTTGTTGAATATGAGCAAAATGTTCTTTGCTGATTTTCTGGAAGAAGTTATTTTCTTCTGCTTCAGAAAATGTTCGCTGTGTCATTTTTGGCATGTCTCTGTGTCTGGTTTAAGACAGCACACATTTCTTCAACGATGTGCTGAAAGGGGGGTCTTCAGTCTGCTGCAGCTCTATTCAGTCCCTTAAATGTCTCTCTGAGGGGTCTTTTGGAGAACACATGTTTTTAATAAGGGTCTTTACGTCTGGCCTTGCATAAATGTTTAGCAGCGTTCCTTCTGGGAACTGGGGCCTGTCTTTACTGTGGAGGCTAATCAGCTGTAAATTCTGTTTTAAAAAGGGAAAGGAAGGCATGGAAGGAGTTAATCCTCAGGCCCATTGCTCTCTTATCCTCGCCCTGTGCTCCTTCTCTCTATCTCTCACACATACAGTATGAACACACACACACCTCTCCATCCTGAAAGTGAAAGGCGGGGATGATGACAAAAAGAGAGAAGAAAAGCTCGAGGCTCTGACAAATGATCTAATAAACGGGTTGGGAGATTACAGGCAAGGTGCCCGCTGGGAGAGGAAGTGGGGCAGTAAATATTTTTTAAAAGCTGTCAATAAATTTGTAGTGTTGAGTTGAGTGAAGTATCAAGGGCAGTGATTGGGCTCCTGTGCCTGGTTGGCTTCTTTAAGTGAGGGCTGCTGGTCATAGCTTTGTGCCAAAGTGTTGTCTTAAAGAAACTGCTGGAGTTCCAGCTCTTTAACTTTGGTGGGCTAACATGGTGGTGGAGACAAAATGTAGTATAAAAATATTTTATTGTTTTGATGTATTTTATTTTATGCCTGGAACCATTCTATTTAAGTGTATTCGGATAGCATTTTCCAATTAAGCCAATATTTAAAGACCAGCTAAATCCTCAGAGCATTCTTTACAGATGAAACCAATGTATGTGGTGTTTAGTAGCAGTAGTGTTGATCAGTTAGGTTCCAGATCGTGACATTTTACCACAAAGTATTAAAATCTACATTTTGTGTTAAAAATGTACATCGAAGTAGCCTTCTAAAGTTTGATCTTCTCTACTGTACCTCAGCTTTTTAACTGGCTGATCTGTTGAGAAGTCCCTCACTGCAGTGTGCAATAGGGAGCGCTGCCCAACAAGAAACTCAATGCAGGTGATGCCCAACGTTGGGCTAGTCCACTCATCACTATTTGACCCATTTTTTTTTTAAATCAAATTTTGCCCTGTTCTGTTTGTTTTGGCGCATTTTGTTGATCCACCTTACCCTAACCCTGAACCCTGACCCTGACCCTAATGATAAATCAATATACAACCAGTCACTTATTACCTCCGCCAAGGAGGTTATGTGATCAGCAGGGTTTGTTAGTTAGTTAGTTTGTTAGCAACATAACTCAAAAAGTTATGGACGGATTTTGCACATTTTGCATATTGCACATTGCTGTGTCACTATTGCAGTGAGGGTTACTAGGATCTAGTGCTCAAGGGCGACCATGTCTTCCTTTAAACAAGGTTGATAATATACTTGCTTGCATCTTCTACAGGATCATTAGATCATCCATTCCCCATTTAAACTGTTCGTTGTTGAACAATAATCATTAGTAAAGGCTGAACACATAAGGTAAAGGCAGGATCAACCAATCAAAGACGTTGCTGTGATGCTCTAGGATTGTGGGTAATGTAGCGCTACTGCCCAAGACTGTGAATAAACAACATTCTTCTTAAAATGAGGTTAATAATATACCAATTACTGCCTTCTACATGATTATATACCACTTCTCCATTTTTGTGTTGGAAACTGACTGTCAATTTCACTAATAACAGCTGTTTTACAGGTTAAAGGTGGAACCAGACAACCAGTAAGAGTCCTTGTTGAAATACCCTAGGGTTATAGGTGATGCCTTTTGAGCAAGATCACAAATAAATGTGTTATTCTTAAAATAAAATGGAAAATATACAAACGTGTCTTCTATGTATGCTATTCATATTTTCTGTGTTTATACACAAGGCAATGCAGTAGACTGAAATTATTGTAATCATAATGCCTTTGACAATAGTTTAGGAAACTTCAGATTAGTGTAACTATGTGGTGTGTTGGTAGGAAATCAATAGTGTTATACAGAGGCATTGTTGTGTTTCTTACCTCAGGCATGTTAAAGAGTGATGATAGAGGGACTATTATCACCAGCTCTGCCTCCGCACTTGGCTCAGAGTCTTTCAGAGGTCTATAAAGTTCACCCACACCACACTCACTTTCCCACACCTTTCAACCACGCTTGTTACTCAGCAGCCCAATTAAAGCTGATTTAAGGGTTCACCTGTGTGCCTATTGGCAAATGCTCCCCTCAGGGCGGCGCTTCCCTGTGATTGATGGGTTGATGAGATAATAACAGACAGCCACAGGTCTTACCTGCGGTCGCCTGTTTTAGTGCTCCTACTGATTGGCTAATTACCTGGATGAGGCAGAAAGCTGTGAAAGAAGAGGTTGTTCTGACAGTCAGATTACAGTGAAGAAGAACATGGTTGTAATGAAATTTTTTTACACCGCTTTGTCTTCTCATGTTACAGTGAAAAGGCTTCTGTTTTTGTACTGAGGTTGTGAACTTTTGACCGATATTATCATAATCAGTGTAATTACTGTTTGACAGATCTAATTTACCTCTATTAGCACTGTGAATGCCTGTTCTTACACTGAAGGTGGATAATTGCTGGATTTGCAGACAGAAGTAAATGCATGCACAGCTGAAAAAATGATTCATTTACAGGGGCATGTCCACCTCTACTATATTCTCCCTTTCAGCTAGTAAATATGGAGCTTCTTCTTGTAAGTCTTGCTTATAAGTTAGCAAAGGACAACCAAACTGTCAAATGATAAAAACATGGACAAATTTCACAGCTCTGTACGTGTTGTACAAACTTAAATGCTTTACTTTTGATAATAATGCATTGCAAATTTTCCCAATCACTCATGACGGTTTTAATCTGGGTGCATGGCAGCAGCATCACAGCAGTATCACAGCATTTCAGCATGCATGTTAACAAATCAAGGCTTTCAGACTAAGAATCTAGAGAATAGAGGGCTTGTCTATTCTTAGCCTGAGCCACAAGTGTTTCTCAACCAAAATCCTCATTATTTTCACATACACCAGCTGTGCCGTGCTTTGCAGTGCCACGGTTTTGCTCTGACCGAAGGCGAGCGACCTCACACACTAGAAGCATGTCTATTGTTCAGCACAGCCCTGATCAGCTTGAGACAAGAGGGCAAGGATCTGGGGGGACTGCAGGTTATATGTATTTATAGTAGTAGTATGTTTTTGCCTTTTTGGGATTGATTACATTCATTTTGACATGATTCCATAATTTTTTTGCTTCTGCCACAGGTGGGTACATTATGAAGTTTAAAGGTTAATGTTTGCAACAAAGAATCTGTGGTTTCATATAAAATTCTTTTTACCTCAGAAGTTAACCTTTCCTCATCAGTTGTGCTGTAGTAGCACTGTGACCCATCGTTCTTCCTATGACCTTTTGCTCATGCAGCAGGATGCGACGTAATGGTGATGGTTTGCAGTCGGAAGTCCACGTATTATGTTGCATTTTGACTGGATACTTCGCACATTTTTCTGGCTGTTTGGACTGATCTGTTCTACAATGACTGACACATTTTGGCAGTGGTTAGTGCCAAAAATAGACCTGCAGAACGTTTTCAATGAAGTGGAGCAGAGTGGCGCTTTAGCCGGATTGGAGTGCGGGCAGTGGAACTGCTTCAATTAAGTAGAGAGGGAGTGATTTGTTCTGCAGTACGATTAGCTGATGGACTGGGATGCAGGCTTTGTATATGAAAAGTGAAGGTAAGACAGGAAAATGACTAAGCCATTTACACATGTTTCAGTAGATATGTATGTCCTAAGGCTGTAAAAAGATTGAACAAACCAATTTCTGTATTTCACTATATAATTGCAATTAATCTCCCTTTTCAGCATATTTTGAAATTGTATTTTTTCCACTTAGAGCTGTTTTTCTTTCATTTTTGGATTTTTCTTTAATAAGGTCTAATTGACTTCCTGTTTGGATATAGACCTGATTTTAAAGGTGGATCATGACATTAACTTAACCTTTGATAAAGGAACTGTTTATGGACTGAATATGAAATAAAGGGAAAGTAAAATGGTAATTTTGATAACTCAAGGTGCAGATGACTTTTGACTTGTCCACTGAGTTTTTTAAGTGAAATGAGACAGTTAGGAGCAGTGGTGGACTTATTTTCATCACTATGGCTGCAAGGTGTTTATTAAAGTGTACTGAAAGAGCCAACAAAGCATTAATTTGATTGAGAAAACAGTGATTTAAGTGACTTGTAGGGGGATCTTAGTAAGTAAAACTTATAAGGAAAGACAGGGCTGTGACAGCAGGGAGATGCAGCCAACACACAGCACACATGTGCTTAGAATGAGAGCAGACATGTGCCGTAGCCATCACACAGCAAACACACACCCAGTCTGAAACAACCATTACTGTGAAATCTATTGGCCAACAACAATGGTATGGTCTGGTATGTTATGCAGATCATGCTAATCAACATCCAGGTCAAAGTCCAGCAGAAAGCATGTGCATAATGCCTAGTCCAGTTTGGGCCGATTGAAGTGTAAATTGATCTCTGCATGATCTAGGTGTGTTAGTCTGTCTTTGACTGATTCAGGTGGACTAACATATTTACATGCATTTTAAAACTCCAGCTTTAGTTGGACTAAAATAACAGTTCAACTTTTTCTAACTGCATGTAAACAGACCAACTGTGAGGGAAATGTGTGAAAAAGTAATGAAGGAGGTTTTCTGAGCACTGTGTCTAAATATTTCTAGAAATTTCATAAAGGCTAAAGTGGATAATTAAATAACTAACTGCATATCAAAGTAAAACCTTTTTTACTAGTTAATAACAACTAAAGGAAATTGATCATTTCAGACCTCCCAGTCTTCACACAAAACAATAAAACTTGGATTTAATGCTGTTAAAGCAGTGTGTTCACTTCTCATCATTAGCGGCCACACTGTAAAAATAAAACCTATAGCTCTGTTTTGTGCTGGCTACGGAGGGCGGTGTAAAATATTTTTCCAAGTCCAGGAAATCCCTCTCTTACTCATGCACACATGCAGGCTCACACTCGACCGCAAACACAACAGAAGGCCCTCCAGATATGGGAGAAGCTCCAGGATATTGATACTTTCTTTAACACCTTCCTCCTCGCCCCTGGAACAGATCCTCTTAAGTTTCTGTTTGGTAAGCAGAGAGAACATCCTCAAGTCGCTCCTGTTTTCTGCTTCCCAGCTGGTTTCCCGTCCCCTGGATAGAGTTTCACTGATCCCCTGACACATCGCACTGCTGCTGCCAAGGTGTGGTGGCCAGAGGTTCAAGAGCTCCGAGACAATTAGACAGAGCAAAGATAACAAGTGAGTCCACTGCATGAGGTAAAAACATTTCAACACTGGTGTTTACTTTCAGTTCAGTAGCTATTCGAATAGTAGATCAGAAACAGTAGATGCTGATGCAAGTGTTACACTATTAATGTCATACAGAATGAAAGTATGAAAACAGGGTTTGCCATGTTTATAAAATTGCATTTTTTAAATATTTCTGTATTAAAATATCATTTTCTGTCATTATCTGGTGGGTATACGCCTCTGGAATGGCTTCAATTTGTTTGATAATTTTGTTGGAGCCAGTAGTTCAAATTTAATGACTTCCAGCCAAGACTTCCTTTCCCATGCATAAACACCACAATTTCTTGGTCCATAACATCCCTGGAGTAGCACCTGTTGATCTGTTTCTCATGAGTCTCTGTTTAACAGTAGAATATCACTTAAACAGTGGCTTCAGTTTGACTCACTTCAGGGGTTTGAGTCTGAAAAAGAAACCTATTTTCTTGTGATTTTCTCGCAACTAAAGGGAATTAAATTTGGCTAAATAACATTTTTTTGAGTTAAAAGTAACTTGAACAAGACGAAAGCCTATGTTAAGACATACATACAGAGTCTATAAATGGTTTTCACCCCCTTGCACGTTTGAACCTTTTATTGATTTTATGAATCAATCATGCTCAATATAATTCAGCTTTTTTGGCCCTCTTAAATGTTAAAGTAAAACTGATTTCTAAAATGTAATGTCAGTTAAATAAAAAACATGCAATGCAAACTAAGTGACTGCAAAAATACTTACCTCCTTTAAAGTGACTGACCTAATTCAACAGAGATATAGCCAGTTGGTCCTAGTAGTCTCACAATTAGTGAAATGGGGATCACCTGAGTGCAGTGAATATGTCTGAAGTGACTTGACTATAAAGACACCTGAGCCTGGAAGGTCCAGTCACAAGATAATCAGTATTCCTGGCTACCATTACACCATGAAGACAAAAGAACACCCCATCGACTCAGGGAAAAGGTTATTGAAAAGTATAAATCAGGGGTTGGATAAAAAAAAATCAGAGGCACTGAACATCATCAAGAAATGGAAGGAATATGGCACATGTGTAAATCTGCCTAGATCAGGCCGTCCTCACAAAATGAGGGACCGTGCAAGAAGGAGACTAGTGAGAGAGACTACCAAGACACCTATGACTACTCTGAAGGATTTACAAACTTCAGCAGCTGAGATGGGAGAAGCTCTGCAAACAACAACTGAGAGTGGGAAAGAGAAAGCCGCTATTGAAGAAAACTCATTAATTTTCAACTAGAGTTCTCCAAAAGGCATGTGGGCGACTCCATGGTCTAGTGGGAGAAAGTTCTTTGGTCTGATGAGATCAAAATGGTGCTTTTTGGCCATCAGACAAGATGCTTTGTTTGGCGAACACCAGACATCACCGCGAACACCCCATGCCTGGGGTGGCAGCATCATGCTGTGGGGATTCTTCTTGGCAGCTTGCTCTGGAAGGCTTGTAAAGGTAGAGGGTAAAATAAATGCGGCAGGATGTATGAAAGTCCTAGTGGACAATTTTATTCAGTCTGCAAGGGAAGCTTGGGAGAAGATTTATTTTCATCAAGACAATCACCAGAAGCATACGGTGAGAGCTACACAGAAATGGTCCAAAGACAAGGTGAACGTTCTGGAGTGGTTGAGTCAAAGCCCAGACCTCAATCCAATAGAGAATTTGTGGCTGGACTTGAAAAGGGCTGTTCACGCCTGATCCCCATGCAACCTGACAGAGCTTTGCAAAGAAGATGAAGTGTCCAGATGTGGAAGCCTGATTGAGACCCATATTGCAGGCTCAGTGCTGTGATTGCAGCCAAAGGTGCATCTACTAAATACTGAGTTGAAGGGGGTAAATATTTTTGCAGTCACTTATTTTACATTACATATTATAAATTCATTTGACATTAGTTTGTAGAAATTGTTTTTACTTTGACATTAATGACCTTTTTTTTTTTGGACATTTTTTTGTCTAAAAAGTCAAATAATATTGAGCATGACTGATTTATAAAATCAAACACCCAAGGGGGTGAATACTTTTTATAGGCACAGTCACCAAATTGAATTCCAGATTGAAACTTGAACTGGATTTCTGATTTTATGCAACTTTTTTAAAGATCCTCTGAAGGTAAAAATTGCAACATATCTGGAAGATTATGAGAGAAATGTTAGATGGTCTGTCATCAGTGTCAAAGGGTCATTTGGCCAACTTTAATTATTTTTTTTTTAAACTAGGCTCTGTCTGATACTTTGCGAGGGTTTTTAGAGAACTGTTGTGTGAATTTAGTCCAATCTCAGTCAGCCTGGCTTGCTCAAACTCAGCTCAAGTAGCAGTCTTACCTGTTTGCCCTTCAGACATCTACGGCTATTAAACGCCACTCTTAATCATTCATCAATCTTTCACACAGTTTGGGATTTAAGTTTGCCTAATGGTGCCAGAGACTAAGGTTCAAACCTCTCTGACATTTGTACAGCTGCCCTTCAAGCAGCAGCAGCAGCTACCAAACACACATCACATTCAATCATCATCATCACAGCCTCAGAGCCCTCAGAGGACAAGCGGCCTGACTCAAGGTCTCCGGTTTCTTCTACGAAACTCCTCTCATACTCTGGCCATACTCTGTCGGATTCCTGTTTCCTCTGAGCCACTGCATCTTGAATGCATGTCTTCTCACTTCAGCGATAATTGATAATCAGACAGCAGAAAAAAAACACTGCAGGATTTTTTTTAAACCATTATCTTTTTTTGATGGGCAATTGACTTTGGGAACGAGGAGAGGAGGGGGCGGGGTTGGTGGAGCTGCAGCTCCGGGGCCTCCTGCCCTGTTCGGCTGTGATGCCTGCGTGCTGAGTTTGGCTTGGCTTGAGTCTCTGCACTTGATGGTTTATTCATATTCAGCGGTGCACAACGCTTTGCCATAAGGCTCCTCTCACACTCAATATGTCTGCGGAGAAGTAACAGAAAGAAGGACTGGATCACAGTTCACTGAATGAGCGATTAAAATGACTGCAGACTGTAATAAAACAATCTTTTGTGAAGTAAATTGCAGATATTCTCCATTTCTTTGAAAAATGTGGATTTATCCTGGATCTTAAACAAATATTTTATTTTTAAAAAGGTTCTAGGTTATTTTACTCTCTGTCTAGTCTGGTTAGTGCTGGCCTTACGACTAGCAATATTTCAAGCAAATTTAACGTTATGGACAAAATTCCAAAGTTGTGATAAAAGTTTTACTAGAGTTGGGGCATGGTCCTGATATCCTAGTCTTTAAGTTTAAATCAGCCTTTTACTTATTTTCTATTTTTCATTTATCAAAAGGGGGCCTTTTATGCTAAATTGGAGAAAGGAAAGTAGTAGGAGGACAACAGCCTCTGCACATGGGGCATGTGGACACTGTGGTTGCCCCAAACATTGAGTTTATTTAGCATTACTATAGGTCTTTAGTTTTGTCTTATGCAAACTGTGTTGCAGAAGCACTCTTGCCAGCATACAGGGAGGTACAAACTAGTAAACATGGTTTGGAGGGGATGGCAACTACATTTTTTTTCCTGGTCAGTTCAAAAGGAGAAGAAAGTGGACACGTTATGGGGAGAACATGAATGCCTCTAAGACCTCCTCTTCGTACCATGAAAGAGTGAATATGAAAAAAGGTGGACCAAAATTGCTATAATGTAATTTCAGTGTCGACCACTCTGTCAAGAAATACAGTTGTGGTTATGAATGTTTTTCTTTATTAGCAGTACTTATTTGCACTTTTTGCTGTTGTTTATGTTTGGTAGTGTGGATGTTTTAGCATTCGCCCCTCCTCTCTCTTCAACCAGCTAATGTGGAAAGCATCAAGAAGGAACAGCCCACGCTCCTGCCTTTCCTGTGCCTACAAGGAAAGTCTGAGGCAGGGAGAGAGGCAGCAAAAAAATGCAGAGCAGGCATTGATAACAATAGAATGACATTAAGTCAGAAGCAGAATAAAGGAGGAGCTGGGGTGGAGTAAGGTTGCAAGAAGTGGCTTGCAGAGGGAGCAGCAAATCATAGCCAGACTACAGTGGTTACATGGCAGCATGAGTATGAATAGCCAATGGCGTGCTTAGAGGTGAAACAGCTGGCTGTCAGCTGATGAGGGCTTGTGTGAGATCAGCTGACTCTGGCCTGCTTGAACAAATGCCATATGCTTGATTTGTCTCAATAGTTTTAACCTCTCCAACTCATTTATTTTCTGTTATTCCTATTGTTGAATAACGAGTATATTCCTTATCATCTGTACTTTTATTGTATATTATTTTAGAAGAATTTGTTACTTTAACACAGCTACATTTGAAAGACAAATATTGTATGCTGATGACTCCACTATATCCCTGTGCATATTCTTGTTACTCTCTGCTTTTTCTCTTTAGTCAGTAAATGATTTTTTTTCTTATTTTGTTTTTAATCTTAAATAAATGACAAAAGAAGTTTGTTTGGTTCTGTTTGTGGGTTTTCTAAGTATTCCAAGCATTTCCAAGCAGGTTGAATTAACCTTGCAAAGCAGATGGATACACCTGTTTCCATGTTTCTCACTGGTGAATCCATCCTGCAAAGCTCCCGTCTAAACTGACAAAAGTCGTGTACTGACATGTCTACAGTCACCATGGTTTGCATTATGCAGCTCTCTATGGAGTTTACTCCTTCAGTAGGGGCGCAGCTTGGTAGCGGCTACGTCACATGTTTTGTTGCTCTGATTGGCCCATAAAGATGTGACAGACAGAATGTTCATCCATCACCCTCCAAGTTTCTTTAAAGGCTCTACTCTTTCCGAAACACTGTCTATGATTGGTTATCGTACATCCATCTGGCATGCCAGGTTAAGGTTGAATGCGGAGCTAAAGAAATGCAAACATCACTTGACTTTAGTCAGTTTATTTACTAGTGCTAATGATTGCTACGCAGCAGAGAAGGATGATGAGCTGGCCATATCTTAAACCCACATTTGAGGCCTTTAAAGACTCATTCAAATTGTTTGAGAATGTACAGCCATGTATCCTGACTGCACTCATGCATTTTTTTTAAAAAGCTATTTTTTCTATTTTTAAAAAGTAGTTTGAATACTGATATATTTTCAAAGCATTTGCTTCAATACTTAAAGTCAAGCAATTATCATTGACTGTGGAAAATATTGGACAAAGCTCGAGTGACATCAGCCATTCGGCTGCTGAAGGGGACTTCGAGGTCCAGTCGACATTTGATTAAAAACACTATCTTAAACTAACTTTAAATGGCCCTCAAAACAGGCATAGATGGGTCTGAAGCCTCCTGACTAACAGCTACATCAACAGTGTTTTAATGGGGCTGCTGTTTTTCTGTGTATTTTTTGGTCTAAAGTATTGTATTCTAACTAACATGGGGGTGTGTCCGTGACTCCATCTGTAGCTGGCCTTGTGTTAAAACTGGCAGAACTGTACTTTTTGAACTCCTGCATTCGCTTCAGTTTTTTGCCACATCGATTGACGTTTGGTAATAAATTTAATGAGTAACTTTAACTTGTGTCAGACTAATATTTGACCAGGAATATCTATACTTTGACTGAAGTAATCAAAATCTCTACTTTGTCCACCCCTGAGTGCTGTTTAGTCTTTTTCTCTTATATGAAGTTTTTACTTGCAAGGTAATTTGTCATAATCTCTCAGCTCTCAAAGTCTGTGGTTTCATGGGTGTCAAAGATAAATTGTATAAAACAATCTTGTGTTTTTATGCAACATCTAGCCTGGATTAGTTCTTTTACCTTTTTGAGTCTTTAGTACAGCATAGCTTGTCTTGTTAGCATTCTGATCTCCAATTTAGCCATTTCCATTGTTACATAGCTGTCAAACAAGGTTTTTAAAGGAATATTCCACTTCATTTTGTTCTTAGTCCAGTCTGGTTTAGTCTAGTCTTGTCTCTTTAATTCTCTGAGTCTTTTTTCAATGTAATTTGTCTCATTAGCTTTTTTTCTCTTTAACTCTGTTCGTTTTTATTCTTCTTTAGCGTCATCTGTTCCAGCCAAGTTTTGTTCTTTTCTTCATTTGCATGAACTCCATGAATTCCTGTGGTTTCTTGAGCTTCTGCGACCCTGGAAAAAGGATTGTTAACAAATTTGGCTCATGTCCTTCCTACATCAAAGAGCACTGGAGAGCCAACTCTGAAGAAAGGTTTCGAATTTGAGGAAAAATTTATGCTTTGTATATGTTCCAGCCTCCCCCGCAGTCATGCATTCCCACAAATACATAGTGAACTTGGTCAAAAACATAAATACCATCAATAATAAAAAAGCCTTATCTCTGCTCCGTTGATGTTTCCATGGCTCGTGTTCATCAATTAACAAGCCACTTGCTATTAAAAAACAAACATCATCAACTCCCCCCTGAAAAGCCCCGTCAAAACAAGCAGTAAAGGCTGGCTTGTCCACGCTGCCCCTCTTAATCAAAACCAGATGTCTCCTCAAAAACTATTTCTCTCTCTTTTCCTCACTGCACCCCTTCTCTCCAATCGCTCATTCTCCCTTTCTCTTCCCCCCACATTCCCTTTCCTGTCTGAGATTGTGTAGACGGTTGCTCCTCAGAAGTCGTGATTTGGCACTCTTTTTGGCTCTCCGTCGGCCTTTTCTGTATTTTTCTCCTGCTCTTGCGCTCTCCCTTTCTTTCTTTTTCTTTTCGATCAGCATCCTCTCAAGCAGGAATGGACCTGCGCTGACCCTCGGCAGCTTTCACAATCATTCAAGGTTACGAATCAGACCCACATGGCAGATGAAGAAGTGCCCCTTGCAGAATAAGTTCCACTCAATCTGCCTGCCTATTTGAAGTGATGGCGATATGAAATACGTGCCACAGCCTGCCTGTCTCACTGAGAGCTCTGGACTTCTCTCTGTTTACTTTAGCATGAGCCATGTCCCTCCAGATCGAGCCCTTTGAAGAGAGCGGTCTTGTGGCTGTCGACACACCATTCTCAGTTTGTCAGAGCCGGAGCCAGGCTCAGAGCGAACACTAATTTACTTTTCCACCTCAGCGCCGAGAGAAAACACCCCTTCCTGAAGATGCTAAACAATACAGGCAGTTTGTTTCAGCTAACTGCTCTCTGAGGGGGGGTAGACCTCTGGAGCTCGTCTTCCTACTGCTGCCGCTGTCTTGCTCAACCTCTTTAATCTAAGAAGCAAATAGCCCCCAGTGTTGTCTTTAGAGCTCCGGCACAACTCAGGACGGCTCAACGGGTCCTTGGAGAGCAGCAACAAAAGCACAAGCCTGAGTGTTTGAAGTCAGACTCATGATTGGCACTAATTTACTGGCTCTTTACCCTCTTTTTTTTTACCTTTGAAATAAATTTTGTTGTAATGCATTAGAGAATTAGCAGTGATTTATTCTGCACAGGAAAAACAGGAACTGATGTGTCATATGTGTCAAATGTTCTGCTCTTGGTTAAATTCCTCTGAGTAATTCATTATGCAAACCCCAGAAACCGCAGAATGATCCAATAAAATCTAACATCTCTGAACATTATAACTTCCCTTACATCAGAAATCAAAACAAAGATCTTAAGAACTAATTAGGTAGGGTCTTAACTTGAGGAAAGATTTGCATCGGGTGTCAAAAGACAAATAGACGCATCCACATGCCCTAAGTAAAGAGGCTCTTGTCCCAGAAGTGGGCGCCACTGATTCAAATCCAACCTGTCATTCCCAAGCCTGTCTTTCCAATGTCCCCAATAAAGGCTGTGTAAATTTGAACCATGCAGCAAATTCTATATAATGACCTCAAAATGTAAGATATTTTACATTCCCATAATAACTATAAAATTCATGTGCGGTCATTGTCATTAATCAAGTGTATAGTGTTGGTTCAGGCAGGCTGGGGAGTCAAGCACTGTCATACAATTGAGATCAACTGATTTCACTCAAGCTGCCTTTTACAACCCTCCTCCTCCTTTCTTCTTCAGACTAAATCAATGCCTTTCTGTTGTCACTGATGCCTGCCCTGACTGAATTAAGTATTATAGCTTGTGTATTAAGCAGTGGTTATTTTGCATTTGATACATTTTGGGCATTTGGATACCAAATGATTGTATTATAGTATGCGCACCCATATTATACATTGGCAATACATCTTCGCTGACAAACATATAATTGAAATCGCTTGATTGTTCTGCAAACAACAGCCCATACATCATTTCCATGGCTCTCTTAACAGGGCCTGGTCTCCTAATATATGTGCAGGGAAGCTGTTGGCAACACAAATTAACGGAGATGAATTTGCTAAGAGCTAAGAAGCTAGTGGTTACCCTTTAACATTTAGGATATCTTATCCCAACTCTACATGCAGTCTGAAGTATCAGATATAAAACCAATTTCAGTGAACATGGAGGTACAGTCACGTGCGCAAGTTTTAGGCATGAGGGACAGCAAGGATTCATGTGTGCCATAACCCGGGGCATGAGAGGAAGCAGGGTAGCCGGACTCAAAGCCGACATGTGTATCGCTAGCAGCCAAGGTCAAGCTGGACAGCATCTCTTTTGTCCGGGCCTTTTCAACCCTGGTAATACACCCGGACACTACTGGGGGTTTTCAGGCCCTTTGGACATTCACAGCATGATCAGGGGCAACCCAACTGCCCGAGGGTATGCTGTCTCGCCACATCCACCCCTCACTGTGCCATAAAGGTGTGGAATTTCTTATTTTTTTCAACAGATCATTTTCCCATGCCTCTGGAAGTGCAACATCCAGAGCAACGCCAGGGTTGTGTCAAATCTCAGTCCCACCTGATGGTGCCACATCTACGCCTTACTTCAACCAAAGTTGTTGGCCCAACATGCCTAAAAGTTGTATGGCCATGATCATAGAGGGTATTAAACATGGACCTAATCTCAGTAAGTCCTTGACTAGACTGCTTTCTTGACTAGACTGCCACCATCTTGGAAATGCTGGCTCACACTAACTTTCAAATAATAGGCAAAGTGGCGGGTCTTTACCGTCCTGTTAAACATCTACAATATGTCCATTTGTTAGTTAACTTAGCCACACCCCTAACTGTGAAACTGTTAGCAAAACTCTTAGCCATAGTGTAACCAAACTGCATGCATTATTTAAAAAAAAAAAAATCTATTCAGACTAGGATCTTTTTCGTACAAGGCTTTAAACATGCTTATTATATTCTACTCTAAAAATGTGCATTTTAATATGGGTGTTAATGAAACTTTCAGGGCTTTCAGAATCAGCCCCAGAGGGACACTTAAGGAACTGCATGTCATTTACTTCCACATTGGCTTCATTTTTTAAAATCAGACGATGCTGCTTGAAGCTCACTTTGCCAACAGTGGGTTGTGTTTGAATGTTGACAGATCTTGTGTTGTAAATGCTCATATGTGTTACAAGACTCACCCCAGCCTCCTGATTCTAAGAGAGACATAAAAAAAGCAGAATTAAATATCATATACAGGCTATATTATACCTGGTTCGCAATGCCTCATGCCACAGAAACCTGGTAATTTTATGCATTTAAAGTTAAAAAGAGGTGGAACACCACATATGAGTAGTATAAGCCTTGGAAAAGGAAACAAGCGGGTCTGGGCTGTGCAAAATACATGCAGATTAGCTTCTTCCATCATAGTTCTTCGTCATTTCCAGACTTTTTTTTTCTCTACACATTGTAAACCCATAACATTTTCATAAACCCACAATTTTGTACAGAATTGTTCTAAAACACTGAAAAACATCTGAAAATTGCACGTTAAGTTCCAAATTATGTTTGAGGTATTTTATGTGGTTATGGTACTGTCATGCATTATTTCACATCTTCATGATCCCTAATCCTGGCTCTTATCAGGCAGGCTGCATGCCTGACTTGCAGCATGTGGACAGAGCTTCACTCCTTCAGCAGGACCGAGGGGATGGAGGAAGGAGCAGCAGATTCTTGAAGGGGACACTTGTGGGAAGGAAAAGGGTCTCATTGCGAGAGATCAGCTTGTGTAAACATTCAGGTTAATGAAGCTCAGTGGGCCTAATCCTCAGCCCTCTTTCTCACTCTCCCTCGCCCTGGCCTCAAACCCCTTCACCCCTCCCCGGGACCCCACACCCCCTTCACCCCCAACCCCCGTTTTCCACCATAATCCCTTGCAGAAGCGGGCACTGTCAATCAAAAGGACTCCAGGGAGAGGGTTGGAGTCGACGCATGTGCATTAATGTCAGTTTACGTGCCTATTTGTGCATGTTTGCAAATACTAAACCTGCGTGCATGGCGTAAAACTCAGGTGCACAAACCACAAACACGTACCTGTGCACACAAACCTAATGCAGGGTGTTTTGAGGAGGGAGTCCAGAGGGGGATTTCTTCCAAAGAAGTCGGCTGCTTCAAAACATATGAGTGGAGAAGGTGGAAGCTGTGGGTCCAGACCTGGACTTGAGGGTAATCAGCAACACATGAACCGTATATGAGGAAGGGGAAAAGGGGATGAGGGAGAAAAAGAGGGGGCAGGACGGGAAGGCAGGTTTTCAGTCTAAGCTCTCAAAACACTGACATCACACATTGTGGTCAGGCTATCGGACTGAACACACGGAGCTTCAGGATATGTTTTTATACCCTAAAACAACACCACATGATCAGTCTGTTTTAGGTTTGTGCAGAAATGCGTGTTCTACTTACGTGTAATGATAACTGTCACCTCATAGTGGAGCAACAAGCAGGCTGTAAGCTAAAAGAGTCAATGAACAATTAACTTTGGAAGAGTCTGGTGTGTTTCATGCAGCTATAAATAATGCTAAATATGCAAGTCATCTTTCTCACTGAGGTAAACCCTGGTAAGACCAATAAGCCTGGGGTCTATATAATGTCAAAGCAGTGTGCAAGAGCTGCAAGTACTCTGGATCAATAAACACTAATTATATCAAACATATCAGTAATGTACTGCCATTGTTAGCACGTCTTGCTAACGAAACTTCTGCCCAAAATAGCAAGCTAAAGTAAAAGTTAGCATCAAATCTCTTGAACATCAAAAGGTTAGGCTACTTAATGGCCTGTAAATCAACTGTTAGCTATTGCCACTGCGTCAGCGCTCATCCAGGATACTTAAATCAGCACCTAGCTTGTTTTCTTGGTTTGTACAAGCTAACACATAAGTAAAAGTTTACTGCAATCAATGCTAACCCCAGTAAAGTTACTGGAATTATTTTTATGTTTGTTAACATTACCTTCTCCTTATTATTTGAGGCCTTTTCTCTGAACAAAGCTAAAAAAAAATCTTCAAAAAACAGTAATCAAGTTGGTAAAGATTCTGAACATTAGCTCACGCTGTCTTAGCCTAGCTTTAGCATGATACGATTAAAGTAGCCATAAAGTGCAGAGGTAGCTAGCATGATTCACTAGCGGGTTCACAGTTTCTCACAGATTGCCCTTACTTTCTTAACTTTATGCTGACACAAATGCAATTTAACAGGCAAAACAAATTACCTTCTTATCTCATATTACGACTTTTTATCTCGTAATTTTTTTTTAAAGTACTGAAGGAACTATGTTTTACTTAACATACAGCACAATGCTCAAATGCATTGCAAGGTGATCCTAAATGTCTGTTTGGGTTAAGGCAGTGAAGGATAGCCTTTAGGAAGGATTGGGAATGAAGGAAAAGTTAGTACTTAACAGTCCTAAATGGACCTCTACACTGCAATTATCATCAGAAACTTTCAACACACAATGAATACGATTGCTACACTTACAAAAAACTGATTTTTTTTTTTACCACAATTTAACAGATTAACCTGGTGTGGAGGCAGTCAAAATACACAAATATTCAGTCCTGAAGGTCTCATAGCATCTAGCGTCGCCTTGTCAGATGAATAGAGACAAGAGTCTATAGGATTCTTGTGCAGTGCTAAGAGGCTAGCTGAGCCCCTTTAACATAGAAAGGGGCTCAGAATCCTTGTTTTGTCTCAAACGTGCTTTTAATTGAAACAGTGATGTGCTATCAACCAAATAAACCTTGTGGAGCGAGCGACCAGACAGATGATGAGCTGTTCACAAACGAGTCTGTGCTGTAAAATGGTTCTTCAATATGAGCCACAGTAGAGCCAGTTCCCTTGACAGGTACCAAACAAAGAGCCATTTATGAGCCAAACAATTAGTTCCACACAGCTGAGCCTAATGGTCTGGATCTCTACAAAGTGACCAATTTCCCATAAGACTAGGTTGTTGAGATGGACATCATCTGAGGAAACACGGGTTAGATCAGAGTTTAACCTGCTAACCCATGGCACAGCTGTTCTGAACCAAACTGGACTGCTTTGTGGAAACAGACCATACAAGGGTTTTTTTAAATTTTCTTTACATTTTTTGCCTAAACATTTCAACACTTTTGGGACACAAAAGTAACTTAAGAATTCGAATTTTTTATATTTTTCTACTTTGAATGCTTGGCATAGTCTTAAACAGCTTGTGGCCTTCTTGGTAGCGTTTTTCCATACAGAAATCACTTCTTGCACTTCAAGCGGTGTACTCTACCGATGTGTGACATTATCTGCAAAGAACCCAAACTTTGTGGAAATTAGCTTTAAAACCCACTGACTTTGTCAGTCCAGTCTGCTGCCTTGACTCATCTTTATATAAAGTCTATGCTCTGATCATGTCACCCTGCATGCCTCACTTTTTTGTCTTAGTAAATGGGATGTATCTTGCTGCTGCCAATTTTGCCAGGGGTGTGTAATACGCCCAGTGGCTTATTTTTTGCATCCCCAGTGGCTCCCATATGTTGAATCTAGATCAGAAACATGTGACCACGAAGTAATTTTAAACAGGTAGGACTTTTTATTGCACATTACACATTGAACTCTGTAAGCGTATCAGTTTTATAAGGTGAGGTGTTGTTGTATTATGTTTGAATTATTTCAAATGCTTGAACTGATGGTCTGTTATTCTCCCTGTGTGGAGCAGTGAGGGGAACACTTACTGACCAGCTACCACAGAATACATTGCATATACATTTTAGGCCTAGAATCCTGAGGTGGCTTATTTCAGTGTTAGCCAGATAGCTTTTACTTTGAACAGTATGTAAACCAACTACTGTAGCTGTTTTTGACATAATCAGCAAGAGGGCTACAGCTGCTTTAATCTGCTAATTATACTTGAAAAATAATTGGTTTATTCCCATAAATGGTGAAACAAACATTTTTTAAAGTTTGCCATCTTAGCATCATTTTGCATGTATGTTTGACAGCTATGACATCGGTTACTCCCGAGTGCCACTGAGAATTTTCTCATGCATAAGTTGCCCCGAGGAGCCGTAAACAGTGTTAACTAACTAACACCTTCTCTCCCGCCTCCCTCTAAGCAGTTAAACCAGCTGGCAAATTGAAACAGATACCTGAGAACTATGTCCATGTGTCTGTGTGTTAATACAGTACGTACAGTTGTGTGTCTGTGTGGATGTTGTTTTCACTTCCTCCTTGGCCAACTCCCTGTACTGTCTTCAGTAACAATGCCATCACAGCCCTAGGAAAGAGCTGGAACTGGCCATTCAGCTCCACTGTTGGTGTATCAGTTTCAGTTCTGTGCCAGGGAGAGGAGGATTAGATATCCATGCAGTGTTTAAATTTTAATTTTCTCATATCTTTAACAATGTGATTCAGAATTAGAGCCATCTTAAATCTGAAAAGGGCCCCAGTGCTTCTGAATGAAACCATAAATTCAACATGTGGGTTACTGAATGTCATCATTTTGACTTTATATTTCATAATGTGGACTTTATATCTCATAATATGGCCTTTTAATCTCATATTTATGACTTTTATCTCATAATTTTGACGTTTTATTAAACAATTATGACTTCTCTCATAATTTTGACTTTTTATCTTATAATTATGACTTTATATCTCATAAATTCGACTTCTTATCTTATATTTAGGATTTTTTATCTCATAATTTTGACTTTTTATCTCATAATTACAACTTTTTATCCCATAATTTTGACTTTTTATCTTCTAATTTTGACTTTTTATCTCATAATTTCAACTACTTATCTTATAGTTAGAAGTTTTTATCTCATAATTTTACCTTCTTATCTCATATTACGACTTTTTATCTCATAATTTTTTTTTAAAGGTTTATTTTTGGGCATTTTGTGCCTTTATTTGATAGAGGAGAGGATAGTGGATAGAGTCGGAAACAGGGAAGAGAGCGGGGAGAGACATGCGGTAAAGGGCCTCAGGCTGGATTCGAACCCAGGCCGCCCGCGTACATGGGGCCACCTGTGCCCCTTTATCTCATAATTATGACTTTTTGTCTCATAATTTTGACTTTTTATTATAGGTTTATTCTGGGCATTCTTGTGCCTTTATTTGATAGAGGAGGATAGTGGATAGAGTGGGGGATGAAAGTGGGGGAGAGACATGTGGTAAAGGGCCTCAGGCCAGATTCAAACCCGGGGCGTCCGCGTACATGGGGCACGCCTTAACCACTTGGCCACCTGCGCCCCATAATTTTGACTTTTTATCTCATAGTTTTGACTTTTTATCTCATAATTTCAGCTGCTTATCTTATAATTAGGACTTTTTATCTCGTAATTTTGACTTTTTAACTCATCATTATGACAGAGGATTTCATTTTCAAGAATTGCCTTACTGTCACATATTTTCTTTTTTTTTTCGGAAATGGGCTTACATATTAATGCGAAGAATTTGCAGGAAAAAAATAGATGCAATTATCTTCAAATCTCTTGCTTGACTTTATCAAATGAAGTTGATTTTTACACTCTCTCAAAACTGAATTTATATTTCCTTTTTACACCTTTGTATACTTGCAACTTCCTGCAACCAGCTGTCTGTGACTTGACAAGCTGAACCACAGTCAGCTGCATCAGAAGGCTTGATTGTAGCTGCAATGGCTCAGTTCAGACTGCTGTGAGCCGCTCATACCAGTGTTGCATTTACTCTTTGCACATTGGTTGACCTAAGTCATAACAGTAAAAAAAAAATACAATTTTAAAGACAGGGAGATTAAGTTTTCTAATGCTTTTCTTTGAGGAGCTACAGGAAAGATGTCTGAGTCTATTGCATAGCTGCAAGGAATGTCAAGGCCTGACCACCCAAAACCGATGAGGAAGACACTGAAAGAGTGCATCTAGAGAAGGAAAACTTCAAGGAGAGGTCATTTTCAAGCACAATATAAATAAGTTGCATGTTGTTGTTGTTTTAAAGTCAATAAAAAATGATGGTTTCAACCAATTTTTCAAACAAAACAGCAGGGCACGGATGAAATGGTGTTTGGATTTGGCCTGTGGCTCTTTCACAGCATGTCATTCCCAACTCTCTCATCCCGGGTTCTGGCGATATCCACTGTCTTGTTTCTCTAGAAAAAGGCAAAAAAAAGCCTCAAAGTAATCTAGACAAAAAGCTTCCTTTGCAAAAAAATCAAACAAACCCTTTTCAGCTTAAGTAGTACATGTGTAGGGCATGCTGGGTACTTTTAAAAGACCATCTAGTGCATGACTAATCATGGCAGTATTACTTTACTGACCATATCTGGTCTTTGGTTCCTCTCCTTTTTCTCACAGTTCTCACTTTCGTGTCATCTTTACGGATTTCCGTAGGTTTGGCTGCTGTTTTATGATGGTGCAGTTATTGTGATTATGATGATTTATGATCTAATACGCCTCTCTCTCATTTATCGCTGCTCCCTGGGTTCCAATAAATCATTGCAGATTTGGAGCCAGGCTTGGCTGCATGCCACTCGTGGCACAGCGGAAACTCCTCAGGGGAGATTTGAGGGCTGGAAATAAAGGGGGCATGAAATACAAATGAAGCTACCGTCCAGTTGTATTTTTTTTTTTTTATCATATATTCAGAAGCTATGACTGATGATTCAGACTTTTTGAGTACTTCAGTCAATAAAAAATGAATTTATTGCCTGAATCAACCTTTTATTAGAAAGTCTTTTCACAGCAGGATTTTGGCGAATCAAAGGAGCCTGTTAACACCACACAGACCGAGTCTGAGCGCTTCTGTCAGAGGTCTGTTCACTGAAGCCAGATGGCAGAAAGAGAGACGGAAGAGAGAATGTGTAGATGACAGAAATGTGGCATTAAAAAGTGTAGGTAGAAAAAGGACAGGATGAAAAACCGGGTGGCTCGGGGTTCCCCTGGCACTCTGTGTTAAGCTAGGAACACAAACGCACACAAACCACACACGCTCACAAGTAAACCCACACTAAAACGCTGAACTATTCAATCCACACTGATTCTGGCTCTGGGTCAACATTAACATGGTGCAGGCCATGCCCACGTGTGGCACTGGCTCATCCTGCCAACTTTCTTCTTCTGTGGTAAATCTGTGGAGAATTAGCCAGCAGCGTACCCGCCCATCCCTGCCAGGCTGTTCCCTTCTCTCTTCTTCTGTGGTGCTGGAGCGGGTGTGGTGACAGGGCCAGTCTGCAGTGCAGCGAGGGCCCCTCACTCCGCTGAATTATCTCATCATGGTCCTTTTATTAGGGACTCAGCAGGCTTATTATTTTTATTATTAACGGCCTGTGTTTTTGTCCTGGGGATGCCAGGCTTCAGTGCACACAGCTGTTTCTCCTCAACTCTTATGTTTTCTTAACTTAAGAGGTGCTTTTGCAAAATGCCGTTCAGATATTTTTCTTCAGCATCCCCCCCTGCTCCATGCCTATCTTTTCACTGGACTGACGTTCCTCTTTTTTCCCTCTTCCTCAGGCAGGATTAGGCCAAGTTTAACAGCCATGTCTCCAGGCCGGAGTGGCAGGCTAGTAAAATTATGTTGAATAAAGCGAGCCAGATAATCATTAAAGTATGAAATAATAAATCCAAGTTCGCCTGGTTTGTCTCAAACGAGGATAAACAACATGCCTGAATGTTCGACGTGACATTGAGAGAGCGGACCTTTCTCAACTGTGTATTAGCAGAAATCTTTGGTGTGACTCCTTGGAAGAATCTGCAGACATCAATTATGTAATGAAGATAAAATATACATTGTGTAAAAAGAAATAAATGGAAACACCAGAAAGAGAGTTTGAGGATTTACTGGCAAGTAAGAGAAACATGCTGAAATCCTACAGGGAAGATTTCTGCGGTACATTTTTGTCTTTCATTCATCACAACCCCCCCGCTGTCGTTTAAGGTCATGAAGTGATCGTGGAGACATCAGGCTGCTGGCTAATTACCTACGAGTGGAAGTCCGATCAATAGGCGAGCTCAGGTTTCTCTGAGAGAAAGTGTAGCAGCAGCTGTTTGGAGCTTCAATCTTGATATAAACTACAAAGGGAACAAAGAGTGGAGGGGCATGCCTCAGTGCGGTTTAACATATGGACTCTTTGTTCATGTTAAAGTTGACAATTTGGCTCCAAGGGCAGCTGTGTTCTCAGCGTAGTGGAAATCTTTGGAAGGAGTTACTCCTTTTTCTTAAGATTTTAAAAGAAAGATAAGAAAGCCCACCACGAAGAACATGACTTATGATATTCACTTTTATTAGTATGCCAACATAACCTGTAAAAGACAATCGAGTCCAACTTCAAATTGTTTCCAACATCCAAGCCAATTCATCATCTTGATATGGCGGCCATTTTTCCTCTGACTAAAAGAAGCTTGCTGCTGTTCTAATGATGGATGTCTGTACTTTCTCAACAGAGAACTGGACCAGGCTCTTTTATTTAATGGCTCACCAATTTATTAGCAACTGTAAAGACTTTAAAAGACTCAAATGGAGCCATATTTTAAGGCAAAATGGGACTACTGCAGCTGAATTTATTAAAAAGTAAAAAACACTGAAATATCACATTGGCCTAACTTCTCAGACCCTTTGCAAAACACTTGTAATTGAGCGCAAGTTCCTCCCATTTCTCTCAATCTTTGCTGAGATGTCTCTACACCTTGATTGGACATGATTTGGAAAGGCATACACGTCTCCACAGAAGGCCTCACAGCTGACAATGCAGAGGAAAAGCTAAGCCATGAGGTCAAAGGAACTGCCTGCAGAGCTCAGAGACAGGATTGATACAAGGCATATGTCTGGGGAAGGCTACAAAAAATTTCCTGTTGCACTGAAAGTTCTCAAGATTCCCAAATAGAAGATGCTTGGCACAACCAAGACTCTTCCAAGAGCTGGTCACCTAGTCAAACCAAGAAATCAGGGGAGAAGAGCATTAGAAGTAGAGGTGACCAAGACTCTGGCTGAGCTCCAAAGATCCTGTGAGGAGATGGGAGGAGATGGGACAGAGTTCCACAAGGACATCCATCGCTGCAGCCCTCCACCGATCTGGGCCTATGGCAGAGTGAGACCGAGACAGAAGCCTCTCATCAGTGCAAAACACATGACAACCCAGTTGAAATTTGCACTAAACTCCATGTGAGGCAAGTGGCAACCCTACTAAAGGGGGTCAGGACTCCCTGGGGGTTGCAGAACACTGATGGGGGGTCGTAAGATGCCTTCCAAAAATTGATTTACATTTTTAAAGGATTTCAATAATATGTTACCAATTATTGCAAAAAAATATGTGCATAAAATAAGTGCATTTCAAAATAAATCTAATGTCATCAGGGGAGATTTATGCTGAAATAAAAACAATCTTTAAAAATCCTTAAACTATAAGTTTTCTCATGACTATTTCTGAATGTGAATGGCTGTGAGCAACTATACTATAACCATCTTAAGGGAAAGTGGGATCCCCGGTCTCTGGTAATGTTATTTTGGGGGTTGCAGGGTGAAAAATTTGGGAACTGCTGCTCTAAGCTGTGCATACTCACCACGTCTACCCCTTGCTGTGTCCTAGGACAAGTAAGAAGACAATATTTTTCAACAGATCCTTTTCCCATGCCCGTGGTTCTATGCAAGGACATCCAGAGCACTGTTGTGTCAGTTCTTTTTCCTGTTCAGTCGTTTCCTAAGGTGGGCTTACTCGCCACAATAGAATCAGAATACTTCTGTCTTCAGCACAATACTGTATTTCAGGCCAGTAAGCTGATTTCATTATATACCTTATATTTGGATTAGCAGACAACTAGAACTTCTGTTTTACGCTTCATAACAAAAAGAAACTGTTCATATTTTACATCAAATTCAGATTTCTCCAGTTAATCAGACCATGAAGCTTTGGAGCGTGAACCCTGTGTTCATGAGCTTCCTCACATCATGTGAAGACTATATTAAAGACAGAGACAACCAGAAACATTTCTCACAAATTCAAACCTTACAGCAGAGCTCAAGCTGCGTTCAGAAGCAGAAAACATGATTCACACATTGAGACACGCAGACACCACTGCAGCCGTCAGGTTTATGGATCCCAAACGTCCCATTATCACAGCCGTCCAGCCTGAAACAGGCGAATATCCTCCTAAGCTTTGTCACATGGGCCCAGTGAGTCAGGGGTAATATTGGCGACTCCACTGTGCCGCACACAGCTCCCAGAATGGTTCAGACTTGTCAGAATCACTTTATGGTTTCACCACCTTTTCCATTAGGACTGGACCACTATGGTCTGTGCTGGAGTGAACACACAGGATGGAAACCATTCTGAATGAGATAATAGAGAGGAGATAAGAGAGGATGGATTCAAACAGAACAACTCTGTGACAGTTTAAGTGAATGATCTGTGGGCAGCGCTTTGCCCTCTGATGGTGAATAAGAAATGGGCTGTTGCAGCAGGAAGACCACAGCTGTCTAAAGTAAACCAACTATAAAATGAAACTTATGCATCAGAATTTAGACAACTGTGAAAGAGTTCACCATGATAATTAAGCAGCCATTTATGGTAGGACACTTAAATCCAGATATGATGTTGTCTACTTGCATATTAACCCATAAAAATGTAGGGACTCAGTAAGACTGTATTATATCCCCATTTCCAGACTAATCGGCTTCTAAAATGAGATTTGAATAAAATAATCTTGCCAAAAAATCCAATTTTTTTCATTTTTCACCCATCAGCAAACCCTACACAAAAGTTTACATTAGCATTCAGAAACCTACTTGTTAACATTAGCATCTAATTCTAATGCAGCTTTTGTTGAGCTGTACATTATTTGAGCTTTATTACAATAAGAAACATCTTAACATCCTGTTTGGGTGTCCTTCCCTTAACATGATTTTAAAAGGCATGGCTGCCATGTTAATATGGCGAATTTGGGCTGCAACCTCCAATGTTGAAAAATGTAGACAATGTAGAAGTGCAAGAAAACTGCAGTTCCCTGAGTGGGCCCAGGCCTGTGCTAAAATACAAGGAATCCTAATGAGTTTCTACATAAAAATGCCGGTTTTAGATCAGGACCACTTGATCAAGAAACACATGTTTTGCAGTTGTAAATATTTTTCTTTATTTGCACTTATTGCTGTTTTTTGTTTGGTGGTGTGGCTGCTCTGGGATTCCCCTACCTACATGAGAAGCACCAAGCAGGAACAGCTCATGTTCCTGCCTTTCCTTTGCCTACAAGGAAAGCCTGAGGCAGGGAGAGAAGCAGGAATAAACCCAAAGTAGAGCAGGCATCACTGACAAAAGAAGGACATCAGAAGCAGAAAAAACGAGGAGCTGGGGTGGAGGCGGGTTGCAAAATGCGGCTTGCAGATCAGGCAAAGTGTAGCCAAGCTAGAGCAGTTTAAATATGGCAGTATGAGTGCAATTAGCCAATAATGCACTTACCTGAGGGCATGTGTGAGATCAGCTAATTTAAATTATATGGCAGCACTTGACTCTATGGGTTTCCATTACAGTTTTTTGCAAAATAAAGCAATATTTCTTAAATTTCAACCAAGTTGTGCTTTGAATGTATTTCCATTGAAGGGTGTTTTGGGCATGAGCCTCGTAATTCCTGTAAAATCTCATCTCATGAGACTCTACTGCAAGGAAGCTGGACATTCAAAACCTGTTGGGTTTTGGTGCGGTAATGATTACATCTACAGTGGTTGCCTTGATAATTCTGAACAAAAGACAAAGGCAACAGACGATAGTTCAGAGGCAAACAAGTGTAAGGGTATCAGTTTGATTTTGAGAAAAGTCTCGGCCTCCTCTTCTGTCCACACGTACCACGCCATGTTGTCTTGGAGTGAACTGGTCATGTGACACCATACGTTACTGGTGAGGTGTAAATGCAAAAAAAGTGTTTCCATTGCACTTTTGCGATGTATTTGTATGCTGAAACATCAATTGGAAACGCCTGAAGTAACGCTATATGCTCTATTTCTACAGCTGAAACAAGCCTGATTTAACACTGACATTGATTAAGGAGCTCATTTCTTCATTGGTATGCATTTTTTTGGTAACTTGTGTGTTTTGAATTTGAAAGAGTTAACTGAGATCATGACTATGAAGCACAGGAGTGTACTTGGGAATCTGTCTGATGTTGATCAAAGGACAGCATTTCAAACATGGTGACCACCATCCTCGGGCTGTAGAACCGCTCTTCAGAAAATACTGACATAACTAAGATCAAGCATGTTTTATATGGTGTATTGGTGTTCAGCACAATCCAACTGTCTAAGCTTTAGCAGGGCAACCTTGTTGTTCAACTCTTTACGCATTCCCACTGTGGGAAAGGAATGTGTTTTTCCGCATGAAGTCGACTTAACCATTGAGTCATGTTTTACTTCTTCACCACAGCTCGATGGTGGTAAGACTAGACTTGGTAAAACCAGACAAAGGGGGATGGGAGGGTCAGTCACAATGTTAAAAAACCACTCAGCATCCATCAGTCGCTGTCCCAGGAGAGAAGGCTTCCTACCATCCTGCTGGTTTATCAATAAAGTGATTACCTTAATAGAAAGAACACTGACTTTAAAAGCCTCTTGACTTGTCAGATAATTAAATCAGCCAATAGAGAATCTGTTCCTGATCAGATATGTCAATTATTAATGAGCTGATTGATTCTGTGAGGGCTGTTAATAATTCATACGCTCCATCTGGATTTATATTTGTGTGTTTTGTTATCCAACATTCATTCATTCATCTGTCAATCCATCATGTTCATAAACCTTCAGAGTCCAAAAGCAGCAGCGACAACCATGACTAGAGCTGCTCTGAATTTGATTGCTTGACATTTTTCCCTCACTTGTGTGCAGTTATTAAAACCAATTCTTGCGTCCCTCAGTACACGGTCGGAGTAATAACAGGGTAACGCAGTAAGTCAAACAGTCTTGTTCTAATTAGGTGCGGTTGTATGCAGCGTTCCAGCGCCTGTCAACTGCTCAGAGATGTGACCATAAACACGTCGAGCCTCGGCACTCAGTGGATTCACAGTATATACTTCAGGACAGGGATGGATCCAATAAGGACGTTTCGCTTGTGTTTAGGGGGAAGGATGGAAAAACAACAATGACAAGGTAGCATTAAGGAAAGAAGACAGCAAAGGATCGAGGGAGAATTCTTATCCAGGGTTATAAAGAAGATCTCTTGATAGATTGTTCAGAAACATCATCTTTTATTTCAAGAAATCAGTTTTTTTTCACTTGAAGGCCAAATATAACTTATTTGCATGTTTCTTATTTGTCATGTTAAGAAATTGCTGTAGTTTTCTGCAACTGGAGCTTAATTATGGCCACTGACCAGTGTCCCACACAATCTGTGGTGTCTTCCTGACTGGAGCGGTCTTGGTTTTCATGTGGTCTGCAAAACGACAAAATGATGCACTGGACCGAAGCTTTGAACTGACATGATGACAGACTGCCCTCAGCCAATGTTTGCTTTTAAACCATAAAACATTTAAAACATCCTCATACTTAAGTGATCCCAGGATGTATCACGTCGGACAAAATAAATACAACTCAATCATCACTTCGGAGTTGTTAACAGCATGACTAGCCAAAAACAGGAAAAAGACTATTAAAAACAGATTCAATAAACAGTAAACATCCCTACATATATCGACAATACTGAGATAAAGTGTTTAATCAGTACCAGAACAGCAACACCTGTGTGATATATTCATTTGGGCTATGTATTAACTATATCTAATTTTTCGGCACTGCTTAAATCCAAAGAAATGCTCATCTATAATAAAACGTCTGCTGTTTTCAGGGGCGACAAGTCATTTGGAGGCCTCAGGCAAACAAAGCTGGTGAAAAGCAATCATAAAAAGTGCTCAAAAACTACAGGAAATACAAATCTGACATGTAAATAACCAGCAGTGGTTGCTCATCACCTCTTAGAAGAGCTTCATACCTCAAATTCATCACATCTAAATACTTAAACCTGTGTCCAGACTAGGAGTAACAAGTAAAAATTACTCCCAGCCTCCCAAATATATGCTCAGTATTGGGGCACTATCAATTCCTCTGCCACAGATCATATATTTTTAACATATATTTTTATTAATTGTATGCCATCACCCAGTAAAACACCAATTTACTGGACTACCAGATCTAATATTGATGCCATTTTACTTACTTTTTGCCCCTTATATAATATGCATACTAATTGCTCAAAGTAATTTTAAATTTATACCTCATATCTAATAATATTTAATATATCTATAGCCTTGCAAAGCAGAAAATCAGGAAAATCCATCTTGCAAAGCTCCAAAACCACAAACATTGTGTTGGTTCAAACCAGTCAGCATCAGTTGCAGTTGCAGTTCGCTCCAGTTGTCCCAGTTGTTATGTGTAAGGGGGTTATTAGACTCAATTTAAGCATTTTAAGGTGGTCTTTCTTCAGTCTTGGATATCAAATGCATTTGATATCATCATAAGTCTTTTGTCTGGTCTTATTCAAATTGTGTATTTCAGTGATGTGACCATGGTCCACAACCAGTGGGAGCCAGTGGTGAGAGTAGATCCATCTGGAGCTGCTGAATGTCAGCTCATAACTCAAGAGATTGATAAACTTCTGCTCAGAAATGCAGTCAGATCTCTGCACCGCTGTTTGTGAACCTCAACTCATTCCAGGGTGACATGACAGGTACGGTACCGGATTTTCAAAGTAAAAGCCTGATCACTTTGTTTCTGTTGTAAGACTACTCGTGTTTTCATACTTCTTAAGTCATGTGGTAGAGTGAAAAGTAAAATTTAGGATATTATCAAGGCAAGGAAATATACACATTTTACAGATCATAAACGTCTAAACGCAAAAAGATTTCATAGTTATAAAGTCATAATTATAAAACTGAATATGACATTGTAAATCCTAAATTTTGGATTGTAACAGTGCTCTTGTAAATTGTGTATAGATCTATTAAAATATCTGAATGTAAAATGTTTTAAGAGGTCTGTTTACCACATTGTGTTGTGTTGTGGAATGACATTGCTTGTACACAGTGATGATGTTTTTTCTTTGCAGAAATCTGACATCAGAAAGTTACTAAGCATCTGCACTCCTTCTCCACTTATTTTAATAGTTTGGCATCAGAAGCCGAGTTGTCCCACAGTGGCAAGCTAACGTCTGGCAGTGGGCTGAGCTTTCCCAAGCTGTTGGCTCTGTGGGCATCCAAAAGTTAAAGTGGCCAAACATCTTTGTGTAACCTAGGGGAGAAATCAGAGACTATACTACAGGAACACTCAGGGCATACAATTGTGTACTTTTCATTTATGTTGAGGACGTAGTTTGCTGATATATGTCCGTCTGTTTTTTGTGTGTTAAGGACTAAAAACCTCACCTGTGACAAGGAGGTGACACACAGCTACAGTGTACAAGATGTGCTATCATTAACAAGTCGAATTATGATATATAATGGAAAATTGCAATGTGATCTTGGGGGACAGAGTTTGGTCCCAGACTGTGGAGAGTTGGGATTGCCACTGGTTGCAGAGTCTGATCTCAATATCTCTGCATTGAGACTGCCTCCAATGATGACAAACCTTGTTTTTCCATCGAGGGAGATGTTGTCCCACATCATCACACTGCCTCCACCTAAAAATGTTATTCTGTCAGTGCAGCAATCAGCATAGTGTTCTCTGCTTCTTCTCCACACTCTGACCCTATGATCCAACTGGCACAGGCAGAATCTGGTTTCATCACTGAACATAACGTTCCTTCACATGTTCAGGTTCCAGTGCACATGTTGCAGACACTGGCACAAATGGGCCTGACGGTGAAGGGCAGTCATGGCAGGGCTCCGGTCAGCATGAGACCAGATATTGGCTGCAGCAGTCAGAGTGCTGTCAGCCAGATCATCCTGCAAACCTCGACTGCAAATCTGTAGAAGGCAGCTTACGGTTCCAAAGTGCTGACAGGGTAAGGAAACACTCTGTAGCCCATCTCTGACATCCCCTGTCATATGGAACTCGGCCTTGAGTTTAAAGAAGGTACTAGGGCTCACTCCAAATAATGCTGCAACTGGGTTTTGCAGAACTCCAGCTTGCTCTATCACAGGTGCGATTGTCAGCACCTGGGGGTACCAGAAGCTCAACACAAGTCAATATCAACATCAGAAAAAGCTGTTTGGCATTGGCAGTGAAGATATGGCTAATTTTTGATGGTTGCAACCCCCATCTCTCTGCTGCTCATGCATGTTCCTTACAAATGTGGCACCCTCTAAAGGGGAATAAACAGGCTTTCCAGTGGTAACAGATTTATTGCCAAGAAGCACTGGTACAACAAAGAAATAATACCAAGCACAAATTTCCTTTTTTTTTCTGCCAAGTTTACAACAAAAAAGTCTGGAGCCAAGCTGACAGCAGCCACGCTCTTTTGCATCATCTCGCAGGATAAAATATTATGATCATTTGACATGATCTTTATCATAAGGAGGATTTTATCAAGCCTATAAGGATATTGTAAATTTCTGAAACAGCACAGGGCCTGTTTTTAAAGAGGACAAATATGTCTATGCATAAGTTTATTGATCAGTTTCTCATAACTACTCCTAATCAGGTTATAAAGGCAAGATAAAAACCAATATCCCGTCATTGCTTTCTACATCACTTTTCTATTATGAGCTATCTTTAAGCCCTGTAGGGTAAACTGGTTTAGCCCATTAATAAGAAGACGATCCTGATCTGCTTTAAGGCACCTTATAATAAAGTTTAAAGACTGAGCCCTCCTCGCTTTCCTCTCATTGTGGGTGGAGTTTTCACACACTTTGCACTGACACGACAACGTGCATCAAGGTGAGGTCTCGGTGAAAATCCACTGCCTGGAGCCACCAAGCAGAGTGGGGAGGAAATGAACACATCGCTCCCTTTTTTCACACCTTTACCTTTACCCCAACCTCTCCCTCCTCCCTCTGTCTTTCTCTCCCCCTCATTCACCTCAGGCAGAGAAGTGATAATCCAAAAGGTCACCTGTGGCCTCCTTCTCTCGCCCCTCCCTTCTGTTTCTCTCCTACAATGAGAAAAAAAAAGAAAAAACTCGCCTGAGGGAGTTTCATTCCTGATCACCCAGGGCAGGTAACTCTGGGAGTCAAACAAGTGTCTCCTCTTTTCATCGCACTTTTCTCCCACATCATCACTTCCTGGCTGAGTGTGAAACTTTTCTATGCTCACAGAGGTGAAAAGGTAACATGGGTAATAAAGTATTTAATAAAAGCATGGGCCAAAGGGGAAATAACTGTACTTTTACAGTTCCTTATATCTCATATTTGAGGAAGATTAAGACTGGGCTAAGAAGTGCAAAAACATGCATAAAAAGAGAGAGAAAAGGACACATGAGAGCATCTTACTTTAAGGATAGACTAATGTGAAGAGCCTCAGTTAACTGAATTGTTATTTGTTTTGGGGTTTTTCATATCAAACCCAGTTCTTCTCCATCAGTGAAGCCATATGTCGACCTCTGATAAAACTGCAATCATAGCTACATCCAGGCTAATCTCTTCACCAGCAGACTTGCAGTCCTTTCAACTGAACCACACATGTAACTCAAATGATGCTGATTGGTCCAGAACAAATGTTTCAACTTCAAGCTTTGCTACAATCCATTCATCTATCATGGGGATTGGGGTGATAGGGGTCAAGGGCTGTGAGAGCTTGCATTACTTAGATCGGCTGCTTTTCTTTTTCAAAATGTTTGATGCCATCCTACTCTGTCCTGCCCTGTCATATTGGACCAAGTCAGGTATGTGAGCATATGCCAGTTTGGCACTTCGCCACATCTTCTCTGGCTATCCTGATGGCTATCCTCCAGGCTTGCGCCAGGCCCACACCCCATCTTTCCAGGTGTTCCCCCAGCTGCTCTCTCCATGACACATGCAGTTGCCCCCAGCGTTTGGACCAGCCCATCAGGTCCTGGGCATCCAACCTGCTCCTTAATCGTGTTACTCTTGCTTCTCTGCTTGCACATCCATGCACACTCCCTTTGAATCAGGTTGGTGTTTTCAGGCTGCAGGGGCTTGAAATTTTATGTAGTGGGGAATTTGTGTTAATCATAATTCAAAGACCATCTGGCATTTCTATAGGATTTCTATAGATCTATAGCATTAAAATCCTCTGAATGCACACACTATACAATTTTCTTAGACCACTGGTTCACAACTGAGATGGGGGTCACCAAAGATCTCAGGGGGGTTCAAGACTCTGTCTGCTCTGAGGCTGTCAAAATAAGATTTGCACATATGAACCAAAATGACCATAAAATACTTGCTAGTAGTTTATCTGAAGGTCTTTTGGTAAGAAAATGTGTGTGGACCTTTTTTGGTTTCAACAGATGAAACAGCTCTAATGGATGTTGATTTTTGATCAGCGTATCACTTTTATTCTTATTGGCCTTCTCGCTCTAATTGATCATTTTGGGTATGCTGTGTGGCCTCAGATCACAACTCAAGACTGGAGAGGCACTGACTCAATCAAGAGGAGTTTGATAATTGTCACACACCTGAGGATTATTCAGAAAAATATGCTCCTGTGTAAACATGCCCATGCTCAAAAATCAGGCTTAAAATTGCATGTGTTTCCAGCCTGAAACACCAAATACTGGGATCTATATGTATGGATTGTGGGCTGTTGAAGCTGTTTTCTAGGGAAGACTAGCAAAATGTGAATTTGTTAATTATAACAATTTAATTCAGTTGACTCAGATGGTTTTGCATCTACAATTACTGACAAATGTCTTCTGAAAATCCAGACTCTTCACAATGATGGCTTTACTATTTTCAAGCGCTGCAGATTCACACTCTTATCCGTCGGCTTCCTCTCAAGCTATCACTTTCATATAATTGATTTTCACCAATAAATACTATAGATTTCTATTAGCTTTGGGTAGAGGAGACAAAAGGTCAAGGATAGGTCACCCTCCAACATTTTATTTTCAATCAATATTAAGACAGTTAAAACAGACAACAGTGATTTTCCTGTTTGGTTTCACTATGAAAAAATCAATTAAAAGGATGTTCCTCATAATACAACTGCAGCATTAATATGAGTCAGGAGTGAGGCTTCAGCCATAAGATGAAGACAGACATCTATGTCATATTGGCCATGAGGATAAAGAAACAATAAATTCTTCTTCTTCTTCTTCATGGTTTGCCTTGTTTCTGAGTCTGTATGTGAGCTGTAAACTGTGAGGTTGACTTCTCTGACCCAGACATTGCGGGGTCTTTTTATTATCCTCATAAAAGTTGTCTTTTTCATATTTCTGAGACAGGCATGCTGTAAAAGTTCAGTTTATGCATGACTGTAATTGAATTATATGAATTATAGTCCTAGTTTTGATTGTTTTCAAATAACGTGTGTGCTGCAAATTAAACCACATGCTGGAAAAGTTTTCTTTAGAAAGAATGGAAAACAAAAATATGAACCTCAGAATGCAGCATTGGAAACACTGTAAGCCACAAACAGAAAGTGTGTAAAGTAAGTGGCATGTCAGGGTGTGTCATGTTGAAATAAGGCTCAGTAATGATGTTATTTTCAACTTTTATTGAGGGTTTTTTTTTGTTTTGTTTTGACAGCACAGTTAAGCAGAGAGAATGAGCTCTTTTATAATCTTCTCTACAAATGAACCTTCGACATTTTTTCAGCTAAAAGCAGAAAGAAGAGTCTGTTCTCTGCACTACGACTCTGGGGTTTCGTTTTTTTTTTTTTTTTGCCATGGTTCTGCATCAGGTATCAACAATGTTTGAGTTTTATCAGTTCACCATCAGATTCTGGTATTCTGGCTCTTATTCTTGTACCTCAACAGCCCTGGTTGTCCCACACCATCTTATTAAAAGCCTTAAATCTGTTTCAGATTGTGAGGCAGTGGGGCTTCAGTAATGTGGGAAGCTATGAGAAATGGTTGAGATTTTCCCTTTTTATAAAAAGAAAACATCCCACCTCTTTCTGCCTGGTGTTTTTGTGCCTCTACAGCAGTGAGAGCCTGGGCCTGGCATATTCAGTCTGACTTATTTCTTTCATCTACACTGTTTCAGCCAGTGTTATTGCTCACTTGTGCACTTGTGTAACTCGTGTATATTTTGTGGACTTATTTATTTGTCTTGTTTTAACCTTTTCTTGTAGGTGACCTTGAGTGCTTTGAATAAAACTATTATTATTATTATTATTATTAATAATAATAATAATAATAATAGTTCTTGTGTTTTCAATACATGGGCCAGATGTGGCCATCGAACAGGCCGGGTGGATCTGGCACCGTGTAGTTCCTAGAGCACCTCCTCTTTTTGCATTCTTCGTACGGGATGTAAATAAAGTAACGTTGGTGCAGCACGTCGATCAAAGGGTTGTAGGTGTAAAGCAGAAAGCCCTCCACAATAAGGATGTGGGTCTCCTCCTCCTTAGTGTCAGACTCTGGGATCTTAGCGTCCAAGGTGTTATTAAAGCCGTTAGATTTCTCAAACTTAACTGGGTTCTCCAACCATGCGTAGATTGTACTCATCATGGCATCCATGTCCAGAATAAACATTCCTAAACGTAAAATTGCAAAGTTGTTGAGTATGTCACCATTTAAAGTACATTATATAATCAAACAATTCAGAGAATCTGGAGAGATCTCTGTGTGCAAGGGACAAGGTCTGAGGTCAATATTGGATGTTTGTGATCTTCAGGCCCAGACATGATTCTGGACTGGAAATCCCTGCATGGGCTCAGGAGGACTTCCAGAAATCATTGTTGAGTGAAGCTGAATCATGCAAAGAAGCCATATGTGAACATGATCCAGAAATGTAGCCGTCTTCTCTGGGCCAAAGCTCGTTTAAAATGGACTGAGGCAAATAGAAAACTGTTCTGTGGCCGGATGAATCAAAATTTGAAATTCTTTTTCAAAGCCATGGACCCCTTGTCCTGTGGACTTAAGAGGAGAGACACCAAGCTTGTTACTAGTGCACAGTTCAAAAGCCTGCTTCTCCGATTGTATGGTGATGCATTAGTGCCTATAGCATGCAGGCAGTTTACACACCTGTAAAGGCACTATCAATGCTGAATTATATAGTGGTTTTAAAGGGACATATGCTCTCACCCAGATGTCTCTTTCAGGCAAGACAATGCTGTACTCCATACCACATCCATCACAACAGCATGGCCTCATAGTAGAAGAGTCCAGGTGCTGAACTGGCCTTCCTGCAGTCCAGACCTTTCACCAGTAGAAAACCCAAAATGAAAAACCTGGCAAAGACAACCTTGAACTGTTGAGCTGAAGAATCCTACATCAGACAAGAATGGGACAACATTCCTCTCACAAAACTCCAGCAACTGGTGTCCTCATTTCCCAGACGTTTACAGACTGTAGTTAAAAGAAGAAGGGATGCTACACAAGGGTAAACATGACACTGTCCCTACTCTTTTGGGATGTGTTGTTGCCATAAAATTTAAAACGAGCTGATAGTTTTCATGAAATAGTAAAATGTCTCAGTTTCAACATCTGATGCATTCTTCATGGTCTGTTGTGAATAAAATATGAGTTTATAAGATTTGCAAATCATTGAATTCTGTTTTTATTGACAATAGCTTAATTAATCCTACACTTTCAAGTTTTTATTTTCACCCTTTCTGTCAGTTTTCCTTCAGCTCAAAGAAGAATTCAGATTCCTTGAACCTACAAATTCCCAGGAAAGATGCAGAGGTTGCACAAGTTTGGCCACAGTGACAGAAATTGTTGTTCGTCTTGCAGAGCAGGTGAGAACAAGAAGAGAAAACATTTTCTGCCCTCAGTGTCCTCATTCTTTTACATTTTAACTTAAAAAAAAAATCTGTTCCTTTTCATTTTTTTCCACACACTTTGGTCTTGTCTTGTCTTCTCCCCCGATCTTATTACTCTTCGTTCCCTTCAGCTCACTTCCTTTTGCTGACAGTGATTAAAACCTTTGCTTGAATCTCGCAGACATGCACACACAGGTCATGAAATGAACTCTTGCTTCCTCAAGCCTTGCAGCCATGGGAATCGGGCTGAGCACAGGCAGAAATGACATCATGTTGCACCCTTACAGGTCAAGAGTAATCCCTTATCATTATGATAACACAGAGAGAAAACAACAAAGAAAAATATGTTTGTTTTATCTAACGGGTGATTAATCATGAACTTTAGCATCAAGAAAAATAAACAGTTAAAACAAAAGTCTTGCTTTAAATGCCTTTACCTTAAAAGGAGCTGCTGATTTTAGCTCGTGTCATTTGTCGTTAAAGGTTTATCGTTGAAGGCACATTATTGCTGATTGCTTTGTCCTGTTGCCACAACAAGACAACAGTTGGTACCGCTTGAACAACGGTTGTGTTTCTCTATTTAAGTGGAGATGTGATTGCACTTGGCAGTCCTTTAAATTGCATGATGAGTAAGATGGGATCAAATGAAGAAATAGTCCCTTTGTCATGCTTGGTGCAACTGCCACAGGGCGGCTAATTTAAGTGCAATTAAAATACAATACATAATGAAACTGAATATTTGTGAGATACGTGTTTTAAAAAATCACGATGATGAGAACCGAGCCGGAGTTGCAGGCACCCTCCCCTTTATTTTATATTCACAGACTGATGTAAGAGATAAATGAGCTCAGTGACTGACGGGCAGGAAAGTTACTTTAACGATCTGCTGCAGGAGTTCTGATGAAACAGAGAGCACTGTGGGGTCACGAAACAGAGCTAAGGATGCCAAAATGTTCAACATGATTTGTGTCAGCATGTTTCTTCAGAACAAACAACATGCTCGAATTTATCTTGAAATTTAAAGGGGACATACTATGCAAAAATCACTTTTTCAGGCTTTTCCAACAAAAATATGTGCCCCTGGCCTGTCCACAATCCCTTCAAGTACCAGAAAAGTCCATTCCCTCTCCCCCTCTCTTTCTCCACCTTTCAGAAAATATGTGCTGAAACAAGCCGTTCTTAGATTTTACACCTAGTGACCTCACATGGGGAGTAAGCAACCGCCCCCAGGTTTGGTTGGCCCGAGAGGGGGATCCTCTCAGCATGTTGTTTGTAAATGTATGGTCCTAAACTAATGCATTTGACTGGGTTTTCTGCAGCACCATCAGTGAACTTTCTGATAACGTTTTCATTGTAATGGCTCTTCAGCTGTTGAACTGAAATCCCAATTTGACTCAGCCTGTTAAAGTCCACTAACCTGACACACCAAATAGACTGTTGCATTTATCTATTGCATGGGATATATTTCGCACTCATCCGGGAAACCTCCCATATAAAAAGCATTAGGGAAGGGCAGGACTTTTAAAAAAATTCTTGGAAGCTGACTGGACAACTGCTCTGTCTGTCACATTTAAGACAGACCATTTAGAGCAACTACAAAAAATAATGGAGTAGACATGCACAGCTCCAGAAGTAACTCCAGCTTGACAGACACTGCTGTAGTTCATTAGACTGACTTACAGTACACCTAAAGAGTGTACATGAGAAGCTTTTAGTGCTGCTCTTTACTCTTTATTTTATAGTGAAATGTGACCTAGTTCTTTTAAAACTTCTGCCATACTATAGATACATCCAAGCTAATCACTACATCGACAGCAGCTATCACTATCTGCCTCCAGTACAACTAAACCATGCCTGTAGCTACCACCTCATTCTCCTCAAATGATGCTGATTGGTCAGGCCTATTTTCTGACCTGGCACAATTGTTTTAGATTGGAGCTTTGCAAGATGAATTTCCCTGATGACAGACCTTGAATCTGGCCAGTCCATCTCCTTTACAAGGTGAAAGGTTATCATTATCATGATACAGGGTAAAATAGTTACTGTGCAGTGCTGTCCGTCTAGTAGAGACAGATTTACATTAACATGGAAGTGTATTAGTGCATTAGAATATGAGTGCATTAAATCTAACTTTGAAACTTATACTTAATCTTGTCACTGATGATCTTGATTGGTTTTGAAGGTAAAAGAGAGGCACTCATTTTTGTCTGTTTTAATGCTAGTTTAAAACTCATTACAGGGGCTTAAACAAAACAATATTTCATATTTCATATATGAAGACCTTCATTACCATAGTCACCATGTACACCATTTGGACAAAAGTATTCAGCCGCCTAACGATAACACCATCGACCCCCCATTGAGCAAGAGCACAATGGGGGTCGATGGTCCAAGTTCACAGACGTCAGTAACGCGTGTGTCCACCATTAGCCTCCCGCAGGCGGTTCCTGACTGTCTGGGCTGAAATCCACCTGTTGTGAAGACCAACAGTCTCATCAGCACTTCTGGTTGCTGGGTGGACCCGATCACACAGGTGCTGGAGCCGCATGTACCGGTCCTGAGCGGGCATGGTCACACATGGCCGGCTGGCATGTGCGCGAGACTGGTACTGTGGTACCAGTCTCTCTGAAGCGAGTCCTCAGGCGGCTGACAGTGGAACGATGCACATTCAGTTGGGCTGCCACTGCTGTAACGGATAATCCAGCATTGAGCATGCCAATGGCACGCTCCCTCATGATTTGCAACATCTGTGGCATGTTGACAAGTGACAAAAGTGCACATTTTGGTGTGCCCTTTTATTGACTAGACCGTAAGGAGCGTATGTGTACTGGTCACGCCTATTAACCACCACTCTGGCATGTTCCATGACTCTCGTGGGTTGAAAAAACTCAACCTGGGATTACAGTCGCTGGGAGTGGCCAAGTGAAACTGGACCATTGGGTTTGAGCAAACAAATCAACCAATAAACAAATACATCATAAATCTGAGCATATTTCATGAAAGTCTATTTTTATTCACCATTTTAGGTTCGTGTGTTTATATTTTTGTTGAGTGTACTATTACCTCTCCTCCACCAAACTTTACAGTTGGCACAATGCAGTCAGACGGGTAATATTCTCCTGGTATCTGCCAAATCCAGACACAACCATCTGACGACTGAATGGAGAAATAGGATTTGTCACTCCACAGAACACATTTCCACTTCTCCAAATTCCAGTGTCAATATTTTGTACCACTCCATCTGATGCTTAGCATTGGACTTGGTGATGTGAAGCTTGCATGCAGCAGTTCAGCAATGGAGACCCATTCCTTGAAGCTCCCAATAGTGGCAGCAGAGCATTGGAGACTTTGGTGCACCATGTGCCTTAGCAGTCATTGACCTAGCACTGTGATTTTACATGGTCTTTCACTTTGTGGCTGAGTTGCTGTTGTTCCTAAATGCTTCCACTTTCTAATAATATCACTTACAGTTGACTGTGGAATATCCAGCAGGGATGAAAGTTCAGAGAGTATCTTATTGCACGGGTTGCATCCATCACAGTACCACGCTTGAAGTCACTGAGCTTATCAGAATGACCCATTTTATATCAAAAATGTTTACAAATGGAGACTGCATGGCTAGGTGCTTGATTTTATACACCTGTGGCAGGTCTGATTGAAACAACTAAATTTAATGATTAACATTTGTCTCTATGTATGCAGTAAACTAACTATAATTCATACTCAAATAATGATGTCAATAAAGTTATCATGAAGTTAATGGGAAAACTAGCCCAATATAAAATCATTAATATCAGTAAGAAGGTTTAAGCCATGCTCTGCTCCCTCATCGAGGTTGGATTACAGCTTCATAGCCAAAGACTGATGCTTGTGGAAACTATCCCTGAATAAAAAGGTTCACAATTTTCTGTTGAATAGCAAAGTTGAGATGGACTGAAGGCCCTTCCCTTTTCCTTGTTCCTCTGAAAAACCATTACCTGAAGGAAATCCCTTTCAGACAGTATCACCGTCATTGTCCGGTAATTTCACGTCTCGGTCAGCACCTTCAAGCTGGAGAAATGTGTAAAAACAGTGAAAAACAAAAGGTTGTGTTGTTGGTGAAACTATTTCACACAGCTCCATGAGTCACATGAACAGGACAGAAACACAATACTCTCCACCCGCCCTGCAGTTTTCTTTGTCAGGAAGAGGGACTTTTAAAAATCCCTTTACTCTCAGGCATTGATCCTAGAGTCTGACGGTTTCTGCGGCGTCGTGGGAACGTGTAGAGCTACGTGTGAACGTATCTGTGTCACCTCTGGGCCTGTGCGCAGGAAATGGAAGAGCTGAAAGTGTGTTTTTCTGTGTGTGAAGGTTTGGAGAGTTTCAAATAGGTTTGTGGAATTCTCTCAGGAGATCATCCATCATATGAAAGTAGCAGACATGGCTGAGGTTTTTGCTTTATTTTCAATCAGGAGGGAATTATAAATCAGGAGAAGTGAGAACAAGTGTCAATCGTCTGAGCTCAAACACCAGCTGTGTTTTCAAGACATTTAAAGTTTAGTTTTCTTAAGTCTGACAGGAGCTTTTATAAGAACAATAACACCTTCTAATATCAATTATCACTGATGAGAGTGACATCCTGTTGACGCACATGCTGTGTAAAACACGGAGCAGAAATGTAAGCTATTTTCACACAGGTTGACAGAATCGCTGTTGTTTTTCTACGCATGGGAAAACATAGAGAAGAGTTGGGTGAATACCTGCCCCGAGGACGTTCAATTTCACGTTTCCGCCAAGACATTCCTGTAAAAGTTTGATTCTGTGTGTTACAGTACGGTGAGAAAGGTGTGAGCAAACTGAAACACTTTCTCACGGTTCACCTGTGAACACAGAGGCTGGCGTGGAGTCTGACACTGCTGCTTAGATAAACAGATGGTTTTAATGGGACTGAATTACAGGACTAGAGATGACTGCATTTATCTAGTGTGCAAAGTTAATGACTTTTAAATTTGTACAGATTTACAAGATTATCTAGTCCAAGGAGCCAATGGAAAATGATATTAAAGAGATTTCACTTCATACTTTTTGGTCTTATGGGCTGAAGATTTAGATATCAAGTGTAGCTTTTTATATTTAAAAAAAAATCTACTGTAGTTATAAAATATGTGGACAAGACAAATAAATGTTCACTAAGAGTGCTTATGCACATGCATTATTTCCCAGAAATGTTGAAGGTGAGCTGCATGTGTGAACATTAACAACAAAAAAATCCATCCCCACTTTACCCAGAATTCATCCTGATAGCCTCCAAGAAGAATTTCTGTTAGATTTCGAGTAAGACCAGTGTGACTCTGAAGCAGGAAATACTCCAACATTTGAGAGGGGTTTGGCTGCAGATACCTCATCTCTGATGGCCACTCAGACGGTTTATCTGAGACGCCATCCTTTTTCACAACAGAAACACAAGCCCAAACTTTTGGGCGAAAAAATCTGATAGAACTTCTCTTTAAGGTTGAGGGAAGGGTTAAGGTAAGGTTTAGGAATGGTTTATAAAGCCAACAGTATGAATGTAAACATTCTGCTTAACATAGCTATGCAGCTAACAGTGAGCTGAAGCTAAGCTCACAAAGCAGCTATGTAAGCTACGTAGGTATGTTTTCTACACAGCTTACATTAGCTCCAGTATGTTTGCTAAAGCTCATGTTGCTAAAGCTAACTTAGCTACAGTGGTTTGCGTAGTAATGTTACAGATACAGCTAGCATAGCTATGTTAGCTTTAGCTTCCGCTAAGAAATCTAAAGTGAGCCACCATTCGCTTAACTACTTCTAAAACAGTTCTATAAATAATTAAGTCCTGGATTAGACCTCTGACCTTTACCCTGTTTAATGTATGTAATGTTGCTTTGCCTGTAATGTTTGCAATGTAGTTAATTTATGAATGTAACTGCCAGAATTTGTTTATGGATGAAATTTAATTTAAAATAAAAATTTTAAAAAGTTGTACCAGCAAATCACAGCATTTCTGTTATGAGCTGTATGGCATCTGAGATGAACCGTCTGTGAGATTTGCCATCAGAAACGTACGGTCTGCAACCAAACTGTCTTGAAAAGTTCCCAACAGGTGAGAGGGAAAGGGTAAGTTTGTTTCGATTAGATTAAATGAGTAAATTAGATGGAGTCTTTGTTTATCCCAATGGAAACTTAAGATTTAAGTTTATATCCTTCTGATAGTACTCAAATGTTGTGATTTGCTTATATGTAATGAAACTTCTTCATTGCATGCATTACATTTTTGAATAAATAAATACGTCCCCCTTTTAAGTGTAGTCAAAACTATTTGATTCTCCTTCTCTTCATGGTTGTGTTAAAACTATAGTGTGTGGCACAACATACAGTGCAGTTGCAACATCACATCCATCTGCTCAAAGACGGTGTTTGGGAACAGAAAACCTTTAAAAAATCTTGGAGGGTGACTAGCAGAGCATTCTGTCTGTCACAACTATAATGGGCCTGTCAGAGCAACAAAACATATGACGTAGTTGGCTTGCACTGCTGCCAAGAAGTAAACAATAAAACACAAGCTCAACAAACATCCGTCAGTGGAGCCATTAGTGACGTAAATCTTGACACCTTCTAGGAGAGCATTTGCTAATCTTTATATCATCATTTTCCAGAATGACAATAAAAAACACCACTTTTCTCTCCCTGAGAAGTTTTATGTACATAGAGTGGGGATTTTGTGGCGTTTTATCACATTCATACCTAGCGTTTTATTTAAAGGAAAGCCGGTCCATATTGTCCTCCTCTTGATTCTTTGGGAGGAGTGCATAATTGTTTCTTGTTTTGTTTTATCTTCTAGTCAGAACAAAAGCACATTAGCACCCTCCACCCCTGTGAACTTGCACACAGTCAAGGAGACAGTGGTGACATCGGCATACAATAAGCACAGTGTGTTTATAGTGTGGCCAGGCCAAGATGGTACCAGAGTCTTGTTGCGTAGTCTGACATGGAACCGTTGTGATAGACCAAAAAAATTATGTAGTCTGAGCCGGCCTTGAATTAAACTATTGCTGAGGCTGGTTGGGAGCAGAACAGAAACACCTTTTCCGCCAAGAAAAACTTTCAGTTTTGCTCATCATTAAATAAAGAAATGTCCAGTTCTGATAAAACTGCCTTTCGAGCTGCACCCATGCTAACCTCTTCACTAGGCTGCCATTGTTTACAGGCTTGCAGTTGCTTCAACTAAGCCCCACCCATATCTTTCTCCTCAAATTCTCCTGATTGGTCCACTGATTCTCAAACCGGGAACAAGCGTATCAATTATGCGAGATGGATCCGCCTGTTGACAGACATGAAATCTGGCCAATCCACTGGCTTTGCAAGGCTTAGCCTAGCCCCCATCATACAAAGGGCTGCAGCTTAAAATGACACGTGGTGATTCACTACTTCAGGAGCTATTTGGACCAGCTTTGTCTGTGCAGTCACAGTGTCCCGTCTGATTTTTATACAATCAATTATTCTTTATTTGTATAGTGTCAATCTATCACCAGTGTTATCTCAAGACACTTTACAAAGAGGGCAGGTCTAGACTGTAGACTTTGTCATATTATTTATCAAGATAGTTCCAACATTAATTCATGAGCTCAGCCCTTTTGCACATCAAAGTGAAAATAATTTATTGTATTTTGCAGGCTTTTATAGTTGATCTGACATGATTGCTGATGATGATGATTGTTATCTCACCCTTTAATTAGTCTTATCTGTCTTTTAGCATTTTTCTGTTGCTTTTTTATGTCTCATATGAGGCAGTGTTGTTATGTTGCTGACAGGAGCTCTCCAAAAAACATACCTTGCTGATTGAAAAGCACACCTGCATGCACATAAAGCTTGGAACTGTTTACGTAGTATGGTAACATGCCCGTTTTATGCACTCTCTTATGCTGCACAAACATCAGTCACTCCATACAGTATATCAGAGTAGCGAGGCAGCTCCTGCAGGCTGGGATTTCATCCCGCTGTGGAACCGACTCTGTCTGCGGCTCTCAGCCTCAAACATCTGTTGTAATTTCTGTCAAATTGAACTTTTATTACCTGGTCATTAAAGCCGCAGCAATGGCAAAACCAGATGGGTTCTTGCTGACCTTACAACTGCTTCTTTTTTATGGTGTTGGTGAAAATTGAACCAAAGGAAGCCGTGCGCTTTATAAAATTAAGGCAATCATTCCCACATTCCTGAGACATGGGGGGCACCGAGGAGGGCGAGGAGGGGGGTACATATGTGTGCTCTTGTGTGTGCAGATGTCTGTGTGAGCATGGATACTGTACATGCAATGCTTCATGGGTAGATTCCTGTAGGTATCGATTGCAGGTAATAGGTTGAGTTATATAAGTGAAAGTTCTGTCGTACTGCGGAGAAGAAAGAATAAAATATTTATCATTTATGTCTAATTTCACCAACTTTATAACAGAAATGAATCTAAATGTGATAAAACAGATTTATTAGTTTAAAATTCTTATTGATACTGGTTGTGCAAGGTGTAATAAAGTGTTGAATCTTCATTATACCTCTCAAATGTTCTCATATTTGTGTTTTTCTCAAAAAGAAATCTGTAGTTTATTAAATGTGAAAACAAAACCCTGCACATATGTGTGTATTCGTGAAGGGCCTCCTCTCTGTACAGCTAGAGGCCAGGGTCAGTTAAATAACACGCACAGCATATAGGCCGCTTGGGTGAGAGATGTCTCACTGGGAGGGAGGGCTGCTCCATCACTGGTCCCAGTAGGAAGGATGGAGGGATGCTGGGTGTGTTTATTAGACACAGAGGGAGAGAAAAATGCTTTTAGAGGCACGGAGGAAAGGAGTTACCTCCTCTTCTCACTAAACACTAAACAGAGTCAATACTTGCACTGAAGGGCCTCGGATTTCAGGCTTAATAACAAGTTTTCATTTTAGGATTTTTTTTTTTTTAAGATTTGACAAAGCGAGCATGTTATGTGGACATGCTGGGTAGACTTTTTACATATCCTTTGCAGGGATTTATTTCACAATCATCTGGGAGACCATGATAAAACCAGATTTTTCAAATATTTCTCAGAAGGTGATTGGTTGTTCTTTCTCTGACGTTCATTACAGACCAATCAGAGCGTCAAGACAAAGTGAGGTAGTAGATATGCACAACTGCAGTAGAAACCTGAGCTCGAAAGGCTGGTGCTGCTGTAGCTTATCAACACTGGAGCATGTTTGGTGGATAAAACTCATGCTGAGGCTGGTTGGGAAAAGAGTTAAACCATCTTCTCTGCCAAGGGAAGCTTTTGGTGTGGCTCTATGCTCTTGCTTTATTTAAGAATCGTGGTACGGCTCTGATAAAGCTACATCCGAGCTAATTGCTACACCAGCAACTGACTTACAGTACACCTAAATGTTGCCTCTAACAATCGCAAACTCATGACAAAGCAGGTTGGGAAGAGAGCGAAAACATCTCTTCAGTTATGAAATGTTTTCAGGTGCAGTTCTTTGATCTTTATTTAACAAAGAAATGTGGTCTAGTTTGATAAAACTGTTGCAATATTATGGCTACATCCAAGCTAAATGCTACACTAATGGCAGCCATTGCTACCGTCTCCCAATACAGTTAACTCTGCTGTAGCTACCGCCTCAGTCTCCTCAATTGTCAGGTTTGTTTTCAGACTTGGCACAGTCGTTTTAGACTAGAGCTTTGCTAGATGGATTTGCATGACTTGAGTTAAACATTTCTGCCTTCTACTGCCTTTTACTGCCTCAAAACACTGAGAGCGATAATTCATAGTGATCCAAATAGTATCACTGAACACTATCCACTAGCAAATATTAGCTAACATGCTGTTGGTCCCCAAACTCTTCATCTTGTTTTAATATTTATTTTTCAAAATGCCTTGACTAAAAGTAAAGACTGAAATGTAATGATTTTTATCAACCAAAAACTTTTCACTAACAACCTGAAGTGCGAACAGAGCAGATTTTTGAAAGTACTTATCTCCCTTCAGGCCTCTGCACCAGTCACATGACTGAAGGCTTTAACTACAGGGCACAGTCGCTTACTGAATGGTTTAATGGTATGCAGTCCATTCCCATTCCCAAATCTTCAAATAATGGAGCTACGTCAGCTTTTCTGCAAGAGACACAGCGGGCTCTCGACAAACTCCAACTCACTCCACCCACAGAAAAAGTACTCTGACTGAGTGCTGAAGAGGGACAAAAAAGTTGGTATCAGGTTATAGAGAGGTCAAACAATGCTGGAATTTACGCAACTAGGAATCCAAGCCCCAAGTGGTGCCAGAAGCCAATGTCCAATACCTATTTGGACAAACTCTGGGATTTTTGTTACACTTTTAAGAGTGGAGCTACCTTGTGTCTCTATGAGACGCTGTGCCCAAAGCATTAGTTTTTAGTAACCTGAGATGAGCACATATTGTGATATTTAATATCCTTTGAATATTGACCTAAATCTGGACCAAGTTTTGGTGCCTGACAGCCAGGTATTGTACTGGTTTAGGTATCAGGAATGAAAAAATCAGATCGATGCAGCTCTGGGACATGCAACCTCTGAAAAAGGGGCTTAAAACCAAGCAGCAACCTCCAGTGTTGAAAATGAAGCCAATGTTTAGGTGAATTTGGCTCCAAAAGCCTGGAAGTACCATGAACACCCATGTTGAAATGGCCATTTTTACAGCAGAATAAACCTGTTTACAGCCTGGCTCAAAATTTTTTTTTTGCTCTCAACAGTTCACCCTGCATTGTAAGGCACTTTTATGGACTATTTTCCCCTTATTTTAACTCACCCATCTTGATTATATTAAGACCAACAATTATGCATAGTTAGGGGTGTAGCTGGTGTGCCTGTTCAGCCAGTGTCTAGCTGTTTGCCAGGAGTCTAAAGAGCCACTTCAACTCTACCTCTTTGCCTAGATTGATCAGAGGTTTGGTATGTAAGCATTTAAAATATGGCAACAACCATCATTAAGCCTCAAAACAACTCCTCAAAAATCCTTGGGTGACATCCCTATGATTTTTCCCTCTGTACACACTCAAATGGCATTTTAGGTCACTGAAAATGTCTGAATGGACTACGGAGGTCACTGACACTCTGAAGACACAAAACTGCTGCCAGCGTCAGCTGTTGTGGACCAGACCTGGTTTAGGTTAATAGGACAATTCTGAAAAAAAAAAAAAAGGTCATTGCAAAGGAATGCTAGAAATTTTCCACGTCTCAAGAAGATCATTGCTGTTTTTGAGAGAGCTCCTCCGCCCACACAGTGAAGGACAGACTACTGCTGGCCTGGCATTCTCTTTACAGCATGAAACAGTGCTTTCTTTTTTCTTTTGTTGCATTTTCATGAGGACAAAATTATTTTTCAGAGTACAAAATGTGGGGATGGAGTTCGTTTTAAAAAATGGAGGAGGAAAATCTCACTTTTCAAAAATACTTGCCTGCGTGTTGGCTAGGGCTGAGACTACATCCATATTTTACAGACTGGCATGACATTTCAGCTAGGGTAAGCGATTAAACATTCTGAAACACTACTGATGAAAACATGAGGAAACAAACTAATACCTAATTACATTAGGAATATTTGGTCTTGACAGAGATCTATACTGTTTCCTAAAGGCACAGTGGACCACTTACATTGATATGTGATCATAGATCAAGTTTTCTGCCCTTATATAAATCTAAATTCCCGTACACAAAGCAGTCTGAAGCCACACATCATCTCTGTTGATCCATGATGGATGTGAAATTGAATAAACGTCAGAGTTTTGTTGATACAAAACTTTAGATCAGTTCTCTGTACTTCAGTGATTTGCGTCGTTTTACTGTAGCTAATCTGTAAACAATTCTGTAAAAGATTTTAAAGCTCCAAAATGGCACCGTGGATCGCAACTTTGATACTTCACTCTCTTGTACTTTTCAGCATGTTTAATTCCTGTACATTGAGAGCAAAGCCAACCAGAGTTCCTGGTTTCATAAGCATACTTGACCAATAAAGCGGATTCTGATTCGGAAAAATGATCGCTCTGCAGTTGTTAAGACGAGATCAACATACCTCCTCACCATTTAATTAGTCTAGTTTGATTTCAACACCAGTTAAATTTTATGTCGTATAAACTGTTATAGCATGGGATATGTTCACTTTATGAAAAATTCATGGAAATAAGTCCAGCATTTAACCAAATAGAAATCATGTTAATTTACAAAGGATACTTTAATCAGTGATAATTATCAATGGACTTCACTATTTCTTTGTCTTTCCCTATAAAATCAGACATTGCAGGACTGTACAGCTATAAAACATAATCAACTGTCACCTTAGAGATTTTTTAACTGTCTGGTTGATCTGAATTTTAGGTCTTCGTTTTCCCTTAAAGTAAGAGGAAGGAGAATGGAGTGGAGTGATTATATTCATCACTAATTGAATGCTTTGGCTGGCTACTGTAATGGCCCAGCTTCATTTTGTGACTTTATTAACGGATCATTATGGCTCTAAACATTTTATTAGCATATTCCATCAGCTGAGGATCTGTTCTGACCACAGTGATCATCATCATCATCAAGATATAGTTTTTAAAAAGACGACACTTTTCAGCTTAAATAAAGTCGGATACCGCATACTCCTTACTGATTTCTGCCACTAGTACCAACTTTTTGTGATTTATCCTTGCAAAGCAGATGGATTCACCCGTTTCTGTGCTTCTTACTGGCGAATCCATCTTGCAAAGCTCCCGTCTGAACCATCTGGGTCAGTTAGAAAGTGGCAGGATCAATCAGCGTCCAAGGGCAGTTCTTTCTGGCGCGGCAGAGTCGTGACATAAGCAAGCAGCAACAAGAGGCCAGTTTGAATTATGGCGGAAGACATTAGCATGGATTGGTTGTTTTCTTTTCAAAAACGACAAAAGTCGTGTACTGACGTGAGCAGTTGCCATGGTTATCGTTATGCAGCTCTCTATGGCGTTTACTCCTCGGTAGCGGCTAAGACGTCACGTTTTGTTGCTTTGATTGGCCGGTAAAGATGTGGCAGACAGAATATTCATCCAGTCACCCTCCAAGCTTTTTTTCACTGGCTCTGCCCTTTTTTAAAACGCCATCTATGAGTGGTTTACCAGATGGATGTGTGAAAACATATCCATCTAGCGTGTCAGGTTAGCAGTGATTCACACTGCCCATGATGTCAACTGCACAACTCCTATAGCAATGATCATCAACTGGAGGCCCGGGGGCCACATTAGGCTCCCACAACTTTCCATCTGGGTCCCAGAAAATGTGAAGAAAAAAACATATTACTGTATTTAGGGTATCTCTTCTTTTTTTACCTTAAATCCCTACAGAAATTTAAGTAATTCCAAAAATTAGTGAGATTGAAACTTTTTTTTAAATACTGGCTTAATGTTTGATCAGGTTTACAAAATTCCAACTATTATTAACCATTATTAACAAATAAGATTGATGTATGACAAACACATACTCATGAGTCCATTCTTGATTGAAGCTGCAGATTTCTTCATAAATTAAACAATTCAGGGGGGTTGAGAGTTTATTTTTTACTTCCTGAGAATCAAAACTTGTTTCCTTCATGTGTTTTTCACCAATCATGATGTAGCATATTCACATAAAACTACCGAGCAGTCGCAGAAATTTGTGGCGTAAATATCTCAATCACCCCCTTGTGGCTGGCTTCAGTATAGGTAATAGGGACTGAGTTTGCTGCTAAAGGCTAAAAATAAGGTGCATTTCAATGATAAGAAAATCATTTTAGACAGAAGCGTTTCTTTTATTTAGGTCATTTAAGGGTCCGGCCTCCACAGTATCTGCATAGACATAGGCTGGCTTTTGTAGAAATGTAGTTAATGACCCCTGCTCTATAGCCTTTGCTCTGATGGCTGTGGTTCATGGCCACATGCATTCATTTTCCTTTAAAATGAAAAGTAACACTATCCACAGCATGATAGTCAAAAAAATGTTTGAATAGTAGTTAAGTAATCGATTTTTTTAACTGACTATCCTGATCAATTATTCAGTGGCTGCTCCAATTGCAGTATTTTGTGAACAGAAGAAAAAAAAACACAGGAATGTGACTGGCACAAATGTGAAGTACAATTTCAAAGAAAGAAAAAGAAGCAGAAGAATGCAGGTAAAAGCTGCAGGTTCCTGGCCCTGAAGAAGAAGATGAATCTAATGGTGGCTGGGATGCTAAAGTTTAAAACTTCTGTGGATAAACCCTGATGTGGTTATTATTGGATGCTTGCTTTCTTTCACTTGGCGTCGAGCCCACAAAGTATAATATTACATTCATCCCCTCCTTGTGTTTTTATTCTCCCTCTTTTCCCAGTTATCTCAGCATGCCACAGCAAGGAAATAAAACTTAGTCATTCATGTCCATGTTCCACTTCATGACAAAATGTTCACTAACTAATCTCATTCGATCAGCGGAGTAAAGCAAACACATTCTTCGCTGAAATCCTCCTTCTCTTAAGGACGACTAACGGTAACTTCCATGTGGTATTTTCCCCCATCCTGACCGTGTACCAGCTGACACACACTGTGACAGTAAAGAGTGTGTCAGCGGAAGCATCCAGCTGGCACGGAGGACAGACAGACAGCTGAGGCCATCAGAGGAAGACGGAGACAATGGCAGCTTTGATTTCTCCACCGCACATTCCTGTTCAAGAGGAGCCCGCCTGCTGTTTGAACCTGAGGCGGACTGGTTCACTATGTCTGGGTCACAGCTATTGTCATTGTGTTCCTCTGCACTGTAATGTCACCGTGGTGGATTTTTCCAGAGCGTCTGTACATTTTATATGTCAACTTTCCATCAATAAACACCATGAGATCAAGTTTCCTCCTACACTAAATCTTCATAATTGGTTGTTTTGGGCAAAGTTAATCACAAGTGGAATGACGTGTCTGCTGGTGAAACTGCAACATTCTTGTTTTTCATCACTCATCGTGTCAAAGTGAGTTCATAAGGTCACGCCTGTTGATATCAAAACTAGTAATAAAACAATGGTTGCTATTGTTAACACTAATTCCACTGAACATAACATAAGCTGAGCCAGAAGGGAAACTTCCAGTGCTCCTCACATATCCTCACATATCCTATCCTATCTGAGTTTTTTATGTTTGTGCTACTTATTTTTATAATTTTGGTCAAGCTTGTTTAGTTTTGTGTCAGTGTGTTAAAGAAATATCTGCAGAGCAACAATTCATATTTTCATTGTGAATTAAAAAAAACAAACTCGCCATCTTTCTACAGTGGGAGCCCAGGTTCGAGTCCAGAGTGTGGCTCCCTGCCAGCATGCCACTCTCCCCCTCCCTCTTTGAATTTCTACTGTTACTAAATGCATAATAGCACAGTTACAAAGAAAATATTTTAAAAAGTAATAATTGGAACTCAGAATTTAGCATTTATCAGGATCTTATTAGATGTACAATGATTTTAAACCCTATGTTACTCATTTAGGATTGTCTTTATCACCATGTTAAGCCACAGAGAAGTTTGTTGGTAGGGTATTGAAGTAATCATAGCTGAAAGTTTAAACCTGCAATTCTTGAACTGATATGCTGTGAGAAGGACACCGGCATCCCAAAACACTCCCTTTTCTTGCTTTTGTATGTCTGTGTGATATATAATTGGGCTGGAGATATTCTTTGATATCTACGCATCTGTGCAGGTATGATGGCTTCCTATAAAACGTATTCACTCCCTTGGATGGTATATGGTGATGTAATTTCCCCTTTTTTGAGCAAAAAAAAAATCTTTAGTGACAAAAAACATCTTTGACGTCAAAGTAAAAACTATGGTAGCTGATTTCCACCACTAAAAAAAAATTAAATTATGAGATAACTTTTTATCCCAGAATTTTGACTTTTTATCTCAAAACTATTACTTTTCATCTCATAATTATGACTTTTTATCTCATAATTTCCACTTTGGTCAGCCCTACACATTGCAATGTCTGTGTCTGAGTAAGTAAGTAATTAAGTGAGTGACCCTACTTCCAAAGCACTACCATAACAGAGTCGGGTTTGCTTGTACTGAATGCTTGCGTTAATGGCTGTCTCCACTGCTGTAAATACTCAGATATAGCTTTAGCATGGCCTCTGTTTAACCAGAACTGGGCCACATTTATGTATGACAAAGAATAAAAACCACTATAAGCTTTTCATGTTGGAAAAGATGTTTTCTCTCTTCTGTTGGCCTCCTTTGGCTTGACTATGTGATAGTTAAGGGGGAAAAGGTAACTTGTTGCGAAATCATTGAAGTCAATGAAGTCATTCTTTCATTTTAATGGTTTATTTATTGTCCCTATGCTGCGTTTAGACTCTGATTTATTTGGGAAATACTTTGACCAAGAAGAGCCATTTGGGATCCCAAAGAGCTCTTCTTGCTGAACTGAACTATATGATCCATATTATCTCATAATTTACACTTTTATCTCATAATTAGGACTTTTTGTTTCAGAATTATGACTTAGATCCTTCTTTTTTTTTTTTTTTTTTTTTTTTTTTTAGAAATGCCTAACTTTCAAATTTTTGTTTTTAAGAAATTGGTTTCCATAGAAAACAGGTGTAATATCAATTCAATCAAAACATGTAATGTAAAATAAGTGACTTTATAAATATTCACCCCATTAAAGTGACTGACCTAATGACTGACCAGCCAATTTGTACCACTAGTTTCACTATTAGATAGGAATCACCTCACTGCAGTGAATGTGACTCAAGTGTCTGTAGTATAAAGACACCTGAGTCTGGAAGGTCCAGTCACTAGTTAATCAGTATTCCTGGCTACCATTACACTATGAAGACAAAAGAATGCCTTATGATACTCAGAGATAAGGTCAATGAAAAGTATAAGTCATGGGATGGATAAAAAAAAAATCTCCACTGATCATCCCACAGAAATCAGTTTAATCCATCATCAAGAAATGAAGGAAAATGGCACATGTGTGAATCTGCCCAGATCAGGCCATCCTGACAACAAACACTGCTCATCCCTACAAACACACAGTCCCAAATGTGAAGCACGGTGGTGGCAGCATCCTGCTGCGGAGATGCTTCTAAGCAGTTGGCCCCGGAAGGTTTGTAAAGGTAGAGGGTAAAATGAACGTGGCACAATATATAAGTAAATCCTGAAGGACAATCTTGTTCAGTCTGCAAGAGATCTACGGTTTGGGAGATAGGAGATTGGAAGATTTATTTTCAAGTATGACAATGACTAGAGGCAAACAATAATTTTAAAATTGCAGTGCTCAGCTGTGCACAGACTCAATGCTGTGATTGCAGCCAAAGGTGGATCTACTAAATGCTGACTTATATGGGGGTGAATATTTATGTAATCACTTATTCATTTTTTTTTTTTTTGACATTACTTTGTAGAGATCTGTTTTCACTTAACATTAAAGAGGGATTTCTGTTGGGGAAAAAAAGCCAAATTTCATTGACCATGACTGATTTACAAATTTAATAAAAAGGTAAAACATTTAAGGGGGTGAATACTTTTTATAGGCACTGTAACTATTGTTATCATAACAATTGTGCAGATTGCTGCATTTATTTATGTACTTTCTAATCACAAATATTCTAAATTTGTACAAGACGTCTGTATTTCTACAGACTGCAGTAACACAAGATCATGTAAGAGGCAGAGGAAAGCAAACAATTGCCAAATGTTAATGTTTGACACTCATTTTTATTCATTTCCTCTGAATCAGGATGAAAAAGTATAATTCTGTGTGATAGTCAAGAGAACTTTGTGAGGACGCTTCTGAATGACAAAATCAAAGAAATTGTAAAGAACATCCCAGACCTCTTCACTCTTGCCCCATTTTACACCAACAACTTTCTTATTCAGTTAACATATTGTCAGTTAAAGTTAATCACTTATGTATTCCTTAACAAAGGCTGAGCTCCTGTGTGGACTCACAGTTGTTTTTCCTCATTAGAGGAGTTAAGATATGTTTCTCTTCTGACAGAAGCCCCAGTAGGCCAGACTTGCTGCTCCTGCTGCTATAGGCATGCTGTGTGCGACGAGTGAGGGCTGTAAATCATTTTCACGACTACAAAATGTTCCCTCTTCCTTATGGCTGTCACTATCACTCTTACTGCCGACTTGTGCCAAATGCAACAGGTTGAGGCACATTGTTGAGGGGAATTTTGAAAGTAGTTTTCAGGAAAGGCAGAAATAACAACTGACATGTATCCTTTTTTTCTATTTTGACCAGATTAAATAAGGAATAAATGTCAGCATCTCAGGGACCAAAATCAAGTAAGGATATTCCTTTTAATCATCTTTTTTCTTTATAGCATATTACCTATGTTTTCACATTTACCCTTCTATCTTTCCTTTGTTTCTGGCCTTGACTTGTTTCAACCACTTTTCACTGCTACAACTTAAAACAAAAAGTAAGGAAATTTGTGTTTGGTACATTATTTCTTTGTTGTAACAATGCTTCTTGGTAATAAATCTTACACCATTGGAAAGCCTGTTTATTACCCTTTTAAATGATGCAACATTTGTAAGGATCATGCATTTGTGGGATGAGCAGCAGAGCTAAGTATGTGGGTTGCGCCCATGAAAAATGTGCCAAATCTTCTCTGCTAATGCCAAATAGATGATTCTGCCATTGACTCTTGTTTGGTGTTTGGTGGATTGGATGATTGAAGTTTGAAGAAACAAGACATATTGACAATTTAACAATTTATTCATTAAACAAACAGGAGCCTCAGTAGTTAGCCTCAGTTATTCCAACTGTATAAAATTTATTGCCAAGAAGCATTGTTAAAACAAAGAAATAATGTACCAAACACAAATTGCCTTACTTTTTGTTTAAAGCCATATCACTCTAAGGTTGTTCTTTTCTTTATTTTTAAAGGTCTGTGATGCCGACACTTGCCCGTGTTGTAAAGAAGCATGACTCCCCCCAGGCACCCTCTTGAATCCATGTCTCCGGGTGTCACGATGGAGTCAGCCAGGCCATCCTGTTGTCCCCCCACTAGGAGAACCTGTTTCCTCCTCCATCCCCGCTCCCCGCTCCGAGACACTCGTCCTCATGTTACTGAATACACACGGAGACAATGGCACACACGTTTAGCACACATAAAGCAGGCACAAACACATATCTTCATCATATTAAACAAACAGAGCAGGCGTAGAACCAGGCACCTGCATTTCAGGGGAAGTTATGATGTTTGCACTCAGGCAGAGCAGTCTGAGAGGAATTGTTTTTGTTCAGTTCAGCAGGTGTTGTAAAGACGACACAGACGCGCAACCTGTTTTTGTAACCTTGAAAGATCTTTGACTTGTCCCACATACACAACCAGGAGCAGGTGATTCGCTCCAGGCCTTGGGTTAAAAACTAGACAGTGAATGAATCTGGGTGGGATGCTTTAGGACTTATACTGGACTGGAAATATGTTAAAATTGATTCAGGGCATAAGGAGGCTACAAAAAATATTTAGATCTCACACAAATATATTTTTGTTGTCATATGGCTTCTATGGAAGATTTAGGGATGTAAAATAAAGCTCTGATACAAAGGAACATATTTTATCCAACAGACAGGAAGGTTAAATGAGCAACTAGGATACATTTTCTGAATTGCTGCATTTGAATCAGTATGTTGTTTTGCATCTTTACAGTTTAAATTAATCAAACTTCATTTTATAAGGTCACTATCATTATATCAGGGAAACAAGTACAAAATTTTAATTCCTCTTGATTTGCCTGTAAAGTAGGCTGATTATCTCCTGAGATATTATATACAAGACATCTGCTTACACCATGAATAGATATAAATCCAGCTAACCAAATTCCTGAATATCTTTACTGCAATTAATTTTAGAGCTAGTAAATCCACACAGACCATAGCAAAGGAAATAAATAAAGGAGACATCAGAAAAAAATATGAATTTGATTTAAAAGGGCCACTGTAACAAACATCATAAAATGGGGTTACAGCTAGCTCTTCTACTAAATGTTGTCATTACTGCTATGGCCAATTTCCTCAACATGTTAGGTGATAATTTAGCTATGCTTCTAATATTTAAATGCTGCAAGCTTCATGAATCAGAGCATTCAAGCAAAAGTGGTGCACTGCAGAAAATTAAAGCAAAGCATTTGTGTTCCTCTCATTTTGTCAATAGTTGTCTCATCACATTTTTTGGCTGCTTCATCCAACAAAGTCCAGATAAAATTCACTTTTCAAAATAGAAAACACCTGAAGTTTATATAACATGCAGGGAGAATATCTGCATATATATAAATGTTTAGAGCCATTTTCACCTGCCAAGCAGAAACCAGTTGGGATCATGCAAAGCCCTGATATTTGCAACAGACTATCCCCTTATATCCAGACTAACACCAACCAAACTGTTAACATAAAAAAAACAAAGTGGCCAGCAAAGAACACATACATGACATGACTATAATAACTACAGTGATTTATGTATGAGCACATAGATTTAATGCAGGGAAACATACAGTACAAAAAACAGGAAGGACATTTAGTTTAAAACAAAAAATGTAGTTCTTTTAAGGGGGGATTATTATAATACAACCATTAAAAAAGCACAGCATAACTTCAGCTTACTTTAAAGAAGCTCATCAGAATATGAAAAGCACCACTTCAGCACAGTGCATATTACTGTAGTCTTTTGGAAAATGTAGAAAATATTGCACAAATTAGAGAATAATTCTCAGCATGATAGCTCACTACTCTTTGATCTCTCCTGCAAAACACCTCCTGAACCAGTTCTTCTACAGGTGCTACCATGTTGGTTACAATGGTGGAAATAAATTCTGCACTTTTCCCACCCCTGCAAACAAAGCATTCTTCTTTTTTTCTGTTATTTTTCTCTGCCCTGCCTGTTGGTCATGTAATACCCCAAATCATTTCCTTTTTTCCTTGTGATGTATAGACCTAAGATTTCAACCCTCAGATTTAATCTCTCCACTCTTGCTACCACGAAGGGATGATCATGAATCATTATTTTCTCATTGAAAACATCACTGTGAAAATTAGTATTCTATGTGTTTTTTATGTTTTAATAGGTGCACAGTAAAAAAGTCCAACTTGACATCACTGAGTGGACAAATTATTGAGTAAACTTTTGATAACTAGTTGATGCAACAGATTATATTGAGTTTAAAAGATTAGGTTATATTGAGCTAGGAGTGACAAGAGGTCGGTGCAATTATGGCGGAAGAAATTAGCGTGGATGCTGCTATAGCGTCAGTTTTATCAGAACATGAGGATATTTCTTCATTAAAAGAAGAACAAAGAACAGCAGTGAGTTGTTTTCTTTTCAGAAATGACAAAAGTCGTGTACTGACAAGTCTACGGTTCGCGTTATGCAGTTCTCTATGGAGTTTACTCCTCGGTGGCGGCACACACCTACAACGTCACGTGCTTTGTTGCTCTGATTGGTCCATAAAGATTTGACAGACAGAATGTTCATCCAATCAGCCCCCAAAGGCTCTGCCCTTTCCCAAACACAGTCTATAGGAGGTTTTCCAGATGGATGTCTGAAACAAATCCATCTGGCGTGTCATGTTAACGCTTTTGGCTATGACCATTTTAAGTCAACTAGATGGCGACCTGAAGCAGTAAGTCGGGCTTTGCAATTTAAGAAAGCTGTGAAATGTGTTACTTTACCATTTCACGTTTGGCCCTGATATTCATTTTTACAGCGTGGAATGATGAGCTATTCTGATTGGCCATAATGGCCTGTAGTTGGGCAGCCATTCAGGTATTTGCCCAAATTCCAGATGGCTAGTCCGTCACGGCTGTCAAGTGTTTAAAATGAGTCATATTTATTTAGAAGCCAACTCATATGACATTCAACAAGCACAATTTGCTTGCAATATTGGCAGATAATCTTACTTACATATTAGAAGTAATTACAGAGTTATGTTTGGCTTGAAATAGGACGCTTATCTGGAACTGTCATGTGAATGCAGCCTCAAATAAGTGTAATTGGACATCTAACATTGCAACTCTCTGAAAGCGGTAATCAGGCTATATAATTACTCCACTTTTAATATGCAAAACTTCTGTGCTTTTTTTGTCATTTATATACGACTTCTGCTTTATGTAGTGTATACTTGAAAAACTTTTAAGCCCATAAAAATTTCAAAAGCAGCCTTAACTAAACTGTCTGGGCTAGGATTCAAACAGGCACCTGTTTTATGACGAACGTATTCAGCCAGAAAGAGGAGGTGGGAGTAAAGAATCTCACCCCTCATTTCCACACTGTTAAAGATAACAAACACTGCTGATAAAACTGTCAATACCCTGCAGTTGTTTACCACAAACTAACAAATCCTGCTATCTGTAGAGCATACAGAGGGTCCGCTGCCTCTGAGGGTCTCTCTGAATGGACTGAGGGTCGTTGTGTAAACAGGGGAGGAGAGGAGTCCTTCAACAGGCTCAGATTTAAAGTGGAGATAGAGGAGAAGAAGAAAAAGAAGCTGAGAGGTGGAGGTGGAGATAAGAGCGCGCGCATGCACACAAAAACACACACACAAACACGTACGTCCAGCCTGTGAGCAGCGCGCGCACCCCTCAAGAGGAGGAGGAACCAGAAATCTTCGCTGGTTTACTTAACATCACTTCCCCACCGCCGGGAAAGCAAACACGCTGGTGAAGCTGCAGAGGAAGAGGAGTGAGTGTCTGCACAAAGCTGTCAGCTGTCTGCACCCGGAGCCTCGCGACACTCAGCTCGTGCTCCGTATACTACTACTACTACTACTACTACTACTTGTACTCACGCGCTTACTTTACAAGTGATTTAACCGGGAAACTTGTGAAGAGTCCGCGGAGTCTGCTCGGCATGGAGACTCGACTGCTGTGACTGCTGGACGGATTTTTCCTGACATTTCTTCTCACCGAAAAATGGTAAGTGTTAAAAACTCCGAGAAACGATTTTCTTCACGTGCTTGCTTTTATTGTGACTTGTAATATCGCGTGCGTTCATGTCAGTTAAATTATTAAACAAAATAGGCAACTCGGTAGGCTAGACGTTACCTGTTTGCTAAGGTAATTGTATGCTAATGTCCTCCATTAATTCAAAATATCGTGGGCTATCTTTGTTTATATTTAGTTTACATATACATAATTGTTTATTTAGGACAAAGGTAAATTTAGGAAGGCTAGTAATTTTTGACCCCTAAAAACTTGTGTGTGTCCAAGAGTCTCGCGAGACACAATAACGATAATTTAACACCGCGAAAACTTCAATTGAATTTTTCCTGATAGGGCCTATAATTTTTCGGTTAGAACTCTAAACCAATAGCTTCATCTTATTCCTCAAAATGATTTTATACTCAGGAAAATATTGATATAAATAATAACAAAGAGGCCTATTATGTCATGTAAGTATCTGAAAATTAAGCCACTGGTGGACTAAAGGCCTTGAAGTTGGAAATTTATCTACCATAGTTATCCCTGACTTAAAAAGGATCTTAAGGCCTTAATCAACATATGATATCAGTTAAGTAGACATAATATTTTGATATTTTCTTATGCATATTTTAACAGTTTTTTAGAGAAATAGCCTTTGTGTCCTCCTCTGCCTTTTCAAAAGATGATGGAGGAAAAAATATGAGGCACCTTCCCTCAGATTGAGCTCCTTTGTTTTTCTTGGTGCTGCTTGAGTCGGTGCAGCGTTTTTGGCTCGCCTTAACTACAGAAGATTACACCCAAATCACTGACACCCCCTCTGCAGCCATGCAGGGACCCTCATTAAGAAAATTAGGGGAGCCTCGCTAAGCATTTTTCAAAGGCTGGCATTCATATTTTTCAAGGACCCCTTCATGGCTCCAGACTTGAAGCTCACACATACTGTGTTCTTTTGCCAACCATTTAAATCACCTTTAAACTTTTTCTATCAGCGGCACACATGGAAGTGTGAGGATTAATGGGGCTCTTTGCTGTGGGACATGGTGTAAATACCCCGACTTAAAGCAAAGAAATCTGACATTGTATTTTATTTCAAGTTCTGAGAGATTTACCAAATACTTAAACTATGAAATAAATCAGATATGGACAGTTTTGATACAAGTAAAAACGTGTTTCTTTTGAGCCATTAAATATTGGTTAAAAATGCTTAATAAATGCACCCTGGAGTTTATTTTTTAAATTGAAAATTTCCATTTAATTGCAAGGAAACAAAGTTTAACTTTTAGGTGTTTCCCTCTTCAAAAATGCCCATCATTTCCAAACCATTAAAATAAAGTTGGCCCATCTATCTCCAATCCAAAATGTACCTGCAGTTGTAATGTAAGGCTAAAATATGAGTCTTATTAATTTCGTATAGTCGCTGTATCAGATTCAGGTCTGTGGCAGATTATAAATCTCAGTAAGTCTTCTTTATATACCTGTAGTTTAACTTCCACAAATAACATCCAGAGATCTTGCCATAGGGTGGTGGGAGGCGTCTCAGACCACATACTGCAGGTATGTTTTTGGGGCGTGTTTGATTTAACACTGCGGTTTGTCTCTTAATAACATTAGGCCTCATTTCTGGACTCCCAGGACTCTCCACGGCAGGCCCTTGACCCTCTCAGTCTCTCTCTCTCTCTCTCTCTCTCTTCAGCCTTCATGGTTCTTATTACCGCCTCTAATAAATTGTGAATAAGCGGCAGCCCCAAAAAGTCCCGAGCTGTGGAGAATTCCCCATCCTGTAGCACAAGGCACCCCCTCTTAAGAAAACACAAATTAATTCCAAAGCCCTTCTGAAGCCAAACGTTTGTGGAATGATAAATATTTTGTTAGGAAGCTCTGAGCTTCCTGACTTTATCTGCACCGATTTCATTATATTTTCTTCACATCCGCACCGTTTCTTCATGTCTTTGAGCTCCTGTGCATCCCTCTGCTTAGCTCTGACTCTATCTGCCTTGATGGCTGCCGTGCTCACTTGAACTCTGGGTTCATCCAGGGCACTTCTGTTGACCCATAAAATATTATTCACTCCATCCTCTAGCCTTTAATATAATCCCCCACATTTATTGTCTGCTTTTGACTAAGTTCATTGTAATTGTTTGGAAGGGAAGTTAGTCTTTGCTAAGTTAAGAGCTGCTTTTTTTCCATTAACATTTTATTCACCATTCATTCGTGCTAACTGTTTGAATTTTTCGCTTCACAGGCACACAGAGCGCATTTGTCTAAATTTATGATTTAATAACCTGCTTATTTAAAGCACAAGGATGCTAGACGTAAGTGTGAAACATTTAATGAACACGCGTGTGTTATTTTTGATGGGGGTGCATGACATTGGATTTTTGCTGATATCTAATATACTAATCTTTATATATTCATTTTAGCTGACACCAAAATATAAATGTAGTTTAGACCTCAAATGACTTTTAAGGAATTAGTTTGAACAAAGAAAATGACTTCGGCTAACAGTCTGTTGATCTCGTCTGAAACTTTGCAGACGTATTCATACATGCGGCCAATATGTATAGGCCGATGAGATCAGTCAATATAATCGCTGTAAACATCAGCAGAAATTTTCCTAACTGCAGATACTGATCACTGAGTTTTTGAGCTAATATCTGCTGCTGCTGACATCCTGTCGTTAATCATGCATCCCTAATTTTTTAACAGGTTAAGGTGACAAGTGTCGATAAATATATTATTTTTTATGGTTTTTGTTTAAACACTAACAAATTTAATTCTATTTTGAATTTGCAAAATAGACCCTAAATTGTATCAAATCCTAATAAGTGAGCTTTTTTCAAAAGTGTAATCAATAAAATAGTGTGTTTTTTTTATTTTTGCTTCATCTTTTAGTATTTGCTAATAATTTACACCTAAAGCAAACATGCAATAATTTCATTCGCTTTTTATGTTGAGGAGGTTTGGTAGAAAAATAGCACATGAAGAAAAGTCAAGTCATAAAAGGAGCAGCAAAAAGTGCAGGAAATTGAGTAGTTTATTATTTTCCGACTGTAGGTCAATTAAATTAGGATTTTTATGTTTTCTAGTGCGTTTTAGGTTTCAGCTCATGAAAATTGCCTCTGAACTTTATACAACTTCAGAAGTCGCAGACATGAATGTAGCCTGATATGTGCAGCTTTCCACATTAAACAGCAGCCCTGAGCAGATCATAATGCTTGAATGATGCTAGGTTGAAGCACACAGTGATGCATCAACTGTTGGAAAAGGAAGATGATAAAGTTTTTAGGTCTAAAGGTTTCTTGTGTGAGATATAAGTTGTGCATCCTCTATGTTATGATGCCACTGATGTATGAGTGAATCTGCATGTACGCTCTGCTGCGCCCTGAAACTAAAGATCAGGAATAAAAAGAGTTGACTGCAACACCGTAGGCTGATCTGCTGACTCTCGAATTTGAGCCATGCAAGATCTCCCACTTCCCCCTAAATGCTTTCTCCTCTCCCTCCTTTCCTCCCTTATTTAATTCCATAAAGCCCCAGAGAGCACCCGGGGAGGCCCCGTGGATATATGTATGTGTAAGACCCTGAGCTGTCAGCAGACAACAGCTGTCCGTCTCTCTTTCTATCTCCCCTCTCCTTATCTCATCTCTAGAGCGGTGAAGCCACACACATCGCAGCCTGCAGTGACCGTATTTCATTTTTTCCTGCCTAATAATAACAGTTTGGGTACTTTCCACTGAAAGGAGAATTTAATAATTTGCAGCAGCTCTGGGACTATACTTTTAAATGTCAGAATATTTCTCCAGCTTCACTATTTTTCACTGAATCTTTTCCTCAATGAAGTTTTCTTTTCCAGTTTCAGCCTTCTTATCTCATTTTTCCTGCATTCTTATGTCTCCAAAAAGGCATAAATCACTCCCTTGCTCTCTCTTTTCTCTCTCTCTCGCTCACACAGGCTCGCACAGTAAATCTAACAGTAAAGAAGTAATTGGACCTCGGCCCGTCTGTGTCGCCGGTGAGTTTCAGCTACCAGTGAGCTCCGTCTGGCCAGCTGTTAGCAACTAGGGCGGCCGCTCTCTGTATCTGCTGGGGAGACTGATGGAGGGCGAACCTTTTTGTCCTAATGACTAATAAAGCAGCCTGTCTGAGTGCGTTTATGTGTGGACATGTGTGTGTGAGTTCATTAGAGAGGGTAGGGGCTCTCATGCAGTCAGGCGTGTGTCAGTTTCGAGTGTGCTTGTGTGACAACCCTCATCACTGGACCAGATGTTTTTTTTTTTTCTTTTACCTGGGAGTCGGACCACCATCTGACTGGGGTCAGCCGCTACTCCAGGCTGCAGGGAGGTCTGCCAGCTGTCCCCCACTCTGACCCTCGTCCCGGGGCACTGGTTCTGAGGGAGTCAGAGTCTGGGCCTTGGGGTAGGTGGTCCTTCTTGGAGTTGGTTGGCGGGTTATTAGATATATACAAGTGTGAGCGTCAGGATTTGGGCGGTGAAATTGGGCAAAGTAAAGAAATAGGAAGGCATATCGAGGAAGAAAACAGGAAAATAGAGGCACTGGCATTGTTGAATAAGGAGGTTTTGATTACTGGGGGGCTAAAGGGGGGCCTCTGGCATTAAAGCAGTCTTGTTGCAGGGAGTTAGTCAAGTGGAAAGGGACGGCCACCAAGCCTGAGAGGTAAAGTTACAAAGTGGAGAGGGAGCTGGCGACAGATTCCCCGCTGCTAGAGATTAATCGAGCCTCTCTTACAGTCACATTTTGTTGCTTTTAAGGATTTAACGATACCTCACTATACATTTAAAACAATTACAGTCAAATGAAATCAATTTGATTAAATATATATATTGCAAAGGGCCTATTTTTGCTGTAGACTTCCGTTGTTCAACATCAGCAGCTGAAAGGTTGCAGACATGATGGATGTAAGTGAAGATATACTCTTTTGAGTGTCAGAATGCATCCTGTCTCATACTGGGAATATAGATGTGAGGTGAGCAAACAAAAAAGAGAAATTGCATGAAACCAGTGAACTGCAGAAACAGTACAACCAGCATGATGCAGCCCCACAACACAATTATTAAAAGATAAAATTTACAGTATTGGAAAAAGTATGGAAAAGCTTTATTTTGCCATTTATTTTCAGACAGTTAAAACCAAAGAATCATATTTATGCAGAAATTTACTTCTGTCTTAGGCCTATAAAAATTTATATCTTCAAAAATTGTAATAAAATCGTAGTGATGAGGGGGTGTGTATTGTGGGTGAAGCTGGGCAATATGACCTAATATTGAAATCATGCTATTTTTTCCCCGTTATGGTATTATTCTGCACTATTGCATAATAGTGATAACTCATTTAAATGCATGTTGATGTGCTTCACCTCTCCCTCTCTCCCTTTAAGCTGCTACTGCCAATGCAAAATATCTTGATGTGGAAAAAAACACCCAAGCGAAATAACCTCTACAGACTTTTATTGGGAAGAACTTGTCAGAAATCAGGTTTTATCATTGTTGTAATTTTGGCAGAGAAACCAGCAAGTGTAATAAGCTACCGTGTTTACAGCTGCTTCACCGACCTCGTTTCATGCCACAGCCTGCTTCTCCAAATCATCATGGGCTTAAAAATAACCGCATCATGACTTCAAACAGTTTAAGTGTTTGAGTTTAAACAGTTTTTAAGCCTGTATAACACAAGTCCCTGCAGCACTGGGCTCAAGTCGAACCCACTTGCTCCATTGCAGCTCACAGCTTGTGTTGAAGCCTCAGATAAGCCAAAAAAGGCACTGTGCAAAGCAAGCAGACTCGCTGTATGTTGCTGTTATTATACACATTAAACGGACTCATTACTGTGCTGCAGGTTAGTTTGGCTGACACAAATGGTTAATGTTTGGATTGGTACCTGGCTGCTCTTTAGTATCAGAGCAAAATATGCTGATGACCGGACTCAGGCTGGGCTTGTGTCTTTCAGATATCACTCTGCTTCACTAACAGTTATGCCTCATGTGATGCAAGGTGTTGCAAATATCTATTCCATGGCAGAAATATGACGGTCATTTTGCCATCGGTATCAGCTGATATTGGCCCTGTTCACAAATCAGCAAATAATGTGGCATGAACAGATATGAGTAGCCAGTGTTTTTCTGATGTGTTTGATCAATGAGAATCAATAAGAATTGTTTTAATGGGCAGAAGAATTCACCTCTTAGACAAACTCTGACATGTTGAATGGTCAGACATGAGGAAAAATGTTAAAATAGTGGGAGTCTGACACCAAAAACTGATGAGAATATTAGCATTGGCTATTAGTATCATTATCAGTCTTAATTTTCAAGTCTGCATCCCTAATGAATTGCATGAAGACTTGAGTGTATCCTTACATTCCAATTTCTTTTTAAGGCAGATCTGCCTCCTTAACTCATCTGTTCATTTTCCATTAATTTACTAAATGTATTATTTAGACTGCTGAGTGTTTATGTGACGTTGCTCTGACTCTCATGTGTACTTTTAAAACAGGTTTCTCAAGTTTTCTTCAATTTTGGTTGATGATGTAAACATTAAATCTGTAGACGTTAGCGCAACGTCTGTGTGAAACCTCAACGAGATGGATCACTCTGATAGAGAAACGGGTGACAGAAGTGTGGAAACACCTTACTCCTTGTTTTTGCATTTTAACTGCCTCAGCAAATGTCAGACTTTGTCTGTGGAGTCAACAGAAAGAAGACGGTTAGCGGTGAGATTAGCATTTTTCCCAACATCAGAAGTGAGCCATGTTGCTCTTTTTAGCTGTGTTGTCGCTCACGGAGATCTTTGTCTGTGTGTAAACAGAAATAATCTGTTAATTGACTTTGGCATCACTGAGTTGTTGTGTAGTGTAAGCAGATTAGCACAAGAATGCAGGCAAAACGTGCCATGATAGCTCACTTTGAGTCCTATTTAAATGCCTTTATAATGTTAATCAATGAAAACACATTTACATTTGATGGACCCTTTTAGTTTTCTGGCTCCTGAGGTCAAGTTGTGGAGGGATTTTTCAGTCCTTAACTTTTTTAGTAGATCTGCAAGTCTGAGCTTCCCTCCTGTTTAGCCCCTAAACCACCTTTAATTTGCCTAAGAAAACAATAATTATAAACATCCCTCAGTCTTGTATTACTTGATTAATTACACATGTGTCACCAATTTCCACAAGATACTCTTTGGAGCAGAGACATTCAACATTTTCCTGTTTCTGTGCTTAACAACGTCTGTGCCCGACAATAAAAATTTGAAGAGTAATAATCCTTCATACAAGTTTTAATCTGCCAGAACAACCAAGCAGACAGCTTTGCTACTGTTTATTTGTATCTATTTGTTTATTAATAGTTATGTGCAAGGATCAGAAAGTATCTGCTGCGTCTGTGTAAGGTTTATTTAGGAATAATTAGTCTTATCCAGATAGCTGCATCCTCCAAGAGGCCTCAGACTCTATTTCTGGTATTATTTTAGTGATTTTAAACTCTCAGCAGAGAACGATTACACTATTTTTGTGCTTCTTAAAATGAAAAAAGGTTAAAAACAAAATCAGCAGTGTTGCATTGTGCCCTATGCAGTTAAAGGGGGCAGTAGCTGGCAGATGGCACTGACATTTCCCTGAAAGTGTCACACAAACTCAAATACTGGGCCCTTGTTCTGAGTCTTTTATCACAGAGGCTGAGAGAGAGCGATTGTGTGCAGCAACGATTCAACCCCCAACCTTGCCTAAGGCTTTTTAAATGACTGTCCAAATTGTAGCTCCAGGTGGGGTCCCATATGGCCCGATTACAGAGCAGCGAGTCACCTCGACGAGCAGAACCAAAATGTTTCATTAAAAGGTCAAAGCATCTGAGGGTCATAGCAGTGTGGGAACAGACTCATCAGAACGTGTGATGATTTCACTGCAAACAGACTCTTGAAGATTATGCAAATAACTTTTTGATTTAAATGATTGAGATAACACACACACCCTTCACAGGAAATTCAATGAACTGTGACTAACCATTGACCTCAGTGTCTAACTACACAAAGCTGATTGACGTAGATAAAGTCCTGAGTCACCTCATTGTGGATTCCAAACTTTGTTGACGTTATTCAAAGTAGACAGCTGGGCATGTATTTGAAAAGGTGATGGGAATTTTTAGGATAGATTTTTGCATTTAGTGAGATCCAGCATTAAGTGCTTGATGAAACTTGTGATATTTCAGGGTTTTTGCACTGAATAATAAACAAGAAATCATTAAGACATATTTTTCAGAAATCTTTTTCTGACACTCATTTGTGACCCTCTGGTTAGAGCTTTGTGACCCACTTTTGGGTCCCAACCCACCAGTTGAGAACCATTTTCACATACCTTTCACTGATAACAATAATTCACATTTCTTGAAAGTTCATCTTCAGTCAGCCGGAAGGCAAGGTGCTTTAATTTTAAATGCCTTTTATAACTTGTTATGACTTTTAATGTCAGAATCAAGAGAGAGAGGGGTGACACCTGAATTTTCTATAACTGTTTCAAATCAAGAGGAAGATTTATATTTTGGTGCAGACTACAGAAACAAAAAAATCCAGCAGGATTTGAATACATGACTACCAAGAAAGCTACAATAAATAAAACCTGATTGTATCACAATGAATCTTACAGTATTTTATGGTGTCAAACTGAGCCGTAAAGTGGTATTGTATTTTGTTATGCCACATCTTGCATTGTTTCTTATCATAGTAGTAGTAGTAAAAAGTGTTGTTATATTGTAAAGTATTATATTGCAACTAAACTAAACAGTTATTGCATCTCACTCTACTTATGTAGCTGGCTTTTCAATCCTTCTTTTGTATTCCTCTGTAGGTAACTAAACTTTGCCCTTGGAGGTGTTTGGATTACAGATGGTCCCAACAGTTTTGTTTTGAGTGGAGCTTGTTTTTAGTGTGATGACTTCCACAGTAAAGCAGCTTGTTTGCACATCTAGATCATTATTTGTTTCTGTCGTCTTCTACTAAATCAACAGCTTAGTCTAACAACAGGTAAATCTGCATGAAGTCTATGTTCCTTTAACTATATCAAATAGCAGGTCAACTTAAGCACAGCCCTCCGTCCCGTGATGTAATCCATCAGCACAAAGGCTAGAACTTGATATCCGTGAAAGAAGCAGTGGTCTAGCAGAACCCTGAGACCCAGGTGAAGCTGGTGGGACTGGCCTTGTGGCCCCGCGGCCCCCCTGTGGCCCCCTGTGGCCCTGCTGGGTTTGTTTTAGCTTCAGTTTCATCTCTCGGCTCTCCACATCTCTGCTGAGCTCTGCTCATCTTCCCTCCGGTGTCCTGCAGTTCCCATGGCCTTGTGCGCCCTCCTCCCAGGCCTCACCCTGAACCAGGAAGTGCCTTTGCTATCACGCACACTTTTTTTGTGTTTGTGTTTGTGCATGTGTATGTGAGTGCAGGTCAGACTGTTGTAGGGATGCAGCTGAAGTCAAGAGGACTCTGAACAGGCGTTGCTCTCACTTTTGATCCCTGGAAAAGCAAAGAAAAGCAGCACTTTCTTATTTTTCCTCCATGCTGAGGGATCAGTGTTGCTCTCTGAAGCTTCACAGTCTGTAAAGGTCAGATCAGGGTCTCTGACCGCTACAAGGGTGATTTCTTAAGTAGGTTTGTCACACCACAATTTTAAAGTACAATATGATACTGTTAAAAATCAAACCATAACTAAACAAGTTGGCCAACAGGAATGGCTAGGCCCCAGAACAGCCCAGTAAATATGAATAATTTAATAGTTAGGGGTAGACCAATTATCACCCTGGCCGATTATTGTTGCCATTAGTTTGTATTTTTAAAATCAGTATCTGCATTTTATTTTATTGATAATTGATACAAATTAATTTAAGGCTGTGATACTCCAGTACGAGGTGTGTCTTCCCCTCTGGCTTTATTTTCACTCCCTACCGTCTCACTTAATGTCCCACCCACAGCCCTATCTGATTGGCTTGATGTCACACAACTACCAGCCAACCAGCACTGAGGCCTGGGTGCCACTGGCACAGAAAGTGTACTGCATCCCTTCCTGAGCTAGTGATTGATGGTTTATTTTCCTTCATTTGTCAAGATGTCAAGATTTATTAATAATAACTGCTGGTTAACTGACATTACTGCGTCCTAACATTTGTGTTCTGTAAGTCTGCCCTCAACACTGATGTTAAAAATAAAAGCTTTTAAGAAGAGGGAGTTGAGATCTTAAACAGCTAACAACAGCTAAAATCTGTGTTGCTGATTTCAAGTGGTCATGAATAATAAGGTGTAAATAAACTGTTATTTCTTTCATTTAGAGTGGGCTATATGTCTTTGCAAACTTCCATGGACCCCTCAGCTTGGCTCAGAAAGCTTTCCTCTTTCCCGGGTTATGTCCTACACACCTTGTTTTGGGTCATTCCTTATTTTTGATCAACTCAAATTGTTAATTCTTTATACTAAGATCCCTGCAGTACGTGTAAATTAATAGTTAAGGAGCAATTTAGAAGAACTTAATAGATTTGTGAACCTTTATTAATCTATATTTGATTCATGGATTAATTGAAAAATAATTTTTTTTTACAAGCAATTGCAAAGCTACATGATCTTTTTCCAGCTCAGAAATAGACAATACATTCTGCCTTTATCTCCCAGGCTTTAGAGACAAAATCTGCTGTAACGAAGGTTAAAACAGAACCCAGGTTTTTATAATCATCCACCCAAAAGAAGTCAGCGTTATTTAAAGAAGTGCTCCTAAAAAGAGCATCCCTGAAATCATCAGAAATTAGAAGGTAAATCAGAAAATGAATCTCGTTCTCAGTTTTCCCAAAGTCACTATATGAATGTTAAAGTTGCACAAACATGATTAACATTGAAAAGTTATTTTGATTTATACTAATAAGACACTTAGAGGCTCTTACTAAGATGTTTATTAAGATTAGCATGACTATAAAACAAGTGCTCGTAAGACACATTGGGTTTTTTGTTGAAATTTTATATAGGTAGCTATATTTGATATTGATTAAATGTTGATTAACATTCATAACTCTACATATTAACACTTTAGTAAGGCTTATTTAACACTCTCTAATGAGAGCCCATTAGGGTCTTACAAGTACTAATCATCACACTAATGTATTACTGTATATGTTATTATTTATGCTACTAAACATCTTATTAATCTTGTTTAAAGCAGGTTTATAAACTGATCAGTCTCTTACAAGAGCCTATACCTGTCTTATGAGCACTAATGTTACCAATATTAACATTAATTTGTAAGATTAATTAACAACTTATCAATGTTCATAGTATAAGAATTGTAAACAGCTCTTTGAGAGCATATGCATATTTTGAAAGCGCTAATTAATGATTGTTTTTATGAAGTTCTATAGCTATCAGTTCTGATCGGAGCTTTATTGTCTCACAGGGAAAAATTTGGTTTTCAGGTAGTGGTACAAGAACAGTTAACAGTTAAAAACAACCTAATTTACATTAACAAGGTACGTCATCTGTAGCAGCATGTAACCAACACTGATTTAGAAAGAATCCTCCATTTCTCATATGAAATTTTCATCATAAACTGCATAACAGAACATTCAAAAATGAATGTAAAATGTGAGAACTATCAAATGATCACAGCCCTCCTAAAAGGTTGTTCTAAAAACACTAAAATCATTATCAACACCACAAGGAAAGTGCATTTAAGGGTTGTGTAAGTTCAGTGCATTAATTGCACATGGGACAAAAGAGAATTGGTATCTGTTCAAGCTCTTGGGGGACGATAGAGGTGGGAATCTTTAGGCACCTCACAATTTGATTGATTACAATTACAATTCATATTATTGGTGCATTTTGATGCACTTGGGTTTTTTTTTTTTTTTACATTTGTGTTGTTCTCACTGTGCCCAACATAATAAAAACATTACATTTGTGTTTAGAATAAAATAGATAAACTAAATTATCCTCTAATGTGAGATGATTTTTGGACATTTATAAAGCAATTCAAAATCTTCCACCTCCACATCGCGATGCATCTAAGAATCGATTTGTTCTCCCACCTCTAGGAGCTGATATCTCCTTCCAGAGGGAAGAGGAATGAATTCCTCCAAATGAGGGTGGTATATAATATATATTAAACATCTTAGAATTAACTTAAATGGCAGACAAACTCTTGCATACTGTCTGAATATTACAAGTACACTGCCATGATTTGGAGTCAAAATGTTGTAAAATTAAGACAGTGTTCTCTTTCTTTACCTTGAAATTATTCCTGAAAGTCAGAAGTTATTTTAAAGCTTCTTCTCACTGAAATTTTATAATTAATTCCAACAACAAAGATCATGTTTCTTTCAAACAGGTAGTATTGGAAAGTATCAAAAATTTCTGACAACCACAATGAAAAGTCAAGGGGAGAATTATGAGGCAAAAAACAGTTGTCCAGTTGTGCTAAAATCTGAAAAAAATCTTTTTACAGCACACAGAAGTAAAGATGTTTGACTGGACAGTTTCTGTGGCTGCTTTATGGTGGAGAAACATTTATTTACTCAAAAAACGCTGTGAGCTGTCTTGTGTATTTTTAAAACCAGTGGGGCATCTCCATCAGCTGGAGATGATCTGTTTTCTCTGCTTTTCTGTCAGAAATGTTTTTGTTGAGCATGTGAGAACAACACAGAGGATGCTCTAGGTCATCTCATGTTTATGAAGCTTCTGTTGATCAGTCACTTTGGTCTCATTTTCTACCATGGCTTACTTTTTCCCCTCACCTTTTTCTCTTGCTGCTGTAAAACCTGGCTGCCCCGATAATTCGTGACTGTCATCTGTCTCTGTCGGCGTGTTGTCAGGGAGGTCAGAGGTCGGCGGTTAGCTGCAGCTCTGCCAGATTGGAATGGCCCAGAGGCAAAGAGAGACCAAAACAGAAAAGGGGCAGAGAGAAAGGAGAGAGAGGGAGGCTGGTCAGTGTTATCAGCAGGGTTTCACTAATTAACAAGCGATAGTTGTAATGCTGTTGAGCTACAGGCATATCAGCTTTTATTGTTTTATGACAGCTTTATGTTCAAATCATGATCTGAAATTCTGTGGACAGTTGGTGCATCCCCGTTTTTTTCTTGTTTTTGGTAACAAAGCTCTTTGCTAATATTTTTCAAACCTTGTTGCAGGATTTTTCTTCAAATTAGTCTGAAGATCCCCAGCAATGTTTAGCTATAAGGCCTGATTATCAGTTATAAATGCATCTCAGAGGTGTTGGAGGGAGTTCAGGACATTACTAGGTACCGCACTTCTCAGATTGCTGCACACCCAGTTTCATAAACCATTCTTCATACGATTACATTTTGGAAATTGTCAGGTTGAAACAAAGGTTATGGAAATGTTATATTTTCCTTACATGTTTAAACATGTTTTAAGATACAGTATCTGTTACTTGAATGATCAGTAGTATTGACAAGTACCATAAGCGCTTAAATAACTACATATTTTCAGTCATGTTCTTTACTTAAAGCTGCTGGAGGCAAAAGAGAAAGAGAACACGGCATATTGCATGTGCTGCACAAACTTGAGCACAGCTTAGTTTAAGGCTGGACAAAAATTTAGATCAAAATTACTTGAATCAAAATTTAGATTAAATCAAAATTTGTCCTTCTGAAATTGTTAAACCACAGAAGGTGCACTATTGTTTTTTTTTCTGAAATGTCAAAATGCTGGTTTTAATACTTTCTTGCAGCAGAGATGTTACACTCTACACATCATGCAAGAATAGTTTGTAATATGTCCTACTTTCATTATTGTGAATGTTTTTCTTATTAAAAGATTATGACTTAAAATGATATTTTCCTTCATTACAAAAATTCATGTCAGATTTATGTCAAAATAATCTATAATGATAAGGAACTAAAAATATATTTCAATATTAAATCACAATTGCAATATTTGAAAAAAAAAAAAAATGATTATCTTCCCAAAAAGTTCAGCCCTAGTTTAGATTAGTTGGTCATGGGTTTGTGCCTGGAAAAAATGGCAAGAAGTCTATGATATGCTTTTATTTTGAAGGAAATGTCTCAAATCTTTGCTTCGTAAATATCTCTTGTCCATCAGGCCCCATTTTTCATTAAAAAAAATAGGTTATGATTTAAATGAAAGAAATTTGGGTTGAGATTTGTCATTAAGGATGTGGTAGTGGGTCCTGACACTAGACCACTCGAGAACCAGTGGCTTAAATAAAATGCATGAGTTTGCAGAAGAATTTTTGGTAAATAAAAGCAAGACATGATCAAATGGTGGGTGCCTATGACTTCTGTTTTTGTTGCTGATATCAAAATGTGCATCTAATCTTTTGATTATTTTTGACTACTGTCATACAGAACTTAAAAACTGACACGCTGTGACAGCTCTGAAAAAGGACACTTCCCAAACTGGTTTTCAAGTTTTGATGCACTGTATAGAAGTAAAATTTCCACTATGGAGCAAGCACAACAAAAGAAGGGCCCAAAAGAAAACAGAAGTTTTGCTAATTTTCACAAGCTCTTCCCCAAAACAAAACAAAAGGCTTGACTTCTATCTAATATGCAGTTTGCAGTTGATCATCAGATCGATTTCTCCCTTTTGTGAGTTTGCTTTAAGAGCTGCTGTCAGACAGAATGACCTCCTCCAGCTTCCTGCTTAGACTAATTCATGTGGCATTGACCTTTTGACCTTCAGCTTACTGAGCCAAGACCTCCCCTTCCCTCCCATCCTTAAACTCTTTGCCCTTTCACTCTTTCATTCCTCTGTCATCTCTATTTAAGTCATTGCCAGTTTACATGTGATTGACTATACCTCTTAATGCAAAGAAAACTAATTCATAGATATCTAATAAGCATTTTTTTATGTAGAAAAGTTATTTTCTACATATTGATTTCCCTCTATTGCCTGGAATTTCCTTCCAGAAAAAATTTTCATGAAAAATAACCACCTGCATCATCTCATAAAGCTCTTTTGTCGCATCATATTAACACAGCTTTCCACAGAAATTCAGTCAAACCCAGAATGTCATAAGCTCACACTCTGTTATTTTGAATTTTGGAGGATGGCCAGGCCTGTACCAGCCTTTCTTCATGTTTATTTCCTCTACATATTTGCACACAGTGAGCAAGAGGCTGGTGCCAACAGCAGAGTGACTCAGCAGTTTCTTATAGAAAAGCATTTACCCACTGAGGAAAAAAAATCTCATCAGTCTCATTTGGCTGTCAGTCTTTGGTAACGACATTCTCCGCATCACAACCACATTTATCTAGTGCTTAATTTTCTGTCTGCTCTAAAGCCTGTTCAACTTTTGAACTATGTTCATGGAGTAAAACCTCGCTCCTTCCTCCTTATCCTGCTTCAACACGGCCCTGAGGCACGTCTCCATGTGTCAGTCACCTGCATACCTGTGTCCTCATTCTGTGTTTTTGCTATTGTTTCCACAGGAGAGCTGACAGCCGAAGAGGAACCTGAATAACAGCAGTGTGACGGGATAAAGGGGATAAAGCTCTCTCTACAGAGGCAGGTGAGAGAGCAGAACTACAAAGAAAAGAGCAAAGTGCTAAAGATGAAAGTGACTGGAAGTACTCAAGTCATCAGGTTTACCTCAAAAGTAAAAAACATAAACATTAACTCATTTGTCTCTTGAGCAAAACTGTTTGATACAACAAATGATCAGGACTGCATATACCCCATTCTCATCATTAATAATACAATTATTTTTATAAGTTTATTGCTAAAATAAATGATTTGTTAACATATAGCATTTGGGTTTTCCATCTGCCAGATTTTCTGCATATTTTATTTGGTGCATCAGTAAAATGAAAATGCAACATTTTGCAGTGGAAATGCATTTAGCAAATAAACAATGGCATCCTTGCTTAAAGCGCTGAAGTAATCACCATGGTCTGTTAGTAGAACTCTTTAAAGAACACATCTGCAAAACTCTCAATTTCCACTTTTTTATGTCTCCACTATCTTCCATGATAGTCTTTGGACCAAAATACAATGTAGTACAAAATCAGCACCATTTCTTCAACTGATTTTGATACATTTGACATATTTTTTTTAAATTTGGTTTATTTATGTTGCGTTTTGATTTTTCCTTATATATTATAAAAATTCTCTGGAATTGTGCAGATTGTTTGAAAAAGATCTTATGGAGCAAAGTCAATTGGTAACATGCTTATATGCTAGAAATAATTCAGTCTAAGTCTGTCAGAGATGAAATTGAGATTTCTTCTCATTAAAACTTTGCAGAACATTTCTGAACAGATTTAAATGTTACTCACTTACTGATCCTGTTTCTTATGTCATTCACAGGGCTTTTATTATCTGTTTGAACTCTTAGTTCCTACTGCAGGTGAGTTCTTACTGTCTTTGTAATACTGCATTTTTTTCTGTTTTTCTGATGCATGCCAGCTCAAATGATGTCAGAAGGGTCTATAAAGTCAAAGCATTCAAACTGATGATGCCATAAACCTTTTTAGATGATTAAACAAAATTCATGGCTGTTTCTTCCTTTTCTGTAAGGCTAGATTGTCTTCAAATATTAACTGATTTTAAAAATGTAGGAAACCACAGGCGTAAACAAGGTCTGGGCCTAAAACCGTCTGGTGCATAGCCAGCATGAAGGACTTTGTTTAATTTCTGTAGTTCATGCCTGAAGTTTAATAAAAAGCAGTCCATCTCTCCTGATTTCGCCAGTATGTTTGCCGCGACACAAGTCTTCCTTGTTCTGTTTGTGATATTGATTTAATCCCCCTTGGCGAGCAAAAATGAAGAAGTCTATTTGCATGTCTGTCTCACAGTCGTGTATTCTTCCTCATGGTCTTTCCTGAAAAACAGACATAACAAATGCTCTGTTGTAACAGATCAGGTAGAACTTGCCCCCTTAATATGCTTCCTCTTTATGTGGTCCTTCTTTAAGATCAGCTGAGGGGGGAGAAGCGTCATGGCTGCGTATGGACAGACTCAGTACAGCCCCACCCTGCAGCCAGCGGGGCCATACACACCTTATACCCACCATACACAGGGATACAGCATGCCATCCTACAGTAAGTACACAAACATGCAAGTATGCAGATTCATGTGTTATTTGGCTGTTAAAAGACAAAGAATTTCAATAATATGATTGCACATGCAGGTAAAGCTAAATGATTATTAATATCATTACAACAGAGCGTTCAGATTAGTTTTACTTTTTAAAAATTTGGCATGCAGGAGTGAGACGTGCAAAAGTGTTCTGCAATTTATGCTTAGGTTTTATCTTATTAATGTGTAAAACAGTCCTTGTTCTGTCAGCACACCAGTCAAATAAAGGGCTTTGTGCAGCAATGATGGTTGTTGTTACTAAGTGCTCCAAAATACAGACTTACTGTACATACAGGGTTCCCGCACATCCTGGAAAACAGTTGGAACAGTTTTCCAGACATGGAACACATGGAAAATAGGGAACAAAAAAAAATGTCCTGGAGAAACATGTGCTCTCCTGTAATTTTTTTAATTCCTAATTTTTCAGAGATCCTCAAAAGAGATGACATTGCCATCTGCAAGGACTAAAGTAAAACTAATTTTTTTTAAGGCTCAAGTTATCGTGTTATTGCCTAAAAAGGTAAATTTGTTACATACAGGAGTTTCAATGCTCCACATATAAAACAACGAATAACATTAATACTAATTCATCATTTAAGACACATCCAGATGAAATACTTTGAAAACTGACATTAAAACATCACTGACGTAAGTAGGTATTTTGGAGAATCTTCACCAACTTTCAAGGTGCATGGAGGATGAAATATTTCATAAAGGAAATAGAAAGCTTTAGGTTTAGAGAACACTCTTTTTAAAGAATATAAAAAAGTACTATTATTATTATTATTCTTAGAGTTGTTCTCTAAAGTAAAAGTCACATAGTAAAAAATGTGAAATAACCTTAAACCTTTAAAGTTCATTGCCGCACTGCTTGAGTCCAGCTGCTCTAGAATGGAGCACAATGAATAGAAATGTGGAAAACAGAGTAATAAAACAAGGCAAGGAAAAAAAAAACAACAGTAAGAGACCATTTATGATGAAATAAGAGGATTATAAATGCTGAAACCATTATGTACATTTACATCACTAATATTAAGCATTATACATCTGCAGGTGAATTATAATTATTATTTGATCAACGTATCATCACATAATGGTGTATTTAAAGCAAACTCCTGTGCTCATTAACAATAACTTTATTATTCTACTTATGGAGAAGGTTTCAGTTTGTCACTGTTTGCAGAGCTTTGGCAAAGCTGCTGTTAACTGCTCGCTAAAGATCATAAGTTGTCCAGGAAACAAAATATAATAATGAATATAGTGTGCCATCAGTACAAGGCACAAAATCCAGGTGCCTTTTGTTTTGTGCTATTTTCTCATTTCTCATGACTGTGGAGCTCGCATTTGACTTTTAAACATCCATATAGACTGCTGTGACAATGTGCTGCCAGGTAAACATGCACTGAGACTTCCTTGTTGTCTAGATTTGAGTCACTTACAATACTAAACTGAAAGATTTTTTCATGCGTTTGAGTTGAACTTCAATTCAGGTTATTTGAACAAGATATCCTACTTGTAGCTTGATTATTAAGAAGTTATGTTAAGCTCCTTTACAGGTTTAACCTCCTATGAGCTGGTACTAAGAAGTACAAGTGGTTTCCTTTGTCATGTATGCATAGGTATGACTATGTCTTTCTTTCTGTCGGAACAGATTGAGCAACATTTTTTCCTTTATTTGGTTGAAGGCATGCACATCTTGGTGTTTGTGTTCCTGTCACACCAGCTAAACTGTCACTGAAAATGTCCTTGAATATGATCTCTAGAAAAGAGTGGGAACCCTTACTTAGCATGATATCTTTCTCTTATTGAAATATAAGGTACAGTTCATTCTCATTGTTTGACTCACCCTGTTTTTATTGGGAGATAATCAACACAATATCAAACACAAATCTATACACTCTGTTTGTGTACCACTTATTTATCAGTATATAAAGCAAGATTTATATCCTTTCACATTTCACAGTGCACATTAGTCTAACCATCTAAAAGTGTCAATGCTTTTGTTGATGTTTGATCCTTATAATCATGGCTCTTTATGTTTGGATAGTGATTTTATGTTCATGTTACTCATTCAGCTTCATGTCCATTTTAAGCTGCATTTGTGCGTGTGCAAAATCAGTCAAATTTCTCATATGTTTGCAAACATTATAAAGTGGTTCTTGTTGTATCATATTTCAAAATTAAGGATGCAATCTAAATTATTTAAGAATAATTCTCTTTTTTAATGAATGTTTATCATGCTGCATGGTCTCTAGTTTTCCTTAAGTCAGAAATGTGAAACATTGTTTTCATCTTTTGTGGGTCTTATTTGCTGTTTTTAATAACGTTTTACATGCTTCATTTAATATGCTTTCATTGTGTTTCTTTTTCTCCTTTGTCATTGTATTTTAATGTCCTGTGTGAACTGCCTTGTTGCTGAAATGTGCTGTACAAATGAACTTGTCTTGCCTTGCCTTGCCTTAAGTTAGTAATCACTGTATGTCTCTCCATGCTCAGACATAAAAACAGAAGACGGCCTGGGTCACTCTCCAGGACAGACGGGACTTCTGGGCTACTCAAACTTCAGCAGCACTCCACCCAGTCAGAGTCTCTACAGCTACTCACATACCCACGGTCAGTCCCAAACACTAGAGGAGCATCCATCCTTGTGCTGCCTTCTTCCTCTCCTCTCCTCTCCACTCCTCTCCTCTCCTCTCCTCTCCTCTCCTCTTTCTTCATCTTTCTTTCTCTCTCCCTTTTTTTCGGCCACACCTGTTCTCCATTAGCTGCGGTCTGGACTCCTGGCGTCAAAAGTCTCCCCACCCCTCCTCTTTTCTCGGGGTCAGGCCCCCTTTCTCCACTCAGACCAACAACACAGCATGCGGGGCTGGTGACTGTGACACAGAAAGAGAGAGTGAGAAAACATAAACAGAGAGGGAAGAAATGGAGAGAAAAAATACAAGAATACAGAGAAGGCTTGAGGGTCTTTGCTGAAAAACAAAGACAGAAGAGGAGGTACGCCTGGGAGTGTGTGCAGCTCTCTGCCCACGCATGACTGTGTGTGTGCATCTGAAATTTTAGTGTGTGAGTGTATCAGTGTTGTACGCATTCCTCAGTCGTCCGGCGCCCAAAGCATGACTCGCTCAGAGCGACTTTATGGCTTTGAAAGCAGCGTGAAATTGACCTTGTGTGTGTGAGGGGAGAGGTTAAGGTGCGTTATACGGAGGGGTGAGCAGGTTTAAAGTTGCAGACGGGTGGATGACCCTGTTTCCACTGTATGGATGACACAAAGGAGAGGCAAAACAGGATCAAACAGTAAACAGATGAGCTGCAGACAAGACTTTGTAGTACCAAAGTTGTGATGAATTACCTGAATAAGAGCTGATATCTATGTTTAAAGGGGCTGTTGAGTTCTTTTGCACACTATCAGTTTACCAATGCAGAAAATAGTATTTTTCTTCTCCAGATGACACATTGGCAAGAATTTATTCCAAGAAAAAAGTTTATCTATTGAGGCGGTTACTTGTTTGGAAATTGTATTCCTTAAGATTCTATTAATTACAGTTGGAACTTTAATGTTTGTAGAGGATGAATCGGGTTTAAATGTGGATTTGTTTCTTTTTTTGTAGAATTGGCATTGTTGTTAGAAAGCCGTAACAACGGGGTAATCTCTGAGTTACTTGCCAAGAACAAGGATCAGAGCATTACACTGAGACAAAGTCAAATGATATCGGTGTTTACACAATCAGACAGGCTTTCGGCTAGGGAAACATAATATTAAAAGGTAGAAATCAGTATTTGGCAGAGATAGTGAGACGCCATTTCTTAAGAAAAGTGCACATAAACACAGTGAGTTTGGTCGATAAATAATGCAGATGAAAGTCAGATTTTGCAGAAAACAGGGGCCTTTTTTACTGCAGTCTTCAAAGACTAGTGTTAGCCAGGTTATGTGGCTGAGAAATAAAAGATAAACAGTATAATTGTACCCAGCAAGATTACTGTAAACTTGGATCACTGTTAACAGTGTTCTTTGATTGGTCATGCTTACTAATTGTGTCTATTCTCCCCACATAATAAGAGGCTTTTTTCAGCCTTTAAAGTCTGTGTGCCTTGGATTAAAGGCCTAAGTAAAGTGATCAAGATATTTAAGAAAACTAAGTTTCTTGCCGTTTTTATTATAGCATGACTACCTCAAGAGATTTGCAGATCTCTGCTACTACTTTTTAATAGGGATGCACAACATAATCAGCATGATGTTGGTATTGGCAGATAATAAAGTGTAAAATGTACAACAATGGTGGCCAAGGAGGCCGACTGTGAGCCCTGAACATTTTGAAAGAACCCTTGAACATAAAAACACCTCCAGATCTTCTATTTCCCTGCTCCTCTCTCAGCTCTGCTTGAGTCAGCCTCTCTTGTTCTTTACAATAAGAACAGTGTGAATTTATTGGTTATCAGCTAAAATAAGGAAATCTCCATGTATCAGCTATCAGCAAAAATCCAGTGTCGCAGTCTTTACATGAGGCTAACTTATGCATGTGTGCGGGGTTGGCTTTGATAGGATAGGACAGCTGTAGATAGGAAATTTCAGAAAAAGCGAGTGGGGCATGGCTTGGCAGGTATTACAGTGACTCCTACTAAGTCACTTGGGCAGGTGGAATTTTATTGGTGATGTTGCAATGATGCCATTTGCACCTAAAGGGGGCAATTTTTCCCCAAAATGCATACAAAGTGCATTTGTGTCATTTTACTCCAGTGTGAATGAAACAAAAATTGTGTTTATGTAAATTATTCAAATTTCAAAAGATTGCAAATCTAGTTAAAGTAGATTTTAGCACGCTACAGTCAAACTTAACCCTTTCATCCCTGGAGTCCCAATATCTGGGGCTAGCTCTCTTCTGAGGAAAACCTTTAAAAGGCAGTCTCAAAGTCCATCGACAGGGTCCTGCCACACACTGTTTGAAGCCCACAGATCACAGCAAACGAGCACAACATTTTCCACCTTAACAAAACACAACTAAGACCACAACCAGTAGAATGAAAAGATGTCAAAGACTACAGTTCCTCTCAACACAGCACTTTACTGCAAATAAGGCGCCCTCGATACTTTTACAATATTTCATGCCAGTGACACAGGAGATATTTACTGTAAGTGTAAAAACTGTAGGCAGAAAAAAAATCAGTTATGCTATTTTCCATCTGTATTTACTCTGTCCCAGTAACTTCTACATGGATTCTGTAAAGAGTTATCTTTACATTGATGCCAAGCTGATTCATGTACACTTTGTAGTTGCAGAGAAATACTCAGTTGTATTTAAGTATGTCATTTTCAAGCTTGAACACTGAAAAAGGGCCTAGGATGAAAGGGTTTGATCATACTAAACATTATTTTCAACAGGGGAACTGTGGCTAGTGATAATTCAGAGTGGTAGCTGGAAAAATACTAGCCACAGTGACTGGAGGTCAAAAGCAGAAAATGTTAAACCCTGGATTGGTGTATGATAGAGCAGATTTGAGGTCGGATTCGAACCCGAGACCACCGCAATGAGGATTTTAGTTCCTGCCACCGAGCTTTTCGGGTTCGCCTAATTGATGCAGTTTACGTGGGGAAAAAAATAACAATTTAATTGCAGCTACAGCAACTCTGAAGAAACAATTCACTCCAAAAGGCTAGTATAGATAACAAACAGAACAGTACCTTACACTTCTATACGCAGAGAACATGACATAACAGGTTAGCCCGCTGATCCCCAAAGTGGACCCCATGGCCCCCTGGAGTGGGACTGAAACAATGATGGAGGGCCCTGCAAGACTATATAAAACAATGTGCACCATTTTTTACTGCTAGAAAAGCAAATTTGTGAGATGACTTTCAGGTGAATGCAGCTCTGATAATAAATCCTTACGACTGCTTAAACAAAGGCATTGCCATCGGCTTCAACATTGTGTAATGGAGACAAAGCCATAATGCATCCATTTGCACAACCTACCTGCATGAGATAGGTTTTCAGTGAGTACTGATGGGAGCCACAGGGCTATCTGATGCCCCAGATCCTGAATTCAAAAGTGTACAATGTAAGAGATGAGTAAAGTAAATCCAGATTTTTAAGAAAACGCTTCCGCATTCTTGTTCCCAATTGTTGAATAGCAAAATGAAAATAAATGTTAATCTTATTTGGTTTAACATTTCATCAATTCATGGCATTGGTTAAATTGTTTAAACTAAAATCCAAAACAAGACAGCTCTTGAGCGTGACTGTTCATCCTCTAACTTGGACTTGTAGTCTGACAAATGTCAGCTCAACCAGCTCTTTCAAACTTCCCCAGAATTTTATTGAAGGTGAATTTGGCCCAGATGTCACTGAGATAATCAAAATGTGTCTTGTGATCCAATATCTCTTTTCTTACCTAGGTTACAGGTAGCAGGACAGTGTGATAGTTCCACATGATTCTTCACCAGTTTTCCATACCACTTCCTCTTAAGGAGAATATTCAGATGTCAGACATTATACGGGAATGTAAATATTCATGTAAACTCGTTTTGGATGAAGCCTCATACAAAACACAGAGCCTTCGATGACTGCTCTGTTAGAGCTCGTCTGGTGAACCAACAAACATTTTTAACAAAGTGCCGTTTGAGTTTGAAGGACACTGTTCCTAAACAAAATAAATTTGTTTGAATGTTTTTATGCATAAATCATTAACTGCAAACTTCAAACAGTAATAAACTGCCACAATGACCAAATGTTTGTAGGATTTCAGAAAGTTTCCATGTCATCTATTATACTGTACACAGTACACAAGCACGCACACATAACGCAGAACCATCCAAACACGTACTGTACAGTACTCAGTGTGTACAACTCAAACCAAATGGGGACTATGGGAGATTCTGGTGTTTACTGGAGAGACCTCCTGTATTTTTCCTTTCGCTGCTTTGAAGATTGTTGTGTTGTCCGGGGAGGTTTCTGTGCGGTTCTTCCATTGAGTCATTACTCTCCTGTTTGTTATGCTCTGTGGAAACGACAGGGAAATATGTAGAGCAACAGGGAGCAGTAGCAGAAAGATAAAGTGAGTGGAAATGTGAGGAAGTGGAGCTTCAATGATCTATCAGAAGGTTTCAAGTTATGTCAGAGAAGAGGAGGCATTGTTACTGAAAGGGAAAATGCAAAGTCACCAATCAAACTTAACAGAAAATGTTGATAACCATAAAAAACCACAAACCATTGTCTCTCATCAAATGTTAAGTGCCCTCTGTAGAAGCAAATCAATTAAGAATGGGCTATTCTGGCTTCACTGTGAGGTGTGTCTTTCCCTCTGGCTACGTTTTTTGTTGTCTCACTTGGTGTCCCGCCCACAACACTATCTTTATCAGCAAGACATCACACATGAACTAGCCAATCAACAGTGAGGCCAGTGAGCATATGGAATCACTTATTTTTTTCCTGCAGCTACAGTTGCTTCATTTCTCGTGTTGAAAGAGCAAGTGCTAAATTTTTCCTTTTGCTAGATTTTTTTAATCATGTAGTTTTACTTTTTTCATACTGAGTGCATTTCATTTGTCATGATGAACGCATATCATTTCCAAATATCATTTAATCGTAAGGCCCTGATAAACCATTATCCGTCAACCCTTATTTAAATGTCTTCTTAGGATTTCAGCTTGCATTATTTGACACGGTGCCGTCAGCTGCATAACCACAAAGTAGGGCTGAACGATATTGGGAAAAGCTGGCATTGCATTAGTTTTTCTCTTTGCAATATATACTGCAATTTTCTAGATTAAAAAACAGATATATGAAGTGCCATTTATGTACAGTACATTTATAAAATTTAAATCTGTCATTTTCGATGTGGAGTATCACACTGCAGGCTCTGACAGCATCTCCAACAGGAAAAGCTGAGACAGATCAGGTGGACGGAGCATCTCGCTCCTTCATCAACTTCACAAATAAACTCCCACTGTGTTCCTTTAATGTCATTAGCCATTACTAATGACATCCAAAATTAAGTTTAGCTGACATTACCAGGCCAGTGACTGTACCTGCTGGTTTAGTAAATGCTCACAGGGTTGATCACACAGCAGCGCACACATTAGAGCTCTAAAATAAACATCTGGCACATCCGTGCTACGAACAGACCATTTATTAGTGAGCACTGGGATGAGGTGCCTTTTAAAGCTGGAATTAACTCACCTAGAATCGGCCCTGCATAGCATTTACATCTGCCTGAAGGAGTCATCCTGATGTAGTGACGGCAGCAGCGACCTGTAGCCTGTCATAAGGAGGAGATAAGGAAGATTCTCTGCTGCACAGGGCTCACTTCTGTGGCCTCTGATGGTGATTTCAGACAGACTTACATACATGCTTGTCTCGCTAACGAAAAAACGTGCAACCAGGTCCTCTGGCTATTGCACGCCCCTGTGATTTGGCTGTTGTGCATGTGCACATCACCATCGCGGTGGAAATACAATATATCGTTCAGACCTACCCCAAAGCTAGTACCAGTGTTTGCATAAATTAAATCTGATTGATTATGCCGAAATAAGACGATCATCATCAACTGTCGGTGCTCAGTCTTTTACTAACATTCAGTAAGCTGGCTTTGTTGTCTGTCTAAAGCTCGCACTATTCTTGGTCCCCAGAGGATGACTCATCAAAACTTTGACTTGAAAACAGCAGTGCAAAGTTTTCACATGTCTGTTGAAAAAAAAAAGGTACGTCTGTTTGATTAGAATGAAAATTGTCTGAAAAAAGTTAGAGCTTGGCTGTGAACTTTTGTGTTTTTGAGTGAAATGTTTTGACAGCTGCTTGCTGCTTTACCAAGAAATTGCAGAGATCAGTTTTTTTCTTTTTTTTTCTGCTATGCAAACATCAATAACAGAGCAGCGGCTCAATTTTTATTTAACACAATCAGTGTGCCAAAACCTTTACTTCATTTCAGGCCTTTAAAATCCATCTACACTGGTTTTGAACGGTTTCTTTCAGTTGAATTAGTTAATGAAAGCACTGAATACACATATCATGTGCTAACACTCTGATGTAAAAGGTTAAAAAGCTCCCTTAATAGCCCCAAAAAGCTGGTACTGTTTTAGTTTCAACTTCATCACATTGTCAGTGACTGAAAGCAACTCCAAGCCTTGGGGAGTCCATTGGGAAGTTGTTTAGCTGGTGATTTATGAGAAGCCAAACACTGCATTTTCCCAGTTTATGTCAAATTTCATTAGTTCCTTCTTTCTGCATTGTTCATCTAATTTCCATTAGTACCTGTTTTTATATCCAGCTAACCAACAAACAGGAAGAATAGAAGTGAAATAAGAAATATTATCTTGTGCCGTAGTTGGAGGTTTAACATTGCAAACATGTAATAAGACATTCAGACAATGTAGAAAGGTTTGACATGATGAGTCTGCATCAGTATTAAAGGAAATGGCTTGGAGAAAGACATTCCTGCCTTGGCTTGATTAGACTGATAGACTGACAGTCCTTCAGCTGCAGAAGCAGCAGACTTTCCCACCTGTATTGTTATATCAGACATAAATCTATCTGCCCCCACAGCACTGAGCTGTCACTGAGGAAGAAATCAAAGTTTACTGCTCAATACTTCCTCTACACAGTTTCCCAGATCAGATCAGATGCTATTAAATTACTGTATATCTTAATTTGGCTCATTAATAGAAGATTTAATGCAGTCAAAACAGACTGCATTCTTATTCACAGTTCTCAGTTGTTCCCTGTCTTGCATGATAAATTGATCACCTGAAAGTCTGACCTTTTGTCTTTATGTTTCTCAGGTGGTGGAATTTCATCTGGGATTTTTCAGGGCACACATGCAATCTCCAGTTCAACACCATTCAACCCTACACAACAAGTGAGTTAGAATGATTTACACTTCATTTCTTTATCAACATGTTTACATTCCTGACTTTTAAATGTAGGTCACCATGTTTTTAATGAATGTATTCATATGTTAATGATCCTGACTGATTAAAGTTCTTGTTTTCTTGTTAATAGGAGTTTTCTGCATACTCAGGCTACAGTCAGAGTCAGTACTCTCCGTATTATAACTCGCATCACTACAACAGCCCCTACCTAACCAGCAGCAACATCAGTCCTGCTGCCATCACGGCTCCGTTAGCCTATCAGCATGCAGAACACCCCGTCATGCTGCCCAATCACAGCCCAGAATCACACACAGGTAAGAAACAGCAAAATCAAAACAAAACAAGTCCCCTTTCCTTGGACAATAAGGGCTCATTTTCTTTCCTGTGATGTAACTTAATGGCATTTTTTTATCTGTGACTTGAATTCAGGACATTTTGGAGTTTTCTGTATGTGTGAAAACACCTGTAGATTAAGGTGGTATAGAAGAAAGTCTGATAGCCTCTGTATTGGTATTTGTGTTCTAGGAGAGTACCACCCGCCACCCAGTCCCCCCACACCAGGTAAAGAGGAGGGGGTCCCAGCACGAAGGGGGTCAGATGGGAAGCTGAGGGGGAGAAAAAGAGTGAGTGACCCCGCTCCACCTCTGGACTCTGACATAGAGGTAAAAACACACACTCTCACTCAGTCTTTCTGTAAAATATTTGTCTTTCTTTCTCTCGCTCACACTTGAACACAGAAACATCCATGAGGTTAACATTACATATCTGTTATTTCACTGCAGCGAGTGTTTATCTGGGACCTGGATGAAACCATCATCATTTTCCATTCGCTCCTCACGGGAACCTTCTCCTCACGATTTGGCAAGGTAGGCTGATACCACCCCTCCTTTTGTTTTTTACTGTAAGAGGAAGTACTTGCTGTTGCTCATCACAGTTTAACACTTTATTACAAGGAATGAAAGCAAAGTTGGCACAAAAAAAAAAAAGCATTGTGGTCTTTTGTCTCTGCTTATTTTAATAACGGGCAAAGGTGTAGGAGTCCAGCACCTTTGGGTCTCATCCCTGAGCATTTTCACACACCAGCTGTTTTGCCTTCCTGCCCTCTTGTTTCTTTTCATAATGCACTGCAGTTGTTTAGCTACCCCAGGATCCTGCAGCGTGATTGACAGCCAGCAGGACCTTTACATAACAAGACAGGCAGCTGACGAGAGGCGGACAGCGGTGCGTTTCTTGGTTTTGGCTGGGGATGTGTGTTTTGAATTCTCACGGTCCCCCTGCGGGTTGACACAAGGCTGATGGGAGTTTGAGAGCCGCGTTTCTGATCGGTTCACCCCCCCATTCCCTTGGCAGGCCATGCTTGTTTCTTTTTCTTTCTTTCCTGCCACGGAGAGGGGGTCAAAGAGAAACAAGGGAGAAAAGAAAGAGAGATGGAGCACAAGAGCAAGAGTGGATGTGTTGAAATGTGACTCATGTGCCAAAAATTCCTGATTCCTCCCACCACCCAAACACCCTGCTGCTGGATCCAGGGGAAGCTCAGTCGGATAGACTCTGACATCAAAACTCAGACATGCAGCAGAGGAATTAGATGAGTGACAGCGGAAAACAGATTAACAATCCGTAGCATCGAGACAGCTTACAAGCCTCTAACACCGCTCTGTCCAAGTCTTGCAGCCAACTTATCTTACTTTGACAGTGCATTTTTTCCTGTCATGAATTATCTTCACTTCTTTGTGTCTACTTTTACCAGGATCTTCATCTTATTAAACTCTTATCACAAACAAATGTTTGGCCCTATACGTAGAGGCAAGTCCGGGCCTAGCATGTAGAAAAGACTAATGGGAGTGTTGAAAGACGGTTGTTTTCACCAGAGGTGAGCGGAGATCCGCATGAGGAGCTGCTTCCCTCCCCTGTAACTGCTCTACATTATCTCATCTATCAAACAGCAGCCCTCTCTTTCCTCCAGAGTGTGAGAATTTTCTTTCTCCAAGCCCTGTCTTTCATATCAAACATCCCGCGAGGAAGAATTAAGGTGGGAACTTGGTGCCTTTTTCTCTTTTTCTTACCCTTTTCTTTGGTGTTTTTCTTGAATTCCTCTCCAGGATTATAAGGAAGAGGCTTTTATTTAGTAGTCATTCCTGAAGGAAGGTGATTACAGATAATTATTTCAATTATGAGGCAAGCAGAACAATCCTTTCTTAAGCCTTTAATGCCTCCTCCTTCAGCCCTTTCAATTCATATCTTCCTTTTCTGGCCAGTTTCTCGGTCCTCCTCCCTCATTTTCTCCTCATCATCCTCCCACGCTGAACTTTTCCACCCTTCGTCCTTAACTACCTTTTCTTTTCACAGACTTATTTTTTGTTAGTTATTTTGTAAATGTCATCATTTACCCTACATGTGTCATCAAGCCCATTCATACCATTTTTAAGCCAGAGGATGGTTCTGCGTGTCATTTAAGACACATTAATCTCGTATTCACCTTTGGCTGACACCGCTCCTCTTCTCCTGTCTCGCTGCCAAAGACGAGCCAATGCTGCCATCAAAACTGTTCAACGCACACACAGAAACACACCTGCTTTTGTAGTCTCGAACAACACACCCACGCTTTTAGACAGCCAGGCTGCCCACATTTTATAATTGATGTTTTGCGGGTGATGATTTATAATTTGCTTATTAAAAAACAACACTGTGGTTGGCGTTATGCAACACCCGAGTATTGGTTTTAGTTTTTTTCAAATGTGATGAAAAAACAGAAGAAAAGAGGCATGATAGTGTTGATGGAAAGATAAAAGATTGAAAAATGGTCGAAGAGACATACAAAGGCACCCTGATAAACAACCCTGTCTCCAATTTTATGTAAAGAAACCTTTTAGTTGTTCAGTCTTTCACATTGCAAGCTCTCATCCATCAATGCTTCATTTAGACTCAGCGTCTTTGAGATCCCGCTTTTATAACCTGGTTAACCTGTTAGTGGTTAACCTCTACACTGTGAAGTGTTCCACCAGGTTGTTGTCTTGTGACATTTCACAACTTTTTCAGCACTGTTTTGGCACTGCATGGGCCAACTTTTTGGAACGTGTTGCTGCTATCAAATTCAAAATGAGCACATAGCTGTCCAAAACATGGAAAGGTCTTAGTTTCAACATTTGATTTGTTTTCTTTGTGATATTTTTGACTAAATATGGTGTTTAAAAGTACAGTATGCAGATTTTTTGTACTGAAACATTTACAGTAGTAAGAAAATGACTATTATGTATACACGCTATATTGCCAAAAGTATTCACTCACCCATCCAAATAATTGAGATCAGGTGTTCCAATCACCTCCATGGCCACAGGTGTATAAAATCAAGCACCTAGGCATGCAGACTGTTTCTACAAACATTTGTGAAGAATGGGTCGCTCTCAGGAGCTCAGTAAATTCCAGCATGGTACTGTGATAGGATGCCACCTGTACAAGAAGTCCGTTCGTGAAATTTCCTCGCTCCTAAATATTCCACAGTCAACTGTCAGTGTTATTATAACAAAGTGGAAGCGATTGGTAACGTCAGCAACTCAGCCACGAAGTGTTAGGCCACGTAAAATGAGGAGCGGGGTCAGCGGATGCTGAGGCGCATAGTGTGCAGAGGTCGCCAACTTTCTGCAGAGTCAGTCGCTACAGACCTCCAAACTTCATGTGGCCTTCAGATTAGCCCAAGAACAGTGCGTAGAGAGCTTCATGGAATGGGTCTCCATGGCCGAGCAGCTGCATCCAAGTCATTCATCACCAAGTGCAATGCAAAGTGTCGGATGCAGGGGTGTAAAGCATGCCGCCACTCGACTCTAGAGCAGTGGAGACATGTTCTCTGGAGTGACGAATCACGCTTCTCCATCTGGTAATCTGATGGACGAGTCTGGGTTTGGCGGTTGCAAGGAGTACTTGTCTGACTGCATTGTGCCAAGTGTAAAGTTTGGTGGAGGGGCGATTATGGTGTGGGGTTGTTTTTCCGTAGCTGGGCCTTGCCCTTTAGTTCCAGTGAAAAGAACTCTGATTGCTTCAACATACCAAGAGATTTTGGACAATTCAATGCTCCCATCTTTGTGGGAACAGTTTGGGGATGGCCCCTTCCTGTTCCAACATGACTGTGCACCAGTGCACAAAGCAACGTCTATAAAGACATGGATGAGAGAGTTTGGTGTGGATGAACTTGACTGGCCTGCACAGAGTCCTGACCTCAACCAGATAGAACACCTTTGGGATGAATTAGAGCGGAGACTGAGAGCCAGGCCTTCTCGTCCAACACCAGTGTGTGACCTCACAAATGTGCTTCTGGAAGAATGGTCAAAAATTCCCGTAAACACACTCCTAAACCTTGTGGAAAACCTTCCCAGAAGAGTTGAAGCTGTTATAGCCGCAAAGGTTGGACTGACATCATATTAAACCCTATGGATTAAGAATGGGATGTCACTGAAGTTCATATGCGAAATGGAAATTTGTAATTTGTATTGAAATGCCAATGTATGAAGCTCAGTTAATGTATAGTCTGATACAGGTTGTAATAATCAGTGATTGATTGATGACGTTTATTGTAAAGTCTACTTGTCCACAGAGATGAACCCCTGATAACTCGTTTGATTCACTTACTTCTCCTTAAGTGCTACACTGAAGCTTTTATATGTAGATGGAACTTATAAAGATCCAATAACACATTAATTTAAGCGCTGCCATTGCACACTAATTGAAAACAACTGGACATCACTGAACTTTTACTACTTGGGAACTAAAACTTGCAAAAACAAGGATAAAGTTATTAAAGCTGTGATGTAATAGAATGATCAGACTCTACTGAATGATATTTAGCATGTTTTTATATTATTATTAACAAAAATAACCAGTTCATAAATTAAATTGAATTAGATGACACTATAATCAATTAATTAAAGATACAAATTAAATAAATCAAAAGCAAATGAGTAAACACGTTTATCTTGATTGTAGAGTCGGAGATTAAAAAACCCCAAAAGGAGTTGTTGAAGGTCATAAGCAGCGGAGATTTTGACTGACAGATAAATATTCAGACTTGCCTCTCCCTGAAACCTGTTTATGTCAGAGTGTTTGATGAGTTAGCAGAGGAAGTGAGACAGGCAGGCGACTACACTGACAAGATGAGTGATTACAAGAGCAGTGGAGTAAAATAATTATATTTAACTGATTATTTTCCTAATACCAATCTTCTTAAACCACCAGTCTGTGTCTGAGCTTGTGATCTAACTTTTTATTAATTTATTACAGTAATAAGGGTGCGTCTCCTGAAGTGATTTAAGTTTTGTTCTGACATCATTCTCATGAACAAGGTCAAAAACAAGTTTACCGTCTCTAGCTCTGGTCTATTGAGAGATGAGTCTTTACAGTGCCGGAGGGGAAATATGTTATCACAGCATTAAGAGACTACACATACTGCCATATAAAAACACATGAAGTTTACAGTGCAGCCGCACAGAGGCATATTTCTGATTGACAGGAGGTAAAATGTGCCAAAAGATGAATTTGTCATCATTGGGTTCAAAAGGGCAAAAGAATAAAAAGCTTATTTGTGATTATGTTGGGGGCAAAACAGAGTTCAACCCTTTGGTGGGGCTGTGTTTTTGTGTCTCTTTTAAGCAAGGTGTGAACTATTTTGATGTGATTTTCCTCCACGTCTCCAGGACTCTTCAAAGGCCGTGTCTCTTGGTTTGTGGATGGAGGAGATGATCTTCAACCTGGCTGACTCCAGACTCTTTTTCAACGACTTGGAGGTTAGTTCACAAGTTATAAACAAGGTGTTTCTTTTTGGAATTTAGTTGTATTTATTTCTTTTTTTCCCCCCAAATTCCCCACAAAATACATTTATTAATTCTGTTGTCAATTTTGTGCAATTTATTAAAACATATTGCATTACAATATATTATTCAGGGGTAGTAATGTAACCTGCACATTGTCATAAATAACAACCAGGGTTTGATCCAGTGTTGATGCTAGCGTCTTTGCTAACACAGAACTTTGGTTTTATCTAAACTTCCATTCGCAGCTTTTTAAATCGAAATTTGCTATTATGCAGACCTGCGTCTGTCTCCATACTCATGACTTTCAACTCTTCATCCCAGGCACTTAACCTGACTAAAGGACTGTGGGAGGAAGTTGTGGTCAAACTAGGTCATATGATTAATTTGCGTTATTATTTTTAATGCCTTAAGGTTTCCAGACTGATCATGAGCCTTATCACATTAACAGCCCTAATGAATGCAGAATTCCCTACAGCTCTAAGGTGCTGAAACCTTTAAAATGTATCTCTACAATGCTTAAAACGTCTTGAATTTGACCTTAGAAAAGGTCTATTAATACTGCTAGGCTGTGAACCAGTGTGACAGAAAGAAAGTCAAAAATAAGCTGTAGATTCATACACGTACGTGTTTCTAAAATATGAGTGCTGCCCCCTCACAGTCTCCTTCATGATGATCTAGGCAAAGTCTAATGGCTTTTAAGCCTCAGTGAGATAATGATGAGGAGTCTGCTTTAGCTTTAGAGGTTGAAATAAATGTTGAAATCATGAAAAAACACCTTTTTCCACTGCTTTGTAAAAATATGTTAAAAAATTTTTTACTTTTATAGCCTTCCAATCTTCACTGTTCATCAGAATAATTAAAAATCTGTCCAAAATTAACAGCTAGATAAAGGCAGGGTCATTCAATAGACTGAATTAAATCAAAACCATATTGTAATAACATTTTAAACGTCTTTCCATCTTTAATCCATATGTTGATGTCCTGTTTTTTATCGCACACAGAACTCTCAGTATTTCTATTTCCCTTGCAGCGTTTTGCATCAAGTTTCTTCAATAGTTATGAAAATAAGAATGTGAGAACATATCTAATGGTATAAACTGGCATATGCTTCAGCAGAAAACCTCTCGGGTAGAAGTTGAGTAAGAGGTTTGACATTTTGGAGCTGTATTTTTTTAAGCCTGCATAAAGCACAGTGGCAGTCATTGTCAAAACGCACTCACACATATCTGCCTTGTGTTAATCCTTACAGCAGCATTTTCCCTAATAATTTGCCCTCCTCAGATGAGCAATAATATTTAAAGAAGGGGTTCAACTGCTGGCACAAGTGTTCCTACGGTTGGACATTGTCCTGCTGCCCAAGAAAAATAAAAACCAGCAGTTAACGCGGGCTTAGTGCAATCTCTAAAAAGAATGACTCAGAGAAAAACTCCCTTAGAAAGCCGTTTTACTACCTGCCAGTGACTGAAAAGTCTCCCGGCCTGCATTCCTCGACCTTGTTCTGACAAAGAAAAAAAGATTAGAGAGGGACGGAGAGAGAGAACAAGTACACATTGTGCCGTAATTATAGGTGTGTGTCTGAGTATCGGAGAGGAAAATTAGTCAAATGGGAGGAGGAACAGTCGAAAGGAGGGAAAGGAGCCAACAAAGCCATTTGCAAAACCCGCTCCTTATCCCCTCTTTTGTTGTCAGGGCTCAGTAAATCTCTAAAGCAGGCAGCCACAGAGGGCTGACAACTGCTGTTAAGTCTCGAGGTACAATTATCTTGTCCTTCGCATGTCAGCACATATGAGTAAATCAGTGGCTACGAGTGCTGCCGCTGCTGTCAGACCTGTGATACCATCAGACCGCTGCATAATTGTAATTTTTATGCTTGTTTTATCAAAGTCAAAGCTTCAAGTTAACATTTTCCTATTCCTAAATACGGGGGTTTATTCCACTTGATATCTAGCTTTTATCAAAGTCCCTTATTCTCTCTATTGCTATCTATATGCTTATTCTAGAGGTTTTGCCTTATTCCCTTCAAAAAGAGTTAAAAAAAACTTCTTTATGCCTATGTCTCAATTACATGTTATTACTTAAATGATTTGTTTTACTAATCTCCTGAAAAAAAATCTGTCAGTAAAGTTTGAATTATTCAGAACTCCTTCTGAAAAAGAAAAGAGAGAAAGCACACTCCAAATTCTAGTAATTTAACTATTATTGGATGTCTTTTAGGGATGATTTTGTGCTCATGTACATGTTTAAAGATCTCTAAATGATTTGGGTCCAGCTTACATAACTTTTTCTCGGATAGTCATGACTGGGCAACGATTTAGCTCAGGTGGTAGAGCAGGCACTCATATACAAAGTCTATAGTTCTCAACGCACATCCTGGGATCGAGACCCAGTCTCACTGCTGTTTGGTGCATGTCTCTCTCCATATTTCTTGTCCCTCTTCAAATATTCTAAATAAAGGCAAAAATGCAATAATAAATAAATTGTCTTTACAAATAAAAAAGGAAAATGACTTCCTAGATTCTTCTGCAGCTGGTTCTCAATATGCAGATCATAAAAGTATTAAGAAATCAACAGGGAGGCTTTTTTATAAGCCCAAACCCTGCAGCTCTCATGCATTGGCTTTTAAACACCCCCTCTCTTTCATCTTTACCAGATAATCACCAACATATCTACATATTTCACTTTGTATTCTCTACTTTTTCCTTTTGTTCTTTTTGCAATGATTTTTTTCTTTTGATATTTTTTCTCAGATCTTTGAGGATACAATTAGGATCACCATATCCATGCTCTTTCATTCTTTCTGCTGCCTTTTAAAAAGCTTTTACGGAAATAAAGCACATGGTTTGAGGCCCTAAGCAAACAAATTAGTGCAACTGATGAGTTGTTAGAAAGGCATGTCCAGTATTTCGAGTGTTAGAAAGCAACTGGAGAAAATACAAAGGCCTAAGCAGAGGTGTTTTCCTACATTGAAAAGGTGATCAAACCAATGTTCTAACTTTGTATCTTGAGATATATTTCATTTGATAAATTCATTTTTTAAGTGCCCTTAGTAAAGCACTTTGAGTTGCTTATGTATAAATGATGCTCGCAGGAGGAAAAAATATGTTTTTATTATTTTTCATGCCTTTTTTGAAGATATTGTATTTTATTGCTTGGTTTCAGTCAGTAGCATTTGCTCTAATATTGATTTATTTGATTGATTTTGACTCTTATTGGCTGCTATCAAAGTGATGACTACTCTTCCTGAGGTCCACAGATTAAAATATGTAAAATCCCTACAAATGATTTAACTTGAGTTATTTAGTAATTTGGACCCACGCAACTACCAACAGTAGCAAATACACTCCCTGTGCTCCACAAATTAAAAACTCTAAAAATGTGCGCAAATAACACTATTTTTTCTTAGTTTATTTAAACCTGCATTGATAGATGTAGTGATAACTTACAGGGGTTTATAAAGTGCTTTGAAAAAGTTGCATAGGCATACAAAAATAGAAAGCATAAGAACACGGCACCAAAAACCAAAACTCCAACAGCATAAGAAAAGTGCTCCACAATTCATCTGATTACAGTCACGATTGCAGTGTCAGAATATGCAGTTACATAATCACATACATACTAAAAAGTAAAAGAGATTCTAAATCTTTTTGATTGTATTCAGCAAATAAAAATGGTCATCTAAGTAGTCTTTTTTGTTTATTTTCCTGCTTCTTTAGTGTTAAGCTCTTGGAAATACTTGCCCTGATTCAAAGGATGCGGTATCACTATTACATCACTATTCCTCTATTTTCATTATATGTTAAGAGCCAAAGGCCGCATGCATTATCTGGTCAGTTGTAGCGGGTCTGTGGGGGCGGATGGCACCTGAGTGGGAGTAGAATTAAAGCCCCTGAGAATTGAGTTATGTGGAAATGAGGGAAGATGAGGTAGCGTCTCCATCTGGCTCAAGACGACTGAAAGGTGATAGGAGACCCTGTCTGTCCTGGGTCACTGCGTGACAACTACAAGTTATACTAGCACTCTGCTTTTCCATGCTTATGTGCACAGTTGTGTGTGGGGATAAAAAAATAAAAATAAAGGGGCTGTGAAGTTTTGTGGCTCCACTCTGGAAAAAGACCCAGATATAAGAGTTTTTATTGTTAACCGTGCATTTGTGTTTTGTCTTTGTCCAGCTCCTTGTTTTGTTTTCGCTCAACAAATCCAGTCTTTGTTTTTAAGTGTCTAATTTAATGGCATATTGCTTAAGGTGTTTTTTCTGTAGCCACATATTTAAGCTTCGTTTGAGGTTTTAATCCCTGCGGCCGGGTTGGTTTGTTGCATTTAAGTCCAACAGAGGAACAACATGCTCGTAGTTGTGCTTGTCAAAAACAATAGGCCTTTCTTCTGAGGTTTTAAAACCAAAAATGTCTGACCCAGAATGAAAACTGCAGATTTACTTAACTTTAATTCACTGTCTGGCTAAACTCGAGTCCATCAGCCATGTTGACTGTCCTGTATTTGTGGCGCCTCGCTGTCCCGTGTCCCGACTCCTTATTTCCTTCTTCCTTGTCTTTTATTTTTTTATTTTTTTATGGCTATCACTCCTGCAGGCTCCCCTAAAGAGCAGAGACCTGCCTGCACAGCGCTCCATTCTGAAATAGATCTCTTAATACTTCCGCTCTTCTTTTCATTTCCCAGGAATGTGACCAGGTCCATATTGATGACGTGGCATCAGACGACAACGGCCAGGACCTGAGGTAAATCTCCTCCTGTGTAGTAGAGACACTTTGTGCTGCAGCTTGTGAACCAGACTTGCCCTCTCTCGGTTTTTTTAGTGTAAGAGAGGCGAGGAGTGTGTGGGTTTTTCTGTGTCTGTGTGTGTTCATGCATGCAAGCATGTGCATGTCTTTTATTTCCCCCGACTTCCACAGCAGTATAATATGTCGCAGGATTATCCAACGCTTTCATTTCTCATCAAAATTTCTCTTTATCATTGCCTCTGTCTCCCTCGGCCCAGACGTTTTATTATTGCATAAACTGGTTGAAGCACTTTTGGGTACTTTTAGGAGTGATTTGAGAAAGGCAGACTTTACTGTTTTGAAGTATTTATTTGATCAAACTGGGCCCTTTATATATTTATCCATGCCTCTCTTGAGTGTATACACTGCATGATTTCTTACTGACAAAGTTTCATTCACCACTCAAAATTAGAGGCACTTTTAACATGTTTCTTGTCCATAAAGTTTCTGTGGTAGCACTGGCAAAAGTTCCTAAATTTGATGAATGATTAAATCAAAGCCCTCTTGTTCTCAACCTGAATGGTTTGAATCAGTTCCTAGAGCTACAAAACATTTGTGGATGTAGTTGCGGTGATTCTTCATTGTAGAAATGATCCCATAAGATGCTCTGGAAAAATGCAGCGTGTCTTTATGATGTATATCCTGACTGTTTCCTGTATTGTGATCCTGCAGCACTTACAACTTTGGGTCGGACGGCTTCCAGAGCCCAGCAGGGGCCGGCTCTCTGTGCCTGGGGTCAGGGGTCCACGGAGGGGTGGACTGGATGAGGAAACTGGCTTTTAGATACCGCAGAGTCAAGGAAATCTACAACACGTACAAGAATAATGTTGGAGGTAAGATCTGCAAACATTTTATGTAGTGCTGTGGTGTGTATGAATTTTTCTGGGGTTTGCTTTGAATTATCTGTTCTTTAAAGCAAAGAAAGTGGAGCGAATCAAGACAGAAGAAGGAACAATATGATTTTGTTATGACTTAAGATGATGGATGAATGTTGATGAGCGCTGAGATGAGAGCAGTATCAGCAGATAGCAGCTTAAAACATTAGAATCTGTATTAATTCTGCTGATTAACTGCAGCCAGAATCTGCAGAATTAATAAATACATTAGCAGAGTTTTTAGAAGAACCAACAGCCACTACCACTAGTTAAACTTTTTTCCCAAGTGAGCTAAGATTAATAAATTCTTTTTGCTTTTTTGCTCTTGTTTTTGCTGTATTTGTGCTTCTCTAAATATAAACCCCACAGACAAAATTTAGGATCAAGAGCAAATGTTTTTTAAATGATCTTCTCTACTTATCTTCCAAAAACATTTTGATTTCCTACACGGTCAAATACAATTAAATAATTTAAGTTATGCAGATATCTGGTAGGTTTTTCTTGTATTTATGTAGATCAGCTAATGCCAAATGTATTCATTAACCATTTATACAGTTTTAGATGGATAGTTTGACTTTGAATGCTTATGAAGAGTGTGTTTTTGTGTTGTTTCAAGCACTTTGTTAAGTCTTTCTCGGTGAAGTACACTGCCGTTAGACATGGTCTTTAATTAGGAGATTACTTTGTAAAGTATAAGCTCCTTTAAAAGGTTAACATTTTTATTTAGTGCCTTCTGGAGCTCGCTGTCTGTCAACAGGTTTTTACAATCCTGTATGTTACTCTTGTTAAGGCAGATGAAACTTGGTTTTACTGTTGCTGTTAAAAAAAATGTAAATGTAATGCAATTGTAATCCAAAGGAATGTGTCTTTGTTTAAATTAATAAAGTACATCAATTATTTATTGTATAATCAAATGTTTTCTGTTACCAATGAAAAGAGACGGTCAAAATAAAAGGAACGGATCCAGTGTAGCGCAAGACGGATTTGATGTTCTTTAAGATTTCAATATGTTATTATATTGCTATTAATATCTGTATTGGTTAAAGTTAGTCTGGAGTTAAGAGCCTAAGGGTCTTTTTGTTTTTATTCTATATGACAGTGGAGGGAGTAGAAAATCAGAGGTAGAGTTTGTATTGAAATACAAGAAAGGAGCCACAGATCAGACTTCAGCTAAGACCTGCTTAGAGGACCAAAATTTTGCTATGTCCTAGAAATTTTTTGTTAATAATAATGGTATATTACTGACTTGCTGTCTATCAAATTAATATAATTCTAAAGTGATGAAAAAGACCAGAAAAATGCTATGTGCTTGTGTCTGTAACAGGAAAATAAGTCAAAAGTTGTGGTTTAGTCTACACCCTTGTCCAGCTCACAGATCGAAGTGCACGCTCAGGGTTTTGGCTTTAAGATGATGTGGTGATGAGAATCGTCAGTGTTGCCTTTCATCTCAATGGATGAGATCTTTGTGTTGGACCTATAGGACTGACCATGACGTTTGTGTTTCTCCCTCATGTTTAGGTCTGCTGGGCAGCCCAAAGAGAGAGGAGTGGTTACAGCTGAGGAGAGAGATGGAGGTCCTGACTGACCTGTGGCTGACGCAGGCACTTAAAGCTCTGGCTCTTATCAACTCCAGGTACCTTCATCCTACCATGCTTTGATTTATTCGCCATAACATAGCCTGTTTTATAACCTTTTTCTCCATTGATAATCAAGAGTCAAATAAAACTTCTGACATAGCATATGTCATATGAAAAGAGGCATATCTAAACAGCAGAGTAACTATGATTGTCCTTTTGCAGGCCGAACTGTGTGAATGTGTTGGTAACCACCACACAGCTCATCCCAGCGCTCTCTAAAGTGCTGCTGTACGGCCTGGGCTCAGCTTTCCCGATAGAGAACATTTACAGTGCCACAAAAACAGGTGAGGGGGATAAATAAGTGGCATGTGATGAATCAAAAATACTATATTCTTAAATCTTTTTTATCTTCTGTGCAGATAAAACCAAACTTTAACATTTTAAACTGTGGTTTTGCTTTTTTCAAAGGTAAGGAGAGCTGTTTTGAGCGAGTCTCTCAGCGGTTTGGTCGGAGAGCAGTGTATGTGGTGATAGGAGACGGGGCAGAAGAAGAAGCCGTGGCCAAAAAGGTATAAATCAATCAGATAATTTATGAGTCTGTGCTGAAAAATAGACCTCAACTAATCAATTAACTTAAAGACACTCTCGATTTCAAAGCTTCTGTGTTTGAGGTTTTCTTTCTTTATATTTTTTTTCTTCTAAATGTCATAATTTTTCCTGGATTTGGCAGTTCAACAAATCCCTCTTGTGTAGAATAAGGCCAACATGTTATCTAACACACATACTTTGTCGGTCCCTTTTCAAACCACAGCCCATATTTCCTCTCTGCAGTGCATCTGCAGGGGCGCTGCATGTTGATAAAGAATGTTGTGTTAAGTTTGCATGTTTTACATCAAAATGTTTAAATGTTTATTTAATATTTATTCTTCTTTTTGCAGAAGAACATGCCGTTCTGGAGGGTTTCCTGTCGGGCTGATCTGGAGGCTCTGAGCCATGCACTGGAGCTGGATTACCTCTAGAGGGCGCCAGCTGTCTCTCTCATGCTCTTTCAGCCTGAATCGAGAATCCTGAACTCCTGAGTGCAGCTCATAGCAGCAAAAGAGACTGATTCAGAGTCAGGGTTGCTTTTTTAAGGATTTGGTGATTTCTTTGGAGCAGCTAGGTGGACATTTTTACACCACAGCCAAAGGAACTGTGAGGATTTAGATGCAGGGCTGCATAAAAAAAGATGCCAAAGGGATAAAAAAAAGAAACCAAAGTGACATAAAGGACCAAAACTTCACTACTAACTCCAGGGAACTACAGTTAATACTGCAGATATGTTTTTTAGTGTTATTAATCAGTTCATCTCAACTTTTTGAAATGTGTTCCACTTTTTTATGCAAAAAAGGTGATGCACTGAATATAAAATCTCTAACAAACACAGTGTGTACTGTAAGGCTGCATGAATGAAAAACTTAAATTGTTGTTTATTATTCCATGCCTCTTATTATGAGACTTCACCATTTTTCCACATTGACTAGACACATTGCTACATAATTTTCATGTAATATTCTCCTCATAGGTTACAACCTTTAAAAATAATGTGATGTATTTCACCATTAAAATGTGATCTATTTATTACTGGTTTAGCTCAAAACAATATGCAGCATAAGAGCCCCCAGCTTAAAAAAATCTTCAAAGACCAAAAATCTGTTCCTGTTAAGATGCTTTAATAAGAGGTTTTGTTGATGATTCTGTGTTATCAACTGAGGTTCCAGTCCTTCTTTTAGATGCCTGGTTGTAAATGTTTTCATGTTTTAACTCCTCTCCTGTCCTGTTTAATTTTCTAATAACTTCTTTGTAATATAGATGAACTGTTTTGGTCGTGCATGTGCCGACCACACTGCCTGTCAGCTTAGCAATGATCTGTATATAATGCTTTATTGTCCCTTTGTTTTGACAGACAGTTAAAATAGATTAATAAAAATAAATTAATTGCATTGTGGGTGAAAATGTGTGTCGAGGTTCATTTGATTTAAAGAGTCGTCCCAGAGGGGAATGAAGCCGCGTGGGTTTATATCAAATGACAAACTGTTTAGTGATAAATGATTCGTGTGTGAGGCACGCTCAGTTTTCAGGTGGCCTCACAGCAAAAGAAATATTTTTAAGGAAAGGTCTCCCCCTTTGGGTTAGAAGAAGTATTGCAACAACACAAAGCCACGTTCACACCACGGCCCTTAATGCTCAATTCTGATCTTTTATCTGAATTCTGAAAGATCAGATATGTTTCCGATTTAAAGCCAGATAATAAAGTGACCTGAATCTGATTCTGAAAGATCAAGATTGTACTGTTTACACTGTCAGAAAGAAATCAGATAAGAGTCACATGAACATAAAAAAAATCACTATTAACTGCGGTGTAGCCATACACTTACTGATCACTTTATTAGGTACACCTGTTGATCTGCTTATTAGTGCAGACATTTAAAAGTAGGGTTGCACAATATCAGATTTTTGCCGAAATCTGATATGCCGATATTTACAAAATGATATTAACCACTGATATTTCAATTTAGCTCATACCTTAAAACTCCAGACACGATTTAAAGTTTCAGGATGAAAAATCAACAAATTTCAGTCCTTAAAAAGTAGGGAGTGAAGATGAATAAAGAAAAAGACTTAAGCTGATGTAGGTCTGTTAGTCCAGCCTAACACTCCAGAAATTTATTTGTTCATATGGTCAATATTTACAGCTAATACAGGCAGATATCTATAGACAAAATATCAGTTGTAAAAATTTAAATTTGCATATCTTCTGATACCAATAGTTTGGGCTGGGAAATTAATTGAAATTTTGATAAATTGCAATATGGTCCTCTACAATTGTCAGATTACAGAAGGTGCAATATTTCTTTAACCTGAAATGTGGCAAAATACCACTTTTTTTTTTTTTTTTGGCAGCAGAGATGTTACATATTATACATCATGTAATCATTCAAGTTTGAAAAATCCTGTTTTCCTTATTCTTATATTTTTCTTGATCAAAATGAGAATGACCACTCCTGGGCACTGGTTCAGCTCAGCTGGTACAACAGGTTCCCATATACGGAGGCTCTAGTCCTCATCGCGCTGGTCTCAGGATCAATTCCTGACCTCGGCTTTGTCTGGTTCATGCCATCCCCCACTCTCTCTCCCCATATTTCCTGTCTCACTTCAGCTTTTCTATCTGAATAAAGCCCTCAAATAAACCCTTCAATACAACAAATCACATTCAATGTGCAGCATGAGTCAAAATAATCATAATAAGGTTTTTTTTTTAGCCATAGTTTTGTTGGATATCACTAAGAACAACTCAATGCTTGTGTTTGTTGAAAAATATAAAGATGAGGGACTTAAAACAATAATTCCATTTTATTTTTTTAAAGATTTATTTTTGGCCTTTTTGCCTTTATTAGATAGGACAGTGGATGGAGTTGGAGGTGGGGGACTGGGGAGAGACGTGCAGGGAATGGTGCCACGCGCCGGATTCGAGCCTGGGTCACCTGCATACATAGTGCATGCCTTAGACACTCGACTACTGGTGCTCCCCATAATCCCATTTTAAATTTCAATCTAAGTGTTGAGGAAGAGATGATACTGCACATCCCAAGCATTCAGGCATGTAGACAGAGTCAAGACCAGGGGTTCTTTTTTTATTATTATTATTTTTATTAAGTGATGCAAGACAGAACATGTCAAGTGAAGGACAACATACAACCATTACATACAGATGTTGGTAGCCTGGCAGGCTTTCATGGTATGCTAAATTCTGACCCTTCCATTTAAATGTTGCAGCAGAAATTAAGACTCATCAGATCAGGTGATGTTTTTCCAATCTTCTAGTGGGTTCCCACACAAGTTTAACAGTCAAATTTCAGACTTTTTCAAACATTTTTAAGATCTGAGCTGAGAAAAGTTTTTTTGTGGCAAAAATAAAAGGCATGTGAGATTTCGTGGTACTCCATATAGAGCTAAATTACCTGGCATAATGTACTGTTAATGAAATGTCAATTGATAGAGGACAATTCAATTCTTTGGTCAAAAATACCCAAATTTGATCATTTATGACCTCTTTTCTATCAATATATGGCATGGGGATATTTATCATAACATGCACAACAAGCATATGCTCAAAAAAGAACAATTAAAATTGAATACATGCACACAGAAAAAAAGACTGGATAAAAAACCTCCAAATCAAATTGCCTTCTAAAATTGAACACCTCTCACTAGTTAAAGTAAAATGCTTTATGGCCTTAAATTGAAAAGTCCAATTTAGGAGTTTTTAAGGATCTGCAGGAACCCTGTGTCTAATGAGCAGTTAATGAACAGTTGAACAGGTGTACCTAATAAAGTGATCGGTGAGTATATAAAGAAAGTAACCTGGAGAACAGCAGAGTTTGAATTATATTCAAACAGCAGAGTTTGAATTATGTTCTTTATTTTTCAACAAAGGAAAAAGCACAGAAATTCTTGTTTTTTTCTTGCAGGTTGTGTATTTCAAGAAAGATTCTGGCATTATCCCCATTATAGTGATGATTTATGATTGCTCAAAGACACAAATCGAAAATAAATAGCAAAGAAAATAAATAGTATTTACATTCACATTGATGTGGACACAGCAGTAGAAAACATAATGGCTTGATGCTGATATTTTCATATTCCTGCTGAAAGTGGAAGACTTACATTTTCGAAACTAACACAAAGATATTCCTGAGAAAAAGAAACTTAACATCAGAAATGTGTAGCTTTTTTTTTTTTCCAACAGTGACCCCTGGAGTCCAATAAAAGGCACAACAAAAAAACACACACACACACATAAAAAACAAACACAGGATTTAGGCTCTTTGGACAGACACAATCTTGTAGCCTCTGATGGTGGAGTTCATGTTGGAGAATGACAGGCTGGCCTGCAGCATCTTTGTTCCCACTTTGCTTGGGATGAAGGTGATTCGTTGCTCGACTGCTCCACCTGGGCACAGAGGAGGCATCCTGCATGACGAGAAAGAGAAGATAAAGTACATTAAAGTTAACACACTTTAAAGAACAACATCAAATATAAAAACAAAGGATTTATTAAGAAAAAGAACTGCCTTTAGATATTGTGCTGCTAACTTGTGATGCATTGTATATCTCATTCTGGGCTGGAATTTATAACAACCTCCAACACAAGTTAACACCCTATAATAATGCATAAAATGAGCTATTAGAGTTATAAATAAATGTGGATATATACAAGATTGTCCACATTAGAATTTCTTGACATTGTCCATTTAAATCTAATATATAAGAATATAGAGATGGCTTTTCTGTTTGCATTCACATATATATTTTTTAAATCTATCCAAACTTTTTTTTCCTGGCATTCATATTTAGGCAGCCCTAAAATACAAGAACCAGTTTCCCACTGAGGGATCAGTTAAGTTGAAACTAAGTGGATTATAACAAGGGCCCAGGTGCTGATCTAGAGGCAAGGACCCCATTAAATCTGAAGAAATTTTGTTATTTTTGACACTAAATGTTAAGAGTTGATCAGATGAGACTTAAATGCTTCCACCAAAGTGTTTAATAATAATTTCTGGATATCAGATTGAAGTTGAAATGACTGCAGTGATCATAAATGGCTGAAATTGACCCCTTTAATGGCTTTAACCTACTTTCTTGATGTTGAAGTAATCTGTGAGACCTTTATTTATGAAAGTTAAGAGAAAAATATTCCCACATATATTACTCAACCTAGCTCACACTGAAAGGCTATCTCTTTGTCTTACCCTGCTTATGGTAATAAAACGTGATTGTAATTATAGTAATGATATAATTATAGTCTCTTTTCATGCTTAGCACTGGAACATTTTGTTGTTTGTCCTAGCCGCACCTCTGTGGACATCAAACAAGAGCATAAATAGAACAAAGAAATGTAACAAGCCTTCATTCCTCGTCAAAGACACACTGTCCTGTCATGTTGCTGACACTGACACTCCTTCATTCTTTTATTCAGTCACTGTGCACTGATGTGCGTAAATCATACAGGTGCCTGACACGTGACGCATTCAATACGTACATAAAAAAGACAAAGGATGGGGGTCGTTACCTGTAGTGAAGTTTTCCCTGGATGAGCCCGGCCCCGGTGATGGTCAGAACTCCACTCACAGGGTGAGAGAACGGGTTAGTGAAGGTCACGGTGGCAGTCTGCTGTTTGTTTGGTATGATGCGGTCTTCATCTGCGATCTGAAGGAGAAATATAGGTCAATAAAATGAAACCACTGGTAAACCAAACTCTAAAGACATTTTATGGCTTTGATAATACAACATAATCTAGCAGAGGCTTTTGTCTAAAGTGACATAAGAAAGATAGACAGGTGTTCATGGCATTAGGGCCCACACTGGAAATCAATCGTGCCCTGACTGGGATTCACCTCATTAATTTAAAAAGATTATCTTACCTAATCTTGTTATAATCCCTTTGTTTAGAGGGAAATATATGATATAAAAGTATGGACATTAGTATTTAATAGTATAACTGATGTTATAGCTGGGTGGATAGGATAATCTCTTACATCACAAATTGGAGAGGATGAATGCTCAACATTGTAAGTCTTTTTAATCCAGAATCAAAACTATTAATAGTAATAACCAGAAAGTCTTTGTTTCATAAAGTACCTCGATGTTGATTTCTGGGCTGGCGATGTTGAACTCCTCGGTGGCAAGGACTCTCCCCATACCCTCCATATCCTCCAGAACCACAGCCAGGTTTATGAGATTGTCTCCCACCACGTCCTCATACTCAGCCGGAACGATCTGCTGCCGGAGAACCTTCTCTGTAAGAGACCAAATCAGAGAAAAGACAGACATTTAAATCACACTAGTCATGCAAGGGTGAAATCTTGAGCCTCTAAATGAGATTTAAGAGGATTTACCTTCCATGGGACCCATTTTGATGACACCGTGGTTCTCCCAGAAGCTGTCTAAGGGGCTGTTGTTGTACTCTTTGGCCTGGGCGTTCAGATGCACCTTCAGCATTTTTGGGGCGTTCAGCTTGTTGATGACTCTCACTGTGAAGCGCACTGGCTCTCCTGCAACAGGAGCCTTGTCCAGGGTCAGGAACACAAACACGTCTTTCATGCAGCCTGTCAGATGAACAGAAATAAAACAGCATTAAATAAAGTGCTTTCAAACAGCTGCAGCCTGCTACTGACGTATTCAGATGTTTGAATTACCTGTACTTGAAGTTGAGTCGCCGGACATGTTAGAACTTCTTGATGAAAGTGTTGAAGATGGACCTAAATTGTAGAAATTAAAAGACACGTGTGAGCTCATTCTGCTTGTGTGGACATTAATCCACATTTTAAATAAAAAAGTTAGCTTATTTTTTATGTTTGTCTCATACTTCTGACATGTTTGTAGTCTCCGGTGATGTTCTGTTGTCTGGGGTAGCCCACAGCTTTGGTGCAGATAAATGACCCCACCCTCTCTGTGTCTTTGCTGACGCTGAGCACCTTATCCCCACGCAGTACTATCATGTGGACGTCAGCGTTCACTTCAGCATAGACAAATGGGACGTCAAATGGCAGTTCGATACTCCGGTCTTTGATAGCTTTGACTGGGGCCGGGCCGCAGCAGAACACTCCTAGGATTAAAGAAGGTATAAACAAAGGTTATAGATGTGTTTGTGCAGGAAAAAATAAGCAAAGGGATGTCTACGAGAGAGATTTCTTCTCACACACCTCCACTCCTCTCCTGGGGGGTTGGGTCAAGAACCTGCCATCCATCCACTCCGGATCCAAGATCCTTGCGGCTCATCCAGCACTCCACCCAGACATGGAAGTTCCTATAAAAGCAAAAATAAATTATTGGAGAAACAACACCACACAGCATGATATGTTGATGTGATACGATATGACGGGCTCCATTAAGCTAAGAAAAGATGTGACTAAATAAAACACAACAGGTTATGTAATGAGATGTCATTTTATGTGGTGTTATGTTACAGTGCATTATGTTACTATATGCAGCTTTAAGTAACCTTCCAATACGATGTGATTTAATGTAAAACAATTTAATACAACAAGAAATGATAGAATGTGATAACATAGGATTTGCTATGTTACTTTACTCCATATTATGTTACATTACTTTGTGTTACGTTACGTTACGTTATGTTATGTTACGTTATGTTACTTTTTGTCACATGCTTTATGTTATGTTACGTTACTTTAAGTTGTGTTACTTAAGTTGCGTTACTTTATGTTGTGTTACTTTAAGTTGCATTACTTAAGTTGCATTACTTAAGTTGCATTACTTAAGTTGCATTACTTTATGTTGCGTTTCTTTAAGTTGCGTTACTTTATGTTGCGTTACTTTATGTTGCGTTACTTTAAGTTGCGTTACTTTATGTTACATTACGTTACTTTATGTTGCGTGACATTACGTTATGTCTCGTTACATTATGTCTCGTCTTGTCATGATAAGATAAACTTTTTCTGCACTTGGAGAAATTTGTCAAAGACTCAAGTGTTGTGTTCATTGAGCTGGCTCTATATTAGCTTAATAGATACCATATTGTTCTCTAATGGAAGTAAATGCATGGCTTGAAATGTGTTAACTAAGGAATACATTAGGCAAAAAAAATCATGACTGGTTCTATAAACCTGATTCGTGGTATGAATCATAACTCACCAGATGCTGTCTCTGCTGCGGTTCAGCTTCTTCCCACACTCAGAGTAGAACTCCTCAATCACCAAGTTGTCGTTGGTGTCATGAGCGGAGTTGAAGTTTGTGACGACACGACAAGGAATGCCAAGAACTCTCATGACTAACAGATATAAAGGGGAGACAGGCACAGAAACATTAGCATGCTGTGAAAATATTGGACTATTGCACCATGGAAAAAATTAACCTGTCTGTGATCTGGACTGATAAAATTAGATATGACGTCATATTTTACAGGTCTAAGACTGGTTCCTGAAGACCGTACTAAGAATATTGCGTGAGTGTTTACCAAAAGTTTGGCTGTAATATTTTTAATCACCTGTACACATGACAGCGGCAAACACCCAGCACTGCCCGTACTTGACCGGGCTGTAACCAGACTCCACCCACTGTCTCAGGATGTCTCCACTCCCAGTCCATGAGGAGGGGTTCACTCCATCTTTGAAGTTACCAGACCACTTTCCTTTGAGAACACCACGATCATCTTCACAGTTGATCTGAACATTAAGAAAAAGAAGAAAAACTTCATGTTTTAGTTCCCAGAATTTGTTTAACAGGTCTACACACATCACATGTCCCCTGTGGTGATTGTGATTTACTTTGGCAGTTTAACTGCTACTTCTTTTCACTGTAAAGATTACAGTATACCTTCAAATGACAGTGTACTCTATGTTCAGAATTTCACAGGTGTGTTTAAATCTCCTATGTAGGAAAAACTGCCCATTTCAAGCCACAGCTTGTTTTGATAAGCAGTGGTGCTCATGTTTCCATGCAGAGTAAATAAAGAAAAAGAAGAAGCCAACCACTGAAACACAGTGATTTAAGCTGCTGTTTAAGAGTACATTATGCTGTGTTTTTATATTTTGTGTTGCGTATGTGTTTAGACCCACCATGGCAGACACGACCCGGCTGATGTAGACTGGATTGTTTCGGTTCACGTAGTCCATTCTTCTGTTCTTTTGGTGCTGTGGGCTGACTTGGAGCAGATTCAGACATGCCTCTAGAACACCAGGCTCATACTGCACAGGTAAAGAGACAGCAGGAGAGAATGACATTCAGTCATGCTGGAGAAATACCCTATAAATATACTCCTAATTTACAACAAAGCGCCTTACCATACCATACCATACCATGCATACCTTCATTTTTATTATTGCAAAAGGGAACTTTTCTTAAAAAAAAAAAAAACTGTTTAACTCCTACAGTATTGTCTGCCTCCCTGTTGTTTCCAACAGGGGGCCTGGGGGGCTGGGCCACCTTAGAAATTTGATTGGAAACCCCAGTGTCTACCCAAAATTCAAAGTACTTTTTCAAAACATAAACTGTTTGGTAAAAAACAGGAAACATCTCACAAACCGCGACGCTCAAAAATCATTTGCACCAAGCAGACTCAGTCAGACTCAGTCTGAATTTTGGAGATCTGCAATGAGCGAGACATTTTCTCGTTTACTCCAAGTTATTTCTTTTGGCCGACCACCTGCACACCTTGGTCCTGATGTGTGTACTATGACTTCTATTTACAGACATATACTTGCTTCCTTTTTTGGTTGATGTTGCAGGATGCCTGTACCTTTCTTTGCGTGGCACATTTGCCCTTTCAAAACTTTAAAATGATAAATATTAACATCTCTTTAAGTTGTTCAAAATGAAGCACAAGGACTTTAAGAATATTTTGTCATCCTTTTGGCTGGGTAGTGCCATTAGAAGCAATAGAGTGTTTTTTTTATCATCATTAAAGGCAAAAATGTTAACTACTGCAAATGGACATGGAAAAACTTGTACACAATAAGTTGAATACAGCAGGACCGCAATACATACATTTCTAAGGCAAGAGTCAAACAAATTCCACAGAAACAAGTCAATGCCTCTTGTGTTGTATTTCTTATTGAATATTTCTCTTTAAAATAACAGATTTATTGTCATACCTGATCAAAGGACCACGGTCTTGCCACCATGTTCATAGGTGTCCCCATAAACAGAAGCCCCGAGTCATTCAGGATGTATTCCTCCCTCTGGTCTTCAAAGGGAATGTACACTTCATCCTCTGCAAGAAACACATCTCACATTCAGTACATCCTTGTGCATTCATATTTCTAACAATTCTTCTGTATATCAGGGATCATTTAAGACCATATTTATGATTCTTTATCCTCTTTTTTTGTAAAGTAGGAGCCAGACGTTTGCTCCTTTCTCACAGGTGTGACTCATAAAGTCATTCATACCATCATATAATCACCACTGTTACTGTAGCAATGAGACTCACGTAAAACTAACATATAAAGGTGATGAATGCATGAAGAACATCATGATCTCATTACGCCACACAGACCATATCTAGGAGTATATTCCAGGTTTGGTTACTCACTTTAAAGCTGGTTTGTTATATGAATATTTTATGGATTTTAAGAAACTGATGAATAAACACAAGTTGTCTCGTGCTTACCTCGACACCAGGGATTGCAGAGCAGGATAAATCTGCCAACTGCACGTTTCTTCTGTCTGTCCTGAGTGAACACACACAGCTGAAATCTGTAGCAGCCCACCGAGGACGAGACTGGAGAAGAGATGAAGATGGAGGGGTTCATGAGGTCCAGGCTCTCGGGGTCCATAAAGGCTTTCCAGTGGGTGGGGGAAACCTTTTTGGTGAGGGTGACTGGCATTATTGCATACAGCCGGCCTGAAGAGAGAAGACAGGAAGATGGTTGTTGGCAAAGGAAATTTTAACCACAGTTAATGTTATACTTCGATTTCAACTGTATGAAATTACCTATCATAACTTTGATCCTGATGTTGTCAGTCTTGGGGTTGAGAGGTCGGCCCTCCAGTTGCAGAGTGACTCTGAATGGGGCTCCTCTCCGCACAACCAGGGCATTGGAGCTGCTGAAGTCCTCTGTCCTATGTCTCTCCATGTTGTCAGATCTTTCAAGGCTGACATGTTTGATTGTGAAGTCTGCAAAAAAAAGATGAAATAAAAGTTTAAAATTTTTAGAGAAAGCAAAATGATTCAATCCAACAATTCAGTCTAAGTGAGAAAACAAGAGCAGCAACTAAAAAGAGCTCACCTTCCATTTGCTAGTGTCTCTTTTCTCTTTTTCTTTATGCCCTTTCTGTCACCCTGTCCCGCTATTTAAACCTTTGCTTTGCCCCACCCTCTGAAAGCAGGCGGTGGTGTGAAAGTGAACTGGTTTTTCTCAATAGCTACCAAGGCCTTCAAGTTATGTGGAACCAAACGTAAACCCCTCCTCTTTGACTTTGATACAGGCGTTTACGTTCATACGTAAAAAAAATTGGTCCTGCATGAGTAATCGGACTCACCCATGTGAACAGATGAAAATGAAGCCACAGGATTACATTTGTTTGGTGGATGGAAACTTCTGCAACAGGCTGCAGTTATCCATCACAGATATGACAACTCGCGCAAGAAGTTATACTCTTTACAAGGTGTAACTACATCTACAGTTTTAATCAAGTTGGGCACAAAAGGTTTTTGATTCCAAATGGTTCTTAAACTAAAGTTCCTAAATGCAAACTTCAAACGTTTCAATTTTTGAAATCTTGCCTTTTAAGCAGAAATGATGAATTATGGAAAATGTGAAGTGAACTACACATTATTTATCACATGCTTACTACCGTGATGTTCATCTCTGTTAACATAAGGACTGAGTGTTTTTATTTTACTTGGTTTTGAAAGAAAATTATTTCAGAGGGAAAGTCAAAAACAAACTTAAGCTGAGTAGGGGAGAACAGGGTTGGTTGTCACACTTTTAGTCTAGTGTGAATTTGTCAAAAGTCATTCCTACATAAAACTTGTCTTTGAAACAATTAGGGGGGCTTTAAGGAAAAATGGTTGGGAACCACTGCTATAGGCCTATAGCAACATACTGAGCAAAACAAATAGGCCTAACATTGACAGCCTACTCAACTAGGCTACATGCATTCACTATCTGAGTTACAGTGATGGCAAATGCAGGGTCTGCGTATTCCATCGATCAGAATTTGTGTGGTTGCACATCCAACATTTCTCCAATACCTTCCCTGAATGACTGTGACAACTAACCCCAAAGAGAATGTGACAACCAACCCTGACTGGGAAGTTTGCTAGCATCAAGGCTAACAGCCATCTAACGAGTTAGCTAGCTACCAGCAATCTAAACAACACCATTCCCTTCACACAATTTAAGGGTAACAGTTGTTTTGTTATACACCCATTGTGTAAAAGCATAGAAGGAAAAAAACTGAGGAGCTGAATATTTACTAATTGACATGAAAAACACTCTCACCTCAAGTTCAGACTATCCTACTCCAGAGAAGACTATGTAGGTAATCTTTGGTCCCAATTCTGGAAATTTCTAGGGATGCACGATATTGGATTTTTGCTGATCTCCGATATGCTGATATTTACAGATTCATTTTAGCAGATATTGATATCCATACCTATATTTAAATATGCTTTTCGGACAAGAGATTTCAGTCCTTTTGGAAAGAATGAGGATAAATAAAGAAAAAGACCTCAACTGACATTGGTCTGTTGGTTCAGCCTGAAAATCCACTCATTTATTAGTATATTTGGACAAAATTTACAGTCGATATATGCTGAAATACACAAGCAAAACATCGGATGTAAATATCAGCAGAAATTTCTATATCTGGTCATACCAATATTTGCCTTTTTAAGCTAATAACTGCCGATACCGATACCAGACCGATAATATTGTGCATTCCTAGAAATTTCCATACCAAATTTTGGGAGACAACATATAATGAGTGTGACAACTGTGTGACAACCAACCCTGTTCTCCCCAGTATTAATGTATTACATTGTATTATTGTATAATGCTACTGTAGTAAAGTATCCTGTGCCGTTCTATGTCCCATCATATTGTATCACTTTACTTTTCTCCAAGGGGATGGTAAGGTGTTGGGGGATATGGAGGCTCCAAATCATATTCTTGCCAGAGTGCCAAAATAACGGTGTGATATTACATAGTAATATATCATTAGCCTAGTAGCATAATTGCCTTAGTCATATTTTAAGGTTTTCAGAAAAATAAAGCACAATAAATCAGCAGTTAGGAGAGTATAGTATATCAAGCATTTTCTGTCACTCTCAGTGAGACTTCTGCACCTGTCCACAGGTATTTTGAGCATGGGCAAACAGCTCCAGCTGACTGAGGTTTGAAGGGTGCCTTCTCCAGACTGCATGTTTCAGCTCCTGCCACAGATGTTCAATAGGCTTTAGATCAGGGCTCATAGAAGGCCACTTCAGAAAATTGCATGTTTTGTTCTTGGGCATTCTTGGTAGTTTTTAGTTGTGTTTTGGGCCATTACCCTGTTGGAGGACCCATGACCTGACCAAGATTCTTGACAATGGGCAGCACATTTCACTCCAAAATGTGTCTCGATAGTCTTGAGATTTTCATTCAATTTCCTCTTGCTGACACATCCAGGGAAGTTGGCTACAGTCTGTGGACCTTAAACTTCTGAATATGTGCAACTGTAGTCACAGGAACATCAGGCTGCTTGGAGATGGTCCTAAAGCTTTTACCTTTAACACGCTTGTCTATAATTTTCTTTCTAGTCCCAAGGGACAACTGTCTCCTTAGCTTTCTGTGGTCCATGTTCAGTGTGGTACATACCATGATATCAAACAACACAGTGACTACTTTTCACCATTTAAATAGGCAGACTGAGTAATTACAACTTTGAAGACACCTGTGATGCTGATTACAGTTTAACATGTCCCTGTGTTCAAATTATTTTCAGTCTTTTCTAGGGGTACCACAAAGTTTGTCCAGGCCAGTTTCATTAGTTGTCTGTAAAATGATTCTGTTGAACCACAGTTCAAAGGCAATGTCTGATTTTCATTAGTTCATCTTCAGTAAAATTTGATTTATTATTACTTTGTCAATTTCAAATTATTTCAGTGACTATTGTGGGTTTTCTTTCTTTAGTGGAAGAGTACCAACAGTTTTGTCAGTGTGTGTATATTGTGTAGTATTTCATCTTTGTACCACATCCTGAAGCAGTGACGTTGATGCAATCGTGCACAAATTATGTACTAAAAAATAAGTGTTCCAACGACAACCAATCCCTCCTAAGTCTATGTTGGAAAAAAATCAGGTAGTGTTGCTGGCAAGCTTTGATATGGGATGAGGCATCAGTTAGAACGTGCCAACAAAATCACATGCACTGGTTTCTTTCTCACCACCCACAAACTTTGACAAACCTGTTTTCAGTTCAGTCATAGATAATGTCTTTCTACAGTAAAGAATAGGTCACGTCTTTGGCAAGAAGTAGAACTTAAAGAGGCATGAGTTAGAGGCACAAACACAGCAAGCACGCCTTTTTAAAAAACCTCCGGTGACACATGGGGACAATTATTGAATGATTTAATACTAAGATGTGTCTACAAGCCTAATTAGCTAAACTGCAAATCATATGCTCACTTAATAATATTATGATTTGTATATTTGATGGGATGCATGTTTGGAGGATGCATATTGACTTTGCATCATTGCAGACCCTAATTCTGCCCATCTTTTGTCTCTGTTTCACTGAGTTAAATGTCATACCTACGTTTTAAAGACTGAAATAAATGAAATGTTAGACCACATTTGTAAGGAAACTACAGACCATCTGTGAGAAAGACAAAATGGCATGCTACACTTTAACCCATTTAATAGCGGTTAGTGCTGTAGCCCCACAAGAAGTTTTATGGTTTGAATCCTGGTTCTGGACCTTTGTGTTTGGAGTTTGCATGCTCTCCCATGCATGCATGGGTTCTCTCTCAGTACTTTGGCTTCCCCTAAAGACCAAAAACATGCTCTCTAAATTAATCAAAGGTGTAAGTGTGAGCATAGCTGGTTGTTTGTCTGTACATGCTAGTCATTTTTCAAGGTAATCTGATGAGATATCACCCCATGCTTCCTGAAGCATCTCCTACAAGATGGATTGGCTTGATGGAGTCCTCCTCCGTACCATATGGTTAAGCTGTCCCGACAACTGCTCAATAGGGTGCAGATCAGAAGACTGTGCTGGCCACTCTATTACAGTCAGAATTGTGGCTGACTGCTTATTCTTTAAATATTGTCATAGATATTTTGGAGGTGGGTTTTTGGTCATTATCCTGTTGTAGGATGAAACTGGCCCTAAGCAAGTACTGTCCACAGGGTATGGCATGGTATTGCATTACAAAATCTTGTGGTAGGTTTCCTTCCCCCAAGGTCCCTTCCACTCTTTACAAATCTCCTATACTACCACCTCCAAAGCACCCAAGACCATCACGCTGCCTCCACCTCACTTGACTAATGGTCTATACAGTACTTAACAAAATATCATTTGGGTTAAGAGCTTCTACATGTTGGTGTATTAACTATTGCAGAAACATAAAAAGTGATTTTGGAAATTACCAGGGCTGTTAACTTAACAGCTGTGGTATAAACCTTACTTTGGGTGGTGGTCTAATAAATTTGTGTAGCACTGTATATATAAATATAAAATCAATACATAGATAGATAGAAAAGAAAAAGCAAATTAAACCTGACAAACTTTTTACTGGCTTCTATTCATCTACATTATGTTTTTTTAAACAAGTGCTTTAATAGCAGGTCAGTTATGAGCAGATTTCCATCAGTAGACACAAGTTGTTTGGATGTTTCCCAATGTCCCTCAAGTCCTCGGGCAACAGATTGTAAGTCCCATTTTGGCACAATGTAGAACTCAAAGAGGCACGAGTTAAAAAATGTAGGTATAAACACAGCAAGCATGCCCTATAGAAAAGATTTCCAGTGACTTTGTTGCAGTTAGACACTAATCATTTTCTCTAGAATAGTGGCGTAGGAGTTCACATTGAGCAATTTATTGTGACAGTCCATGCCAAGACACGCATGGGCTAGGTCTTCTTAGATGACAATGACAGGTTTGTATTGGTTATTGGATTGGATGCATTTTTGGAGAATGAATATAGCAGGAGTGGTTCATCATTCTGCTTATTTCTTGTCTCTGTTTTACTGAGTTTATATCACATCTACATTTTGATTACTTAAATGACAGTACTGTAAAACCACAGTTGGTAATGGAAGTCACAGATCCATTGGCACATTGCACAGTTTTGTTAAACTACTGGATGATCAGCCTTTGATTTTTGTACAATAGTTTCCCTAACATTTGCTTTAACTCCAGGTCAGTTCCATGACTCACATGGTTAAATGTATCCACAAGATAGTACCAGAATCCAAATCAGTTTCCTTCGCCAAGAATGATGACATATACAATTTAAACATGGTTTAAAATTATCTCAAGGCTTGAAACATCAGAACTGCTAAACGCCAAAGTGCTAAAATAAATACTGTTCTGGAACAGGTTGATTTAGAGAAGATATGTTCTTGAAAAACAAATGTTACAACCGTTTTTGGCTAGTTCACTAATTGGTTGTTTGGTTGGTTGTTTTGTAGGAAGGCTGGTTGGTTGGTTGGTTGATTGGTTGGTTGGTTGGTTGGTTAGGTTGTTGGGTTGTTGGTTGGCTGCTTTGTCGCTTGGTTAGTGGGTAGGTTGTTGTTTGCCCACTTAGTTTGTTCATTGATTCATTTGTTGGTTATTTAAATGGTTAGTTAATTGGTTGTTTGTTTGGTTGATTAGTTGGTTGGTTTGTTAATTGGTAATTAGTTTTGTTGGCTGATTGGTGAATTGGTTGGATGTTGTTTCCTTGTTTGCTTGGTTAGTTGGTTGGTTAATTGGGTAGTTAAATTGGTTGGTTGATTTGTGGGTTGGTTGGTTGGTTGGTTGGTTGGATATCTTGTTGGTTGTTTGGTTGGTTGGTTATTCATTGGTTAATTTGATGGTTGTTAAGTTGATTGTTAAGTTGGTTGGTTGGTTGGTTGGTTGGTTGATTCTTAAATATCCCTATCCTATGGGAGAAGGGAAAGATAGTGTTAAAAAATCATGTACAGTCGCAAGAAAAAGGAAGTTGTACAAAGTAAAATAATATGAATCAATTCTGCATGTTTAAACTCATACCTCATAGGTACTTAAACCTGCTGATAACATGACCTATACATTTTGGACAGGAAGATGTGAGAGGGATCAGTTCATGATCAAAATAGTGAAAGCTTTTTTGTGCTAAATGTTTCATCATAGACTTCCAGGTTGTATGGTCTCTGTTAGTAACAACAATATGACCATACATTTTTGAACAACAACCACAGAAAATAAAAGCACAAATTCTACTGTCTGACAGGTGTACAGTTGCAAGAAAAGTATGTGAACCCTCTGGGATTTCTTGGATTTCTGCATGAATTGGTCATAAAATGTGTTCTGATCTTCATCTAAGTCACAACAATAAACAAACACAGTCTGTTTAAACTAATAACGCACAAAAATGATATGTTTTCATGTTTTTATTGAATAAAACATGTAAACATTCACAGTGCAGGGTGGAAAAAGTATGTGAACCCCTAGGCTAATGACTGGTTGACCCCTCTCTGTCAGCAATAACCTCAACCAAACGTTTCCTGTAGTTGCAGATCAGACCTGCACAACGGTCAGGAGGAATTTTGGACCATTCCTCTTTACAAAACTGTTTCAGTGCAGCAATATTATTTGGATGTCTGGTGTGAATTGCTCTCTTGAGGTCATATCACAGCATCTCAATCAGGTTGAGGTCAGGACTCTGACTGGGCCACTCCAGAAGGCGCATTTTCTTCTGTTGAAGCCATTCTGTTGTTGATTTACTTCTATGCTTTGGGTCGTCGTTTTGTTGCATCACCCATCCTCTGTTGAGCTTCAGTTGGTGGACAGATGGTCTTAAGTCTTCCTGCAAAATGTCTTGATAAACTTGGGAATTCATTTTTCCGTCAATGACAACAATCTGTCCAGGCCCTGAGGCAGCTAAGCAGCCCCAAACCATGATGCCACCTCCACCATATTTCACAGTTGGGATGAAGTTTTGATGTTGGTGTGCTGTGCCTTTTTTTCTCCACACATAGCGTTGTGTGTTCCTTCCAAACAACTCAGTTTTGGTTTCATTTGTCCACAGAATATTTATGCCGGTAGTGCTGTGGAACATCCAGGTGCTCTTTTGCAAACTTCAAACGTGCAGCAATGTGTTTTTTTGGACAGCAGTGGCTTCATCTGTGGTGTCCTCTCATGAACTCAATTCTTGTTTAATGTTTTACTTATTGTAGATTTGTCAACACAAATGTTAGCATGTGTCAGATATTTCTGTAAGTCTTTAGCTGACACTCTAGGATTCTTCTTCACCTCATTGAGCATTCTGCTCTGTGCTCTTGCAGTCATTTTTACAGGACGACCACGCCTAGGGAGAGTAGTAAATGTGCTGAACTTTCTCCATTTGTAGACAGTCTGTCTTGCCACGGAAGCATGAACATCAAGGCTTTTAGAGATACTTTTGTAACCCTTTCCAGTTTCATGCAAGTCAACAATTCTTGATCGTAGATCCTCTGAGAGCTCTTTTGTGCCAGGCATGGTTCACATCAGGCAATTCTTCTTGAGAACAGAAATTCAAAACTTGTGTGTGTGTTTTTTTGGGCAGGGCTGCTTTAACCAACACATCCAATCTCATCACATTGATTGGACTCCAGGTTGGCTGACTCCTGGCTCCAATTAGCTCTTGAAGAAGTCATTAACCTAGGGGTTCACATACTTTTTCCACCCTGCACTGTGAATGTTTACATGTTTTGTTCAATAAAAACATGAAAACATATCATTTTTGTGCGTTATTAGTTTAAACAGACTGTGTTTGTTTATTGTTGTGACTTAGATGAAGATCAGAACACATTTTATGACCAATTCATGCAGAAATCTAAGAAATCCCAGAGGGTTCACATACTTTTTCTTGCAACTGTACACCTGCCAGACAGTAGAATTTGTGTTTTTATTTTCTGTGGTTGTTGTTAAATAATGAACGGTTGTATTGTTGTTACTAACGGAGACCATACAACTTTGAAGTCTATGATGAAACATTTAGCACAAAAAAGCTTTCACTATTTCGACCATGAACCGATCCCTCTCACGTCTTCCAAGCCAAAATGTATAGGTCATGTTATCAGCAGGTTTAAGTACCTATGAGGTATGAGTTTAAACATGCAGAATTGATTCAGATTATTTTGACTTTGTACAACTTCCTGAACTGCTGACATTAATGCCATCAGACAGCAATAATAACACCAGAAAAGAATTTGCCTGATGACACACCAATCCCTCTCAAGTCTATGTAGGAAAAAAAATGGGTCATGTTGTTGGCAGGATGAGGCATCAGTTACAACGTGCCACCAAAGTCACATGTACCAGGCTTGTCTGGCAAAAGCCACAAATTTTGTTGTTGATGCAGACCATTGTTTTCAGTTCAGTTAAAGATGATAGGTAGATAGGTATGTAGATAGGTATGTAGGTAGGTAGGTAGGAAGGTAGGTAGGTAGGAAGGTAGGTAGGTAGGTACACAAAAAATATGGGCAGATTTTTATGATTTTGGATATTCCCGATGTCCCTCAAGTTCTCAGGCAACACATTGTAAGTCCCGTTTTGGCATGACGTAGAACTCAAAGAGGCACGAGTTAAAACACAAAGGTATAAACACAGCAAGCATGCCTTATAGCAAAGATTTCTGGTGACTTTGATGCAGTTAGACACTAGTCATTTTCTCTAGAATAGTGGCGTAGGAGTTCACATTGAGCAATTATTGTGACAGTCCATGCCATGACACACATGAGCTAGGTCTTCTTAGATGACAATGACAGGTCTGTATTGGTTATTGGATTGGATGCATATTTGGAGAATGAATATAGCAGGAGTGGTTCATCATTCTGCCCATTTGTTGTCTCTGTTTTACTGAGTTTATATCACATCTACATTTTGATTACTTAAATGAGACTAATGTAAAACCACACTTGGTCAATGAAGTCACAGATCAGTTGGCACATTTCACAGTTTAGTTAAACTACTGGATGATCAGCCTTTGATTGTTGTACATTAGTTTCCCTAACATTTGCTTTAACTCCAGGTCAGTTCCATGACTCACTTGGTTAAATGAATCCACAAGATAGTATCAGAATCCAAATCAGTTTCCTTCGCCAAGAATGAAGACATATACAATTTAAAACATGGTTTAAAACATGGTTTAAAATTATCTCAAGAGGAGACAAAATTGCACACAATACTTGTAACAAGGAGACATTTGGCAAATGTAGTAGAAGGCTTGGAACATCAGAACTGCTACATGCAAAGGTGCTAAGATAAATACTGTTCTGGAACAGGTTGCTTTAGAGAAGATATGTTCTTGAATAACAAATGTTACAACAGTTTTTGGCTAGTTCATTAGTTGGTTATTGGTTGGTGGGTTGGTAGTTTGGTAGGCTGGCTGACTGTTTAGTCAGATGGTTGGTTGGTTAGCTGGTTGGGTGGTTGGTTGGTTAGGTTGTTGGGTTGTTAGGTTTCTTGCTTTGTTGCTTGGTTAGTGGGTAGGTTGTTTGTTTGCCCATTTGGTTGGTTTGTTCATTGATTAATTGGTTGGTTAGTTAAATGGTTGGTTAATTGGTTGGTTGTGTCATTGTTTGGTAAGTTGGTTCGTACGTTATTTGGCTGTTTGGTTGGTCAGTTTTTTGATTCGTTGGTTTATTGGTTGGTTGATTTGTTTATTGGTTAGTTGTTTCCGTGATTGCTTGCTTGCTTGGTTAGTTGGATTGTTGATTTGTTAGTTGGTTGGATATCTTGTTGGTTGCTTGGGTCTTGGTTGGTTGGTTGCTTGGTTGGTTGGTTGGTTGGTTGACTCTTAAATAATCCTTTCCTATGGGGGAGGGGAAGGTTAGCATTAAAAAATCATATAGATCTGCCAGACAGTCGAATTTTTGCTTTTATTTTCTGTGGTTGTTTTTGAAAAATGTATGGTCATACTGTTGTTACTAACAGAGACCATACAACCTTGAAGTCTATGATGAAACATTTAGCACAAAAAAGCTTTCACTATTTTGACCATGAACCGATCCCTCTCACGTCTTCCTGGCCAAAATGTATAGGTCATGTTATCAGCAGGTTTAAGTACCTATGAGGTATGAGTTTAAACATGCAGAATTGATTCATATTATTTTGACTTTGTACAACTTCCTGAACTGCTGACATTAATGCCATCAGACAGCAATAATAACACCAGAAAAGAATTTGCCTGATGACACACCAATCCCCCTGAGGTCATGTGGGAAAAAAAATGGGTCATGTTGTTGGCAGGATGAGGCATCAGTTACAATGTGCCACAAAAGTCACATGTACCAGGCTTGTCTGGCAAGAGCCACAAATTTTGTTGTTGATGCAGACCATTGTTTTCAATTCAGTTATAGATAATAGGTAGATAGGTATGTAGATAGGTAGGTAGGTAGGTAGGTAGGTATGTAAAAATATGGGCAGATTTTTATCAGTTTGGTGATATTCTAATGTCTCTCAAGTCCTCAGGCAACACATTATAGCTAACGTTTTGGCATGATGTAGAACTCAAAGAGACACAAATTAAAACACGTAGGTTTCCTTCTTCGTACCATATGGTTAAGCTGCTCTGACAACAGCTCAGTAGGGTTCAGATCAGAAGACTGTGCTGGCCTCTATTACAGTCAGAATTGTGGCTGACTGCTTATTCTTTAAATATTTTCGTTGACATTTTGGGGGTGGGTTTTTGGTCTTTATCCTGTTGTAGGATAAAATTGGCCCTTAGCAAGTGCTGTCCACAGGGTATGGCATGGCATTGCATTGCAAAATCTTGTGATAGGTTTCCTTCCCCCAAGGTCCCTTCCACTCTTTACAAATCTCCTATCCTACCACCTCCAAAGCACCCAAGACCATCATGCTGCCTGCACCTCGCTTGACTAATGGTATATATATATATATATATGTGTGTGTGTGTGTGTGTGTGTGTGTTTGTGTGTATATATACAGTCCTTAACAAATTTATCAGACCACCTATCATATTTGTCTCAGAGACCATCCGGCATCACGAAGTGCTTTATTGTAGACACTTTCATTTTCAGTGAGCTCTCCACGTTTTACCATTTTGAACAGGAATGAAGAATTTCAAACTGAATTAACCTTTTTATACCCAAATTTGAGCTGGTACACTGGGCTTCTCTGAGAAGTCAGAAATCTATCAAGCATATCATTTGAGTTAAAGAGCTTCTACATACTGGTGTATTAACCATTGCAGAAACATAAAAAATGATTTTGGTAATTACCAGTGCTGTTAGCTTAGGGCAGCTGTAAACTTTTTACTGGCTTCTAATTATCTACATTATGTTTTTTAAACAAGTGCTGTAATAGCATGTCAGTTATGAGCAGATTTTTGTCAGTAGACACAAGTTGTATGGATGCCTCCCAATGTCTCTCAAGTCCTCGGGCAACAAATTGTAAGTCACGTTTCGGCATGACGTAGAACTCAAAGAGGCACGAGTTAAAACACGTAGGTATAACCACACCAAGCCCAACTTTCAGAAAAAGATTTACAGTGACTTTGATACAGTTAGACACCAATTTTTTCGAGAATAGTGGCGTAGGAGTTCACATTGAGCAATTTATTGTGACAGTCCATGTCAATACACGCATGGACTAGGTCTTCTTAGATGACAATGACGGGTTTGTATAGGTTATTGGACTGGATGCATATTTGGAGAATGAATATAGCAGGAGTGGTTCATCATTCTGCCCATTTGTTGTCTCTGTTTTACTGAGTTAATATCACATCTACATTTTGATTACTTAAAGGGATACTTCAACATGTTGGCAAATTCGCCCATTGCCATAATTCCTATAGTCTTAGTAATAGGTTCGTTTCCTTTAGTTGTCAGTAAAGCTGTTTTAGATCTGGGGGGACCGTTAAACCAGCTGCACCACTAACACTATGTTAAAAGACGGAATTTTTGTTTTCCCTCATCAAACTCATCAAATACACAATCCAACAACTCCAAAACACTCTCGTGGACAAGCTGTGACCTGCACATTCTCCACGCTATGAAATAATCATGGAACATTACGGGACGGAGATGTTTTAAAGTTAAATGCAAAGCCAGAACTACACTCCAGACATGGCTGCCGCACTGTGTCACTCTGCCCAGTGGTTCACTCAAAAAATAGTTCTGAGTATTTGCTTCATGTGTTGTAATGGTACATAATTATACGTTATTATTGCATAGCGTGGAGAATGTGCAGGTCACAACTTGTCCACGAGAGCGTTTTGGAGTTGTTGGATTGTGTATTTGATGAGTTTGATGAGGGAAACCAAAAATTCCATCTGCTAACATAGTGGTAGTGGTGCAGCTGGTTTAAAGGTCTTCCCAGATCTAAAAACAGCTTGCACCGAAAACTAAAGGAAACAAACCTATTACTAAGACTATAGGAATTATGGCAATGGGAGAATTTGCCAAAATGTTGAAGTATCCCTTTAAATGAGAGTAATGTAAAACCACACTTGGTTATAGAAGTCACAGATCCATTGGCACATTGCACAGTTTTGTTAAACTACTGGATGATCAGCCCTTAATTTTTGTACATTAGTTTCCCTAACATTTGCTTTAACTCCAGGTCAATTCCATGACTCACATGGCTAAATGAATCCACAAGATAGTAACAGAATCCAAATCAGTTTCCTTCGCCATAATGACGATATGTACAATTTAAAACATGGTTTAAAATTATCTCAAGGCTTGAAACATCAGTTCATTAGTTGGTTATTGGTTGTTTGGTTGGTTGTTTAGTAGGATGGCTAGATGGCTGGTTCGCTGGCTGGCTGGCTGGCAGGTTGGTTGGTTGGTTAGGTTGTTGGTTGGTTGCTTTGTTGCTTGGTTAGTGGGTAGGTTGGTTGGTTTGTTCCTTGATTCATTTGTTGGTTATTTAAAAGGTTAGTTAATCGGTTGGTTGTTTCTTTGTTTGGTCAGGTGGTTGATTTGTTGGGTGGTTGTTTCCTTGTTTGCTTGCTTGCTTGCTTTGTTAATTGGGTAGTTAATTGGTTGGTTGATTAGTTGGTTGGATATCTTGTTGGTTGGTTGGTTTGGTTGACTCTTAAATAATTCTATCCTATGGGAGAGGGGAAGGATGGCCTTAGAAAATTATATACATCTGCCAGACAGTAAAATTTGTGCTTTTATTTTCTGTGGTTGTTGATGAAAAATGTACGGTTATATTGTGTTTACTAACAGAGACCATACAACCTTGAAGTCTATGATGAAACATTTAGTACAAAAAAGCGTCCACCTTTTTGATCATGAACCGATCCCTCTCACGTCTTCCTGGCCAAAATGTATATGTCATGTTATCAGCAGATTTAAGTACCTATGAGGTATGAGTTTGCAGAATTGATTCATATTATATTGACTTTGTGCAACTTCCTGAACTGCTGACATTAATGCCATCAGACAGCAATAATAACACCAGAAAAGAATTTGCGTGATGACACACCAATCTCTCTCAAATCTATGTAGGAAAAAAAATTGGGTCATGTTGTTGGCAGGATGAGGCATCAGTTAAAAACGTGCCACCAAAGGCACGTGTACCAGGTTTCTCTGGCAACAGCCCAAAATTTTGTTGTTGATGCAGACCATTGTTTTCAGTTCAGTTAAAGATGATATGTAGGTAGGTAGGTAGGTAGGTAGGTACACAAAAAAAAATGGGCAGATTTTTATCATTTTGGAGATATTTCCAATGTCTCTCAAGTCCTCTGGCAACACATCACAGGTCACGTTTTGGCACGATGTAGAACTCAAAGAGACACAAATTAAAACACATAGGTATAAACACAACAAGCATGACTCATAGAAAAGATTTCCAGTGACTTTGATGCAGTTAGACACTAATTATTTTCTCTAGAATAGTGGCGTAGGAGTTCACATTGAGCAATTATTGTGACAGTCCATGCCAAGACACGCATGGGCTAGGTCTTCTTATATGGCAATGAGAGGTTTGTATTGGTTATTGGATTGGATGCATTTTTGAAGAATGAATATAGGAAGAATGGTTGCAACATCTACATTTTGATTACTTAAATGAGAGTAATGTAAAACCACACTTGTTTATAGAAGTCACATTGGCACATTGCACAGTTTAGGTTGACTACTGGATGATCAGCCTTTAATTTTTGTACATTAGTTTCCCTAACATTTGCTTTTCTAACTCCAGTGGTCTTGATTTCTCGTGAAGGATGTGGTGAATCCTGACACTGGACAAGAGGAGAACCACTGCTATATTATAGGGGTCTATTAGTGAAACACGACATGGAAAATCGGAGTAATTCAGACTGAGTAGTGATTTATACTGGGAGACTTACCATCCAGCCACAGTAATGATGTTGTGTACGAGACAATAACAGACAGCTAAATGATTCCTTGAGTTTGATTTTTGATGAAATATTGAAAATGGATCCAGCATAGCTCCTGGTAAGAATGCCACACCCACAACAGGAAGCGTTCACAATGACTTTTTTGATGTCTTTTTGATGAAATTCTTTGCTACGAAGTCTGATTATAATGTGAGGTGAGGTTCACTTATAAGCCCTTCAGGTTTCCTACCTCACCAGCACATTCTGTACTTTACCCTCTCCCTGTGAAAGATATAGCTATGTCACGAAAAACTGTATATCTCTGTACAAATAAATAAATAAATAAATAATGAAAAACTGCTAAATGTGTTAACCCGGGTCACTAAGGCTACATCACACTGCAGGCCTTTATGCTCAATTCTGATCTTTTGCTCAGATCTGATTTTTTTTTCTTGGGCTGTTTACACTGGAGTCAAATTCCAAAAGATCAGACATGCATCTGATTTAGTACCACACATTAAAGTGGCCTGAATCTGATAAGAAAAGGAAATATTCAATGTGTTTTGTGCTGTTTTATACTGTCAGAAAAACATCAGATATGAGTCACATATGAACAAAAATCACCAGATTTGGGTGACTTTTAGCTGCAGTGTGGCACAAGGTTATATTTGGCCTGTTACCCCTGGGGTATTTGACATATTGGTCTGGAGGGGAAGTGGGAAGATTTCAGTATGTTTGTGGTAGATTCTTGATTATACAGGATAGAGATGATGCAGTATTTTCTGGATGGCAAGTCCTGGACCAAGAAAGGGTGGCTGACAGTTGACTGTATTGGTTTACCCACTGCAAGGTTAGAATAGTTTTGGATTTTTCATTATTTTAATTTTTATTTAGTTTTTACCTTTTATTTTAAATTTCAGTTTAGTTTTAATTCATTCTTACTGCTGATTTGTTAGTTTAGTTTCATTTTTATTTGCAAAAAATGCATCATTTTAGTTTAGTTTTATTAGTTTTGGAGTTAGTTTTGGCAATGTGGGATACCTGCCAGGGGCAAAACCCAAAAAGGCTCTTCACTTTTCAGTGTAATTATTCAATTTTAATGTTTATATACCAAAGAAGAGCTAAAATTACCATTGTGTGAAGTTATCTCCAATCAGATCAGGTGATTTTACTCTGTCCAGGCTTGGGTATTCATGTCAGTCACTATGCTAGTGTCAAAGGTTAAAACTAAAGAGATTCAGTTCCCTTTTCTATTTCATTTTAGTTAGTTTTGTAATCACACAATACAGTTTTAGTTAGTTTTTTTTAGTTTCAGTTGACGAATGTAATTTTTAAATTTTAGTATATACTTTGTTTTTATGCAATTATGGCTACTATGTTAAATTTAACATTTAATACTCTACTTTCTCTGTGATGTAAGACTGTGTTCTGTGTTAGTACAATTGTGGATGAATAAGATGAAATGTACTGTTGTTGATAAATGACATTAACTTAAATTAAAACGATGTAAATTTTGTTGCGTTCCACAGAGACAGTTAATGATTAATGCAACACACTCATGATTAAAATGGGATTTTATTCATCCTTTAATAACTATTAGATTATAATGGCACACCCATAGCATTTAAACAAACATGACTAATTTCACAAAAACTTCAGCATGCAAGTCCAGTATTTTTTGTGCAGATGCAGAGTTCCTGCGATTTTAGGGAGTCTCTCACATCATTCATCTCACACAGAAGAGGAAAACTGAACATTAAAAGAACATTGCAGAATTTCATTAGAGTAAAACCAAAGGGTGGCTTACAGCTCTTTAGCTCCAGATGTTTCATATTGGTAAAACATTAGGTTTCTATTGACTGTCATGATCAATAAATGCAAACACGAATCAATGATAAAGAATAAATGAATACTGCTGAGCATGTGAAAATGTCATTCTTATCACCAAAAAACATTTTGTAATTTCTAATACTTTATACTCACACTATAGTAGAGGAAGTACTATTTTACCTTGTACTCAATATTAACTATTTCTTCATTTAAATTAAAAATTGCATCCCTGGAACAGCACATTGTACTTTTATGTTCTGCCAAAGAACAGTTGAATACTTTGATAGTTTTATTCTTTTACCTGTTATGTAACCTTCAAAAATATCTGACAATATCTCTCTTTTTTTTTTTTTTTCTTTTGGTAAGAGGAGAAAACTGTTGATCTTCAGAATGCTGGTTTCACATGACACTTTAAGAAAATTAAGAAGTTAAAAGATGTTGGCTCTAATGGAAAAAAATAAGCTTGGACTGCATCAATTCTTCCCAAAATGGTGTACGGATTTTTGGCAGTTTCAGTCTAAATTGTTTTAAAATGGGTTGAAGAAGTGCGCATAACAGCCTAATAAACAAAACATTATAAGGGAAGCATGTCTCCAAATCCTCCTAAGTTTGTGCTAAACCCTTGATATCTAAATCTTAAGGATCTGCCCAGATTTAGATCTTTTTATCACTTCTCTTGGTGTTTTACAGAAAGGAGCCGCAGTCAAAAATTACGGATGTCAGCAAAATCCAATATTGTGCATACCTAGAAATAAAACATCTTCCAGTGATTAAAGTGGTCATTTAAGTTCTTTTTTATTTTAAATAGCATACAAGGAGCCTTGAAACATTTTAACCAGTTTACAATGATATTGCTTTTTGTGTCTCTGTGTAACAGTACAATCACAAGAGGTAACAGCATCTCAGCCTGTTATAAAAAAATTGACTTTTTCTGTTGCATTTGTGTTTGGTAACATATGCATGGAAACTAAAATAGGTAGATAACAGGAATCATCAGGAAAAAGTCATACTGGACACAGATACTGCTACACAAAGTTCTGACCGCTACACAGATTGCTCCTGAACATACAAACACACACAATAAATCAAACATCAACGCCAGAAAATTACAATTCAGACTACTTTTTAGCACTGAATACAATAAGGCAACATTCATTGGAATAATTAAAAATATAATAATGCATTGTTGTGTTGTCGAGAGGTGGTCCATACTAAAAATGACTAAAGCTTCATTTCTGAGCAGCAGTCCTTGGCTTGTTATAAACTAGGAAGTCTGAGATGTCATGCCACACATTGCTGTCGTGGTAGAGGTAGGTCATTGAGGACTGCAGAGACGGCTGAAGGGTGTGTGGGTAATATTCAAACAGCCACAGGACAATACCCCACACCAGAGTGGCAAAGAGTGGGAAAGGGTCGTGTTTAGGTTGGGGGATGATGCCTTTCTCTACAGCCAGGCGGGACAGAGCGAACAGGATCCGAGACAGAAGGTACATGTTGATCTGTGAAAAAGAGTTTTAATGAACATGTTTACTTGCAGGTTGGGAATTATAACAATGTAATCAGAAAAAAAGCAGCAATGATAACTAAAGGTGTATCATACCTGACTATTGATGTTGTTGTTGTCCCCAAAAACTAACCATCCTCCGATACAGGCAGCCAGAAAGGAGTGAGACTGCAAAGTCTTTCCCTGGACCTTCTCCTGCAGGGCTTGCAGTCCTTTGTATGTGAATACAAAATAAGCCAGGTTGCGAGAGTGGGTGTATGTAGCCTTCAAAATGGCTTTGAGCTTGTCCTTCAAACTATGAAACAGAATAAAAACATGATTTAACAACAAAGGTATTGGAAGAACCGTAATAGCATTGTAAGGTTAAAATGTTTGATGCTTCGATGACTTCCCATTCCATGTGTTTTAGAAAGATACTTTTTTTTGTTTTAATGATTGATAGTATCGAAAAACTGTATTCCATAAAACAAGTGCACAGGATAGGAAAATGTCAATCCAAAAAAATGCAAGGAAACATCTGAACTGTCGGAATTAAACAAAAACATTGCACATTTGGAAGATTAAAGTTTAATGATGAACAGACACAAACTTAAGTTCTTAGGACACTGTTTGAAATTACAGGAATGAAGATGAAGTAACAGACTTTAGCTTATGTAGGTAGTGTTAATCTCATAAATCATGACCAATATTTACAGCTCATAGAGGCTGATATTGATGATATTGCCATATTGATGGCGAATATCAGCAGGATTCTAAATATCTGCCAATACCAATAGTTCATTAGTAGTCTAATAACTGTAGCTACCGATGTCGTGCTGGTAAAATCGTGCATCCCTAGTAGGCAAGGCTGCCCATAAGGGGGGAGAAAAGGTAGAGCTTTCTGGGGCCCAGCCTAATGGGGGGCCATGGAGGGTCAGGAAAATCATGGTCCATTGTAAAGTTCAGCTGTGATAACCCTTTTTATATTTATCTTGAATAATAACACCTCTTATCAAAGAAACAAAAATAATTTTATTTATGTATGCTATAGTACAATATAGCCCTTCTCAAACTGTAAAATCCTTCTCCCAAAACAGAATTACCTTTTTTTGTAATGTTAACAATGTGGATGGGAACACTGACTAAACCAGTGGTTCTCAACTGATTGAGTGATTGATTGGGTTGGACAGAAGTGTCCATGTGCCAGAAATTAATTATAAGAGGCAAAATTTCTCAGAACTAGAAATTACCCAATATTGGGTGCCCAGGACTTCATTGTTTGCCTAACAGGTATCAACATAGTTTGAAATTAATTTTATATATATTGAGGTTTAGAAATGTAGTACAAAAGGGGAGGAAACAGTAACGAAAAGTAATTTGAACATCAGAACCTAATGATAGCTTGAGAAAACAATTGAGCTCCAAAATGGGGTAACTTTAGCCAGGATGCTAACAGGTACACACATGCATTGATATCGTCAATAAATCCTAACTGGGAAGATGCCATTCACTGAGTTTTTCAGGGGCCAAGTCTGTTGGCAGGCCAGCTTGTAGGCATGTCTTCTTAGCACACTGTTCCTATACAATGTAATTTGTTCAGAGTTGTCAAGTAACTAAGTACAAATACTTCATTACCTTACTTAAGTAGCGATTTTGGGTATCTATACTTTATTGGAGTATTTTTCAGCCTACTTTTTACTTCTACTCCTTACATTTTCAAGCAATTATCTGTACTTTCTGCTCCTTACATTTTAAAAATAGCCTTGTTACTCCTATTTCATTTCAGCTTGTTTTCATTCCGGCTTGTCATCATTCAAAAAAACACAAATAAAAAAACCCAAAACCTATCCAGATAAATCGCGCCATCCGGATAGAGTGAATTTCATTGTGGTTGGATGAGAAGTATAAACATAATACCATTCCGACAACCTATTGGTCTGTACGCAATCCATCGCACCTGCGCACGACACAAATCCCGTCACACTCCAGCAAGGAAATAACAGACGTATGTAGCCTAGTACAAAGGTGTCCTTTGCAGAGACTCAAGAGAACTCGAGCGAAATGTCCCAACCAAGCACCAGCGAGGAGGTTGGTAGTACACATATGTGGTTCTTGAATGTATTCGCATTGTCCTAAAATGCATTCATTTTCAATAGGCATAAATGTGGCTGAAACAGGTGCATCCCAGATTTTTCAACATTAACATTTTAATATAACGTTATAGCATAGACTGTAGAAAGAACTGGACAAACCCCGTGTGACGTCAGTTGTCTGCTTACAATAGGCGGCCTCAAACAGCTTTTGAAGCTCATTTGTGGATGCGTCAATATTGAAATCGCGGTCTCAACCAAACTTTAGATCAACCTAACAGCCCGCACTAAGCGCGACTTCCTGTCAGCCTGCTGGCTAGCATTCTGGTTGACAGAAACGGAGCCTCTGCCTGCTGAGCTATCTGTCAATCAAATAAGATGCGCCAATCACTGTGAAGTGAGGTTTATCCTAAATATAATCCAAACGATCGTGGTACAAAAAATTCACCCCGTACAATAAGACACTAGCTAATGAGACACGTTTGGGTGTTTTGAACCAGGCTGTAAACCAGTTTATTTTGGTTGTCAAAAACGGCTATTAACATGTGTGCAGACGGAACTTCCAGTTTCCCTGCAGCCAGCCTCAAGTGGACAGTCGCGGTATAGCAATTTTTTGCACTTCCACATTGGCTTCATTTTTTAGGACCGGAGGTTGCCGCTTGCATTATAGTCATTATGGCCTTTAGAAAAATGTTTTGTGGGGAGGTGGGGTAGTGCACTATAGGCCACTGTGGCGTGGCCTAAGCTTTTGTCCTTAATGGCATTTTTTCCCCTTACATTACTTTTACTTTTATACTTGAAGTAGTTTTGAAACCAGTACTTTTACATTTTTACTTGAGTAAAAAGCTTGAGTTGATACTTCAACTTCTACAGAAGTCCTTTTAAACCCTAGTATCTATACTTCTACCTGAATAATAAAAGCGAATACTTTTGACACTTCTGAATTTGTTTGCACTTTCTGTACATGTATGGAATAACAATCTAACTGGAAACTTGACCTCATATCAGTGTGGTACAGGCAGTGTGAAGGAGCTGATCTGCAAATTTTGGTATGTCTAAACAAGAAACTACCCAATATTGGGTGCCTAGGACTTGAAGTTTTGCCTCATGGGTATCAACATAGTTTGAAACTGTGATTGCATTGACGTTTTAAAATCTGGTACTGTGACAATCTTGTAGAATGGTACTCCATCTTAAACTCATTTGCAGCCCAGCTCTTACCTTCCACTTCTGAATAGAAATGTCATGACCAGGGCATGTGGTGCTCTGATTTTTGCTCCATATCTGAAAAATAAAAACACAGTAATGGTCAAGCTGCCTGCGATAACAGAACTTTTGGGATTATCTACAGAACTTCTGGTAGTCTCAGCATTTGCCACGAATAACGTCACCCTTGAGTCTTAATACAGCTGAAGCTAAGAACAACAGTAAAACTTAACAGCTGATATGCAAAAGTCCTACTAGCTCTCTAGCTTTGATAGCTTGCAAGGTGTACTAAATCAGTTTTACTCACACGGCGCCATTTCTGAATCCCTTTAGCACTGCTAATGCCGCTTTATACTTCTCCTGTTGTAGTAGATTATTTACTGTATAGAGTAAAGTTTTTATCACATCGGGACCTGCCATGACTGTCAGTCGAGTCGACAGGACATAAAATCAAGTTGCACATGCATCGTAGAAGTGTAACAGCGAAATCCCGTCGTAGTGCAACACAGCAACATGGGTTCCTACGTAATAGCAGTGTTGCAAATTACAGCGCTGTTTTTGACAGAGAAGAAACCACGAGTTGAATAAATCTGCTTTATGTTAACTTACATGATTGTGCGTATTTTAACGAAACTTTATAAAATTAAGTTAAGTCACGATTGGCAACGTTTTTGCCACTGTAGGTGTGTGAAGGCAACGGACCAGCCGTTGATGCGTAAAATACTACTAGTCATAAACGGTAGCTTTTGCACGTTACATAACAGTAGGTGAGGGTCCCATAGTAGGTCTCATAAAGGTAAAGACCACAATCTGTAACAATAACGATAGTGAACCAGTCTTTGTTAATTAACTTTGGAGAGCTGGTTCAATTTCACTTGCAACGCCCAAACCTGATTACTGCCAGACCTGCTGAATCCAGAAATCCCTTTCAAAAATAATCCGTCTGACAAAGTGAAGTAGGCTTAAAGATCTCAAAAAGCAACACATCATGCCTCAGTCTAAAGGAATTCAAGAACGGATGAGAAACCAAGTCAACAACATGCAGCAATCTGAAAAAGTTAGAAAGCCGTTGTAGTTCTTAGGCTTTGAGACAACAGCGAACCATGGTGAGAGCCATTATCCACACATGGAGAAGACTTGGAACAGTGGTAAACCTTTCCAGGACTGGGCGGTCTACTAAAATAACTCCAAGAGCGAATCAATGACTCATCCTGGAGGTTTAAAAAGAACCCAGAACAACACCTAAAGACCTACAGGCCTCACTGGACTCAGTGAAGGTCAGTGTTCACGATTCAACAAAAAGAAACAGACTGGGCAAAAATGGCATCCATGGGAGAGTTCCAAGACTCGTCTCACATTTGCCAAAAAAAAAACCCCTGATGATCCCCAAGACTTTTACAACATTGTTTTGTGGACTGGTGAGACATAAGTCGAACTTTTGGAAGGTATGTCTCTGGTTATATCTGGATATAAACCAACACAGAATTTCATAAAGAAGAAAATCATACCAGCAGACAAACATGGGGGTGGATGGTCTAGGACTGCTTTGTCCACTTCAGGGCCTGAATTACTTGACATAATTGATGGAACCATGAATTCTGCTCTCTACCAGAAAATCCCAAGGGAGAATTTCAGGCCATCAGTTCATGACCTCAAGCTCAAGTGTATTTTGGCTATGCAGCAATGATGCAATACACATCAGCAAGTCCACCTCTGAATGGCTTAAGAAAAACAAAATGAAGGTTTTGAAGTGGTCTTGTCAAAGTTAAGATGTAAATCCAATTGAGATGCTGTGGCATGACCTTAAATAGGCCATTCATGCTTGAAAACTCTCCAGTGTGGCTGAATTAAAACAATTCTGCAAAGGAGAATGGGCCAAAATTCCTCCACAGTGATGTGGAAGACTCACTGCCAGTTATCGCTAAGGGTGGCACAACCAGTTAATAGGCTTAGGGGGCAATTACTTTTCACATAGGGCCTAGTAGGTTTGGATGGCTTTTTCCCTTGATAAATAAAATCATCCAACAAAGGCAATAAACTGTGTACAAGATTTTGTAAAAGGTGTAAACTATTTTTGATAACCAGATTATTTGGAGTGGAAATCACAGGATAATTGCACATTGCTAAACAAACAGCCATGATAATAGTGACATTACAATATAGGTACTCTGCTGAATTTTATATTCAAAGACAGTTGAATAATGATATGTCACAGTACCAATTAACAGGAGATGACAAAGTTCTCTTTAAAGATAAAGTACACAATTTAGGTTTTACTCTCTTAAAAAAAATGAGTTTCACCTCGTATCACACTTCATCCTTTAACTTCTTTTCAGTGCTGTTCAACATTATCCTGAAGACTTCTGTGTCTCTTATGCTACAACTTCATGGGCAAATAACCTCTGTTCTTGTTACCATATTTCACGTACAAAGCCCCAAATGCAAGGATTCATGACACAATGAGTAAAATTTGTTTGACAGTTTTTTTTTTCTCAACAAAATTTTGATATTTCAAAACAAAAATCCAGGTTAAAGCCACAAAGCATTGCAGTATTGATACTTTGTCTTACCTTTTATTGTAATAAATAAACAATCCACAAGTGTTCTGCAGGAGCCCAGTGTTTTAATCATTTTATTGTTGTTTTTTCTCAATCAGTCCAGTCCATTGTTACATGAAACCCATCCTCCAAATAAATAGTACTCAACCACTGATTTTGCCTTATGAAAAAGTTAGAGCCTCAGAAAAAACAGTGATTACACTATCAACATGATTTACAGTTCAATCAATACAACAAAACACTATTTTGCATATTTCTATACATTTACTTGCTCCATGATCAGGAGCAGAGCAGTGATTAAACAGTGAAATGGTTAATCTAACCAGTTTGGAGTGTAACGGTGCTATACTATCAGTTTTTATCTGTTTAAATATTAGCAGTCACAAGTGAATCACAAAACCTTTTCAACAAGGTTTTCTTATTTAATCTCACAATAATCTTTTCACAAGTCTGCGTATGTTTTAAAAATGTGACTTTGTTAAACACCTTACATGTTTCAGTATAAAGTGAGCAGTACTGACTGAGAGGAAACACACCAGTCCATCGATGAGGTGGAGCATGGGCTACTGACAACAACTAGAACTCTTTGTAATGTCGTAATGGCATTGATACAAGACTCACTCAAACCTAATTTTTATTTGTAATATTGAATGATTGCAGATACACACTGAAATTATACCATCACAGGTTACACAACTCTGCCTAAACACAGACTAAACGACTCAATACTTAAGCTGCATTTCCTCCAAGTGGACTGGCTCAGTTCAGTTTGATACGACTGTCACTGTCAAAAGTTGGGAATGGTACCAAAATAACTGATTCAAACTGTTGGGGGCACCAAGGGAATCTAGTGTAAAAGAAGAACTAGTGTGACAGCAGTGATAATGGACAAATACAAAATGCACCATGTTTTGTACTGAGCTGAGCAGAATTTCTCCTTTATTTTGTCATTAAAATACTTTAAAAAGAGACAGTGTCATAAAATTTAACAAATACACTTTGCAGTGTACTAGTTGGATTAAATGACAATTCAACTTCTGTGGTTTGCAAACAAGCCAGTTCTAAGAGGCAGACGTTTCCTTTTTCCCCCATTCTGGTTGCTGTTTAATAGACATTAAAAAAGCTTAAATGAAACCAAAGGATAGATGTTCTGGAGCAAAAGACTGGCTCCAATTCATCAGCTGAGCCAAATGATCCCAATCTCTAAATTAGCCGGTATTCCCTTCAATAAGAGTGAGACTTTGGAAACCCAAGGAAGACCAGAGTTTACTGTACCAAACTATGAGCCAAACCAGACCACTCAGTGGAAACACATCATCAGTTACTCATCATGAAGGTATCTAAGTTTCTTTCAATGTATGTTGAAGTTTTGTATTCAATATCAACCTTTTTTTACACTTGTTTCTCATAATGTTAGCCACTTACAGTAATTTTTAAAAAAGACTGCAAATTAAAAAGAAATACAGAATCATTTAAGATTTTGAAGTGATTACACTTGACGACTCTCACATTTAATTAAAATTTCTTAGAAAAAAATAATTAAGTATAATCCTTTGGTAGTTAGGTTCCCTAGTGTTTTTCTGAAGTTATACTCTACATAATACTAAAATGAAGCTAAAAGTTGATGTTAGTGGAACTATTTCTGGAAACAAAACAAAACAAAACAAAACAAAACACTGTACAAATCTGAAAACCTACCACCCTATAAAACTAGGGTAATTTGCTATAACATTAATTCAAATCCTAATTATCAACTTATGCCTGCAAATCAAAGGGGACATGTTTTTATTAACTAAATGTATTAGGGTTTTAAGACATTTCTACTTTGTAAATGTATTTACATAATCTTCATTAGTAACTTAACACATCATTGACCGATAGGATTTAACATCTTCATTATAGATGGAGGATAATACTTACTTTCTGGATATTTACCCAAGAAAAATGGCTACCATTCAGTGGGATTTTCCAACATATTTTTCTTGACTATATAACACGTCCTAATGCTCCCACTTCATTAGTAACAAATCATAATCCCATCTATGTTCAATTGATCTTTTAAGGAAGGCAATATTTGTCTAATTAAAACCAAACCAGTTGCATCTCAAGGATTTACATCATTAGCAAGGTCTCATTGATTACATCAGAAAATGATCAAACAAATCACTGTTCGGCTCTATCATAGGCAAAAATGTTTTCTACAAAACTATTGCACATTAAAAATACAACCTCTCTTAAGAACAATCACATCCGTCAAACTGCTCACCTCATTATGTGCAAAGTTCAAGTTTGAAACTCATTATAAAATTAAGAAATAAACCTTTCAAAATAAGAGAATATATTTAACTAGAATGGTCATATCTATCAAAGTTATTAAAGAAACTAAATTTGCTACAATAGTCAGTCCAGTTAGTCAGTTAAAAAAAAGAAAGGAAAAATTACTTATCCTTAAAGACAGGAAAACTAAAGTTGAGTCTAACCTCAACACCACATTTGTGCCAAGCTGTACTTTAAAGATATGAACCTTTTAATTTTTTCTTTAAATGCACAAATGTGTGTTTTTCTCTGAAATAATAATTCTAGTGCAAAGTCCCAACAAGGCGGCTCTTAAGAAGTTACTACTGCACAGATTTACGTGTAGAAACTGCACTTGCGCAACCAACAGCAAGTGCAGACACGTCGGGGTGAAAAGGCGTCCACTTTTAGCCTCTAAAGCCGCCTGATAGTGGGCTGAGCAGGGCTGAGTGATGAGGGTGGGACTGATCAAACAGGTGAGGAGTGGAACAGGATGAAGAGGATTCACAGGTCTTTATAGGGAATTTAACAAAACAGCTTAGAAACAGTTGTTACTGTGATAACATAGGTCCGTCTACCGGTTTATCAGCAGCTCCTGGCTGCAAGGAGAATCTGGGGAAAGGTGCTTTAGTGTGACATGGATTCTGATCCTCCATCTCATCCTGCAGCTTGCACTTCCATTGTGTTACTCCTGCCCAAAACCTTCTGTCTCCTCTATGGCAAACATGAGCTTCTCCTTCAGCTGCTCATAGCTTTTGTAAGGTGGGAGGTCCAGACGATTAAAGCTACATGGAGCAGAAAAGAAGAAATTAGGTGACTCTTGACCAAAGTTTCCTAGTATTTATATGCCTTCCTATTACCCTATCGGTCTTTATGCATGTAAATAAAGTTGGCAAAACATTAGACATACCTTTCAATTCAATGCACTCTGTTACAGGACCACAACTAACAAGAACTTCACAGACAGAGATATAGTAGAATCATCTCCTTTCTGACCATATCAACTAATGCTGAAATTGTATACACTTTATAAAAGTAGAGCTTACAGTACAACCGACGCATTAGATTGCATTATGCTGCACAGACAATCATCATGTAACTGTTAAAGAAACATAATTTATATTTATCTCTGATATTTCTGTCTCTACAGACATTCCAAGGATAGTTAAGTTACTTCAAGGACCCAGAACAATCTGCAAGGTCAGGAGTAGGGACTCTCCGAGTCGCTCCTCTCTTCCTGGGCTAAAAGTTTAATCTCACTAGCTTGAGTTAGATAAAATGCTGTTTGTTCCTACAGTCAAGGTTGTTTCTGTTAAAACATGTCTGGTGATAAATTCTAAGTGCAATTTTGATTGCATCCATTTTGGCTCTTTGGTGTGGGCTACAGTAAAGACTTTAATTATGTTACCATTATCCTGATGATGGAGGTACTATGAATAAAATGGCAGTAATTCCTTGATGGTAAATGCCATATTTTTGTGAAACACCTCAAATTAAAGCTATACTTCAGTCACATCTATTTGCTTTTATTTCAAATCCATTGTGGTGTTGAATAGCTGTCCAAATATGTACAGGCATAACTGTATATTTAACCGCTGACCTTTTACTCTCAATCCCTTGACAAAAGAGAAGCTAGCACCTTTAACTTAATTTTTCAAAGGTATTTACATGTTTGCTTACAAAGGAAACACCTTGCTGTGGTTCTTAACTGGAGTCCCATGCGAAATTCTTATCTAAATGCTTAAATGTGTCAATGTATATTTGAAAATGTCCTTCTCTCCACATGCACATGAATGTTCATCTCGCAAAAGTTTTTTAAAGACACCTTCTTCCGTTGAAGTTTTTCTAGACTTAAGCTTCATGCATTCAATTCCTGATAGTTTCTTGTGAATTACATTCTACTCAAGTGTTAACTTGCAGCAACCTGGACATTTGGGCACTTAAGAAGTACTAGTCTTGCTTTATACCATTTAGGGGTTGTTCCTAGAATGTTTTGCGACTAAGAAACTAATCACAAGTTACACAGTGCTTTGAGTTTAGACTAACAAGAGCATGCCCTGATTATCTGGAGGATATGTAGGTAATATGCTTCTTAAGGAAAAAAGCATTGATAAATATTAGCTGTAAAACGATGCAAAATGATCTTCAAGGCAGAGAGTGTTTTCCTTTAAAGAAATGTGGTTTTACAGTCACTGGGTCAGAGGAGTATTAACTGCTGAATGACTTTCACATGCCACTGCAAAAGACAATCTGCTGGATAAACATTTTATAATCTCTATTACCTAATTTATGTGGGCTATGCACTCCTACGCAGAGTTACATAACGTCAAACGCCAGATAAAGATAAACAATACAGGAAGGCTGGCGTGTGGTTAAACAAGAAATGATTCAATGGGTTTGACCATGAAAGTTTAATCCTGCTGACATTTGGACCTGATATCAGATGAAATTCCTGAGGCCTGAGGACCTAAATGAGGGTAGCATTAGAAAAACTGGTCTCACCATGTGTGGCTTCGTGGAAGCCAGTTCTCTTTGCCAACTTTCTCAATGCAGAACTTCTGGGGACCATTGCTCCCTGTATGAATCAATTACAAACATAAAGAAAATAAACATAGATGTTTGATATTAAGAGTATATTTTCGGTTGTGTGTCTGCTTCTTATACCCATTAGGTCAGCGAAACCGCCCACAGGAAGACGACAAGTTCCTGTGACAAACTGCAGCAGTCTCATCCTCTTCTCATTGTCCATTTCCTTCACAAACTGTCAACAGAAAAACCTATGTTAATAATGCTTGGCAAACCCATGACATACCCACTGAAAAGTACAGGTGTTTTTAAAGTATTCTTGCAACTCAGGTGTTATTTTAAACTTTAATTGCTGTGTGGTAACCTCCACTGTTGGCCAATGCACAAGCACATTGCACAAGTTCTCTTTGTGTCCACATGAGGCTGGCTGACTGAAGAAGCACTAAAGGTCACAAACACAGTGGGAATAGTTCATGTCTTTGTGGCCACATGCTGTTTTAGTTTGAGCATATAAGTTATGCATAATAATGTGCATGCCTGATATGTCTACAAGCTAATGAATTGTTGCTTTTTCAGGAAGTTAAAGGCATGCTACTGCTCCATCTCATTTTTACTAGGCTGATGGAAATTTTTTTTTTTTTAAATTATGGCAGCCACCACAGTTTGGCCTCAACAGATGGCTTCAGTAACCACATGTGTGACATCTCCCAGACTTTGTCCAGTACCATGTATGGTTTTGACCCAGTGATAATTCAGTTACTATTGCAACAGCAAGAGGTGATCCAACCAAGTGGTTAGACTAGTTATAAGCTCAAGGAAAAGTTAAATTTTGAGACTCAGCACTCCATTGTGCAGTAATAATCCACCATAACAGGTAGAGCAGGGAGAGAGGGGATGAATTGTGAATGAACTGTGTTGAAAACAGAAATCCGTTTGTGCAGCTGTATGCACCAACCTGCCAGAACCAGAGGATCTGTTTACTGCTTCGGGCGTAATGCCTGTAGATGGTGTTTCTCTGCCAGTCCACCAGGTCAATCTCCTGCATCCCACACAGCATCACCTAGAGGCAAAAGAGGGGATGGGATTTCATTCTAAACAGAATGCATTCAAACTGAGACATTTTTTCAAAGCAAAAAGCAGACTTTTTTAGAAGAACCAGAGTTGCGCCAAATCTATAAATTTCCTGTTATTGTGAAGCTTTTAAAGAAAAACTCTGACATTTTTATACCTCTAACTCCTTTGCATCAAAGTACTGTAGGTATTGCTGAGGCAAAACTTCATTAAAGCCTTCGAAGAATGCTTGAGTCTGCTCCTCCACACCTCTAGAGAGCCTCCACTCTGCCACCAACCTGCAAACAGAGAAATTAAGTGAAAAATATTGAACTAAACAAAAAAATACAGATCGAATGAAGATTAATGCATGCAAAATAGGAGGTTAACTTCCTTTAGAGGGAAATGGTGAAGTTTTAAGTAATAAAGACCTTATTTTTCATTAAATGCCCAACTTCTACCTCTGTGTACTAAAAAGTAAAGAATATTGAGAATACATTTAATATAATCAGAGTATGCAGACAGAAAATAATGATTTTTTTCTATGTTACTAAGGCAGCCTGGATGAGACTACAAATGTGGGTAAAGATAAGGTGAAATATAGACCTGATGTATTCCTCTTTATTTTCTTCAGTCACTTGGAGGTTTCCCCCGTCTGGTTTCAGTTCGTGGGTAGTGACCTCTCCGAGGATTTCCTTGTCAACTGAGAAGAACATCTCCAAACCGCACTCCTCTATGTTATTATCCCTGCAGACCAGTAAGACATCATCATTATTAACATGTTTAAATAGACAACAGAGGAAGAACCAGGCCTTGAAACGTTGTAATATTACAGCACTAAACAGGAAGGAACCAAAGGGAAAATAGAAATGAAGTTGACTTAATAGCACAGTATGTAAGCTATGGTGCCAAAAGTCTCTCAATCAAAAAAGTGACAAGAAGACACACTACTCTGCTACAACCACATCTGCTGTTTACCTCCTGTTATGAGTAGAGAGCTCTGTTCAATAAAAACTGCACCCAATAAGGTGTATTTATTGAACAGTAAGTGACTATTTTCCTGTAATGAGTGAATTTAACATAATAAGGGAGAAAAGCTGTTAAAAATTGGCTGTGAGGTATTACTAAATTGTTCTGCACAAAACATGAATGACATACAGTTACAGAGGGACAGCCTCCACTTGCAGAAATTGTTTTGTATATTTCGTTGACTTATTGTGCAAGGTAATTTGTGTGTGCCTAACAAAGATGAAGAAATAACATTTTAAGCTTAAAAAGAATTGTTAGACAATGATATAACGCACTAGTTCACTTTCCTGCCGTTTAATTCAGCATAACAATCCAACCTCACTAACCAGTCATAATCTATCCATTAGCTCTCCACTCACTATCAATAAGGTTTGTATACTCAAACCTACTTGATCCAAATGAGTGAGTTGTAAAACTCTGGATCTATGGACTCCAGATCTTTGAGAGCCAGAGGTTTGTTTAGGATACGCTTGTAGAAGGGGAGGGAGAAACCTGTGTCGATGAATTTACCATGGAATAAGGCCTAGAAGAAATAAGAATAGAGGGTTAGGTACACAACTTTTCAAAAACAGTAGCTATATACAATACAAAAATAATACACTGTAAAAGCATTATTCACAGTGTTTAATAATAATGATACACTTCGTCCACACAGGGTTTAAAGGGTTATCAATTAACCTAGTTATTTATAAATCATCTCATTTTTTCGTTGGGACTTGATATCAAGTGCTAAACTTTAAAGACAACTACAGACCATTGACTAATACATTACAATCATTTTAATGCATTTTGCAACACACATGATTCATTCTCTGGGCGAAAGTAGTCATGTCATAACCATTAGCTCAAATGACTGATGCCACATTCAGTAATTATGTAGACAAATAATGCAGGTACCATGGCAATGAAGCGCCCTATGAACTTGAAGTACTTGAGGTGATCAGGGTTGATGTAGGAGGCTGGGTTGATTTGCAGACAATAGTTGTCTTTGCCGGCGTACTCAAACAAACAGTACATGGGGTTCAGAACTTCGTGTGAGAGCAAGAAGAACCATTCTCTAGAGATTGAAACAGAGGACAATGAGAGAGCAATTAATTGGAAGTGATCATTCCTGTTGAGGTACAAGTTTCATGTATTGTGAGGATGGGTGTTGTCAAAAAAAGCTACTAATAACAACTAAACACACCCCATTCCTACTAAATAAGACGCTACTGTAAAAAGAAATCTGTTGAAATTACCTTGCCACACCTCCGTAATCCAAGCCTTCCTCTCCGGGGAATATTATCCATAGTCTCCGCCGCAGGTCTTGAGGGTGGAAGCTCATGATCTGTGATCAGACAGAGAATTGGAACAATAAACCAGGTTATAACAAGCCAATTAATTTAAACAGAGAGACTAAAAAATGAACAGAATATTCATGTAATTACCTGTTGGAATGAGTCCTCAAATAAGGTTTTCCTGGACACAGTGATCTTAATGTGCTGAGGCATCGATAATTGCTGAGAGAGAAAATAACAACATGACCTACATTTGAATTTTACTCTATTAAAAAAGCTTTGCACAGTAAAATTTTAATCTTTACAAATTAAAGTATTTGAGATATTATTGTCCACAATCAGGCAGTTTAGAATGAAGAAAATTGAACAATTATCTTGTAGAAGGTTGTCATGTGAGATTAGACAGCCTTTCAACATCACATACCTGACACCAGAACCTGAAGTATTGCACTTTGGCTTTAAAGTCCCTGACATAGGTTATCTGAGGCCCGTTCTCTCTGTGGAAAAGACAAGAAGAAGAAGCTCAGTGTCCATGCAATAAGCATATTTAGTTTATGTATGCACATGTTGATGCTTATGTTCCTTCTGTATTAAAGTGTATTTTCATAAATGCTCTGATCAGAATTTTGCAGGCAATAATCACTGATAATTATGAGGGCTATTACTGGAAAATTATACCATTCACTATACAACACTAATACTGGGCAATGATGGTCATGTGGTTAGGTCTTGCCTCATGTACAGAGACTGTAGTCTTCCAAGCAGGCAGCCTAGGTCCAAGTTCAATCTGTGGCCTCCTTGCTTCTTATCATTCTCTACTTTATCTTGTCCTACCCAAATAAAGACTTTAAAAGCCCAAAAGTTTCCTCTAAAAACTAGACTACTACTGTACACAAGTTTTGACTTTGAATGCAACTATTCTGTGTATTTGAAATGGGGCTGTCTCTGAGCATAGCTAGCAGAAAGAAAATTTAAAAAATTACTTAAGCCAGAGCTCCTTTCTACATTACAGAAGACCCATACAATTTCATTCATGAAATATGTTAAATAAAAAACTTTTTTATCAAGGCATCAAAAATATATTTTTTTCAGAATGAATGAAACCTTTATTCTTCCTTAGGGAATGTGTATCCAGCTTAGAGCATAAAAACATGAACGACAACAGCATCCACACAACACAGCACAAACCATGAAATAGAATCAGTAAATACATCACTAAACTGCATCATTAAAGTACTGCATGTTTGCATGGAAGGAATGTCAATTAGCAAATTTAATAAAGAGCCAAGTACATATTGAATTATCAGAGCTTATTAAGCAGCTGAATGGTACAAATAATCATAAAGATCTTTAAAATTGTAGGAGAGATAGTTATTTATTTTCTCTAAACACTCCTCTTTTGTTTACATGTGTTTAAGTTAAAAATACATGTGTATCTCTGATTTTATAAATGGGATGGCAACCTATGTTTGATTTTTTGTGTTGAACTTTGTTTTACAATTATACTGTAAAAACAGAAAGGGAGGATCTCAAAAGAAGGAATCAAACAATGATGACTGAGTACTCATTTGTGTAAAAAAACAAAAAACAAAAAAAAACAAAAGCAGTCACTTTAAGGGTTAAAATTGTTCACGTTTCAGTTTAACTGAAAAGAAAGGTGACATGCAGACAACACTCGTACCTCAAGTTAAGTATCAACCTTGAACACTGTGACACTGACGTTCTAATTTATATTAAAAATTAAATTTTAATTTGGTTGTTTCATTTTAGTTTAATTAGGTTTTATTTGAGATTATATTTTAAGAACTTACAGAGAAGATTTCCCTGTGCGAGGATCGATGTAAGTTGTGGTTCTCCGGTTGTGGTCTACAAAGTAGGGAATACCATCCACAGTGAACCTCATTTCCCAACCCTCTGGAAGGGGCTTATCGTTCAGCAGCCTGGTCAAAGAAAAGCCATACAAACACTAAATTTAATCACTGGCTAACAAAGTACAAAGGAACACAAAAACCTCACTGAAAGGGAAATTAGTTAAGATAAAAATTACGAGAGAACAGGATTGGCAATCGGGCAAAAATGATTTATCCACCAGAGGTTACAACACACACTTCATTTTGACATTGTTTAGATTATTTGAAGATTGCCATGTTGGAGGTTTTTATTCTGACATCAAAAATATCAGATTTTAATGTTTAGTGTATTTATTCAAACAGTTCAATAGTTTAGTTGCAAGTTTTTTCATCACTTACAATAAGGAGGTTTGGATCACATAACATCTTTAACACTGCTTTCTGCCATTGGGTAATGAAAATAAACAATGTTTAATGAGATGAATATTTGTACACACAAAAGCTCCTGTTCATAAGCGGTTTATAATTATGATTAGAGGCAATCAAAGACTGACCAATAATCTCTTTAAAACAACACATTTATATTTTGGTTACACTGAACTTCCTTCAGCCGCTGCTTTCACTTGCCCCCCATGTTGTTTGCACATATTTGTCCTGTCATTATACACCTGTGTAAGTCATCATAGGTCATGACAGCTCTATAGTTTTATAAGTACATGAGCAGATAGGAATCGATTATTACTTTCAGAAAAAAGATGACCCATCGTATTCTATACCTGAGAGAAAGCACTTATACTTGTCTCTCTCCTCTCCAGAAGTGATTCCCCTCTGAAAGCACTGAGGTTTATCAAATTTGTAACACTTTAGCGCCTCTTACAGACAATAAAATGTAACTGCAGCTAAGTCAATAGGAGTTATTCATTCTTAACAGAAATAAATAGGTATACACTCACCCCTGCGTTCTGGGGTCCTCCCACTGCGTTGTCCGAGTCGGGTGATGAACAAAATATACCCTGCCATTTGTATCCGTTCTCTTCTCTGACAGAAAAAATGTTAAACAGTATTTAGTGTCATTTCACATGTATTCAAACTGAAATGAAAGATAGTCCTAGAATCATATGACAGTGCTTTTCAATTCATTTAGAAAATGCAGATACAATAAATCCTCATTGGTATTTACCCCAGCCATGTGGCAAAGGTCCTAGTGGGTCAAACTCTTTATTGGCTGTGGCCGCCAACTGGTCTTGTAGCTTAGGCAGAGAAACAACATAGAAAGAAATGTAATGAGTCTACGGATGTCTTATGGCCATCATTACATGTCTTATGGATGTATTTGACCTCACAGCATGTTTCTGTTTGCTGTCAGTGGATGTTGAGGTTTCTCTTTAAGTGACTTTATACCCACTGAAAGAAGGCAGTCAGCATTAAGATTAGGAGATGTAACATTAAAATTTCATGTCCTTCAAGTACTTATATGTTTCACTGAAATCATTTCACCAAGTTTTTAAAAAAAAAAACAAAAAGTAGCAGAACTATGCATTTCTTGTTTGCATTAACATTAAAGTAAGCATGAGAAAACCTTATCAAAAGCACATTAACAACAGTGCTTTTTGTCAAAATGTTAATACTTTGATATTTTTTCAATATCACATGCTTAAAATAATACATTATCCATTATTTGAAACTTTTATAGCATTAAAAGCATCCCAGTTATGAAAGAAAAGCATAAATGATCATATAATCAACCTAAATCTGAGAGACAGGGAGAGTGAGGCAGAGGGCAGTCAACTTGGAGTGAAGAAGAGCAGCAATACACTGAAATGAGAGTCTATTTTTGATTGTTTCACAGTGATTATGCTCTTAAAAATGGAAAGACACACTAACACGAATGTTAAGGCAAGTGCAGGATTTTGATTTAGACTGCTGCTAAAATGCAGTTAACAGTTAAATAAACAGTAAGTAGTTGAATCTAAACTGTCTTACTTACTGTATGGGAGTCATGCACAGTAAAGGTCTTTGCAGAGAGTCTGTTATTTTTATATGCATTAAATCCTAATACAAAAAACATCATGAACTCAAACCTTGCACACTGAGTCTGTGCTTTTCTTTGTATTCACTGCAAACATTTGTAGAATGTGGCAAGTTGTTTTGTACTGTGACGAAAATCACTGTCACTCCTCAAAAAAAAATCACTCAGGATGCATTTATCCTGACAGAAATCTCTGTCAGGATAAACGTTTTCTTTTTTAATGTGCAAAAACTTTGGACATAAAAATCTGACCCAGTGTACAAAGGCCTTTGGTCTAATTCCAAACTATTTAAGACCTAAAGTGTTCCTTAAAAAGACTGAAAATGACTTTTCCTTCAAGTGTCCAATGCTTTGTTATAAACTTTTTATTTGACGGATACTTGCAAATTTGTGGATTGTGGTTTCAAAACAATGTGAACTGGAAATTTCCGACTTTCAACTAGGTAAGGAGTTTTCTGTCACAAAACCAATGAGATAAGTATGTCTGTTACAACCCAATATAAATAGTACTTCAAACCAACTCAAAATTACAACTTATGAATCATGTAGGAATGAGATCTTAAACTAAATCAAATAACGTGTGCGCTAAAAAAAGCAGTGTTGCATGTATAAACTACACTGAAACAGAGTCTGCCCTCACCCCATAGATGAATCTCTGGTTGAACTGCTGCATGGCTCCCTGCAGTTGGCTGCGCTGGTGCTGCCACTCCTCATAGTTACGCACTGACTCCTGTGTGGGGCGTTGCCACGTTGTAGTCCGGGTTATGTGGTCTACATAGTACACCCTACCCATTGGGTCCACCCTGCGCTCCCACCTGAAACAATGGAAAGAGAAGTAAAGGAAGTGCCTGTTTGCCAATGCAACATCTGAAGACTCAAGACACTAGCTGCTAAAATTTGTCCTTGTGCCTTGAATACAACACTTACAATAAAGTGATTGAAGGAACATGAACAAGAAAGAGTGCAGCTCTACAGTCAAACTGGTTATTTGAGGGATGTTTTGGTATTATTGTCTTTCAAAGCAGAGCAAGAGGCATGTTAAGTCAAATAATGTAAAAGGTGCTTGGTACCCTGTAGGCAGAGGCTCAGGTCTGTCCCATGTTGTCCTTTTCTCAATGTGATCCACATAGTACACTCGTCCATTTTGGTCTACTCTTTGCTCCCACCTGCAAAAACAATACAATGATTTAAATGAATGAACAAAGCAGGAGCAAAGAAATGTGACTAAAAAGAACAGCAAAGAAATGCTGTGAGTGAAAAGCAGTTTTTTAAGTCATCTGCCTAGTAACGCCAACACAGGAAACAAAGTGAATATGCTCCTTTACCCTGGTGGTAGGGGACCATTGTTCATTGGTGTGATTCTGGGAGTTACTGTGGCCAGAGCTGCTGAGGTGGTAGTCCCTGGTTTGGGGCCACTTGCTGTCTGTGAAGAAGGTGCCGTGGCTGCTGCTCCTCCTCCTGCCCCTGAGTCTTCCTGCTGATTTGAACACCCACTAGCTGACGCCTGAGAGGATCCATCGGAAGCTGGACCTTCACTCAGCTCGCTGGGGGAGGAACTGCTAGAAGAGGCTGAGGAGAGGAGAGATGAAAAACTTTGAACTCTGTGAATAAAACTGAATAGATTTTCATCATATGAGAGACTGTGAACCGAATGTGTGTAGTAAGACAAGTATGCTAATAAATGTATTATAATAATGTGTAATTAATGGCAGTCCTACTTGGTGAAGCTGTTGGTCTGCGAGGAGTAGCAGGAGGAGGTCTGGCTGGTCTGGGAGGACGTGAGGTACTTGAGCCCCCTGGAGATCGGGAAGGTGAACCCTTACCGTTCACAGCATGACCATTTGGTACAATAACCCACTCCTCTGAGTCACTAGAGGGTGAAGTGTCTCTGCTTGACCTAAGAATGAAAACATTAATCCAAGTTATATGTATAAGTATGCAAGTAACACAAAAATATAATGAAAGATTACCTCTGGCTCATCAAATAGTTAGGATAAATTACCCAAAGATGCATTTATAAAAACAATTATAATCCAACCTTATTTGTGGGTTACTGTTAAATGCATGTAGTAAAGTGTTTCACAGTATACAATAAAACAGTAAAGACAAAGACAATACAAAATAATCATACAATAAAAGCAAACAATCAAGTACTGTTTATAAAGAAAAGCCAATAAAGACAAGTTTACTAAACCTGTTGCCAGTATCTCCATTTTGTCTTGCATTTCCATTTGGAACAGAAGCTGGAACACAGAGGGAAGGAGAGCAATGATATTAGTGATTAAAAATAATATTAGATGTTACTGTAAAAACATTTGAATTTTCATTTGCCAGATTAAAAAAAAATTAGATCCCAGTAGCCAAAGGTTATTTGTTATCTGAATACAAACATGAATATCCGCTGAAAAAATATTGCAGTTTGATTAGAAGGAAAACATATTCAGCACAAAAAATGTTTTTTAAATGAATTTTTAAAAACACACATGCCTTTCTTCTCAGCCTGACATCTCAACAATATGGTGTCTTCCATTTCATCTCCAAACTTGGAAATTCCAAATTCCCAGGTCGATACATTATCACAAAGGCACCCTGAACTCAAAATTCAGCCACTTCAGTACTGTGAGTTACCAATCCAAATGTAATGCATTCAACTCAGGTGTGATGTCATCCCAAGTAAAGCTCAGACACTTGAGTTCTGAGGTAAACGGAGCGCAGGAATACTTTTCACAAATTTCCATTTTGACCCAAGGATGAAGTGATAAGATTTTGACAGTCAAAAGATTTTGCAGATCCAGTTATATTATTCATTAAGAAAGACCTGCCATTAATCAACCGTGAGCCTAGCACTTAGCAACATCCAGTAAAGTTGTATAAGATGCAGAAAGAGAGAAGAAGGAAATGGAAAAAGAACGAAAACAAACAGAGTGATAACAGTGAATAAGGAAGATTTATGGCTGTCCTCTTCATAAATCCATCTCAAACTTAGTTCAAGTTGATTCAATTTTGAGATCCCTGTCTGTAAGGCAGGAAGTGTTTGTACATAAGAGAGCAGTCATTTATTGAGGGAGTGTACCATTGAGTGCTTTGTAAATAAAAAGAATACTGCTTTGCTTTCTTTATGGGCCTAATGTGGGTCAGCCAACTAAGTAATAAAGGGCATAATGGTGAGTTGGAAATCTGTCAACGATGATAAAGTGAAGAGCACTATGACATATTTTTGTGCCGATCAGCCATTTAAATGATCTAAAAATAACATATCTGTTTGGCTCTGTAAAGAACTCTGATGAACAACCCAAAAGTGGACATCTGCAGTTGAATTCTGCACATCTGTGCATCATTTATTTATTCTGCCAGACCAGTGATGTGGTAAACCTTTTAAAATGGGACTGTTTTGTATCTATGTTTACTTCTTACCTTGTTCACTCTCTGCTGTCGCAAAGGTTTCTGGGTCTACCTGCATGCCATCCAGACAGACTGACAAGTCACCTACAACATCCCGGGAGTCTCTATCAGAACACAGCTGTAGTGTCTTCACCACCTCAGATACTGCAGAGGGCACAAAAGATACTGTTTAACAAAGGGTGAATGAAAAAAAAATCTCAGGTAGGCTATACTCAAGAGATAAAACATCTATTCTTAGCATCATCGATGATCATTTTGATGTGATGACGCTACACTGGAGTATTACGAATTTCCACTGAGGTATTTACATTTAGTATTTACCTATGACGATGAAAAAATTTAATTTAAAAAACATGTTTCCTTTAGATTCCCACTCTCTATTCCTTCATAATAAACCCAATCTGAAGTCTATTGGCTACTGATTTTAGCCCGGCTTGTAGGAGTTGGGGCCCCGGAGATGTCTGTGTCAGTTACTCTGTCAGCTCAGTCACATGAAGAGTATCAACCCACATGGCCTTAAGAGCGGCTGACAAAGTTTTGAGAGCAGCTAAATGCAACATGGGCCAGTCTTTCATATCACATGGTACTTTACTGTTGCTGACTGGGATCCAAGGGAGCCATTGTAATAGGCTGAAAACACTGTGAGGGAATACAAGTTCATATGCTGAAGTGAGACATGTGTCCCAAGGGGGAAAAAGTACACTGCTTTTAAATGTTTAATTTATCAAAGCCCTATAAAACCTTCTCACAACAAACACTGGCAGATATGAACTCATAAAAAAAGGAGTGTGTGTCTACAGAGAGTTCCACATCTGCAAAATATCATCCTCTGCCTACAGACATAGACAGAAAATGTGAATAATGAGAAGAGGATCTTAAGAAAGGTTCAGATTAATTTTCAAATAAATTGAGATTTCATCTAAATACCTCATATCAGTCTGTGGGAATCAACCCTAAAATCTGAAAAAGCTTTAAACTTAAAATGACAAACAGTGTAGGCTGTCTGTGAAAGGTCTCAGTCATAAAGGTCACGGCCATTCCAAGTTAACCCCAAAGACAGTGTAGGGTGACTCTATCAATGAGGACCATAAAATACATGGTCATGATTGTTTTATGCCAATAAAGGAGATTAAGTTGAAAGTTTGTGATTTGAAACAATGGTTTCCTTAAATGTTATTATAAAGGACAACGAAAGAAGTATAGACTCACTTTTCAAGTCATTAGCCTTTAGAGTTTCACTGATCTCCAGTGTGGCCATTCCCAACAAGATGTCTGCTTTCAGTGTTTGGTGGCTCCAAACACGAAAGATCAGCTTGCTGACCGGAGTCACAATTCTGCAGAAAAATTAGAGCAATAATAAAATATAAGTGTGCAGAAGGAAACAATCAATACATTCAAAGGAGTCAAGGTTTGACAGCTGTGAGAAAAAAATTAAGATTTTGGTATTTATATTTTATTAGAACATATTTAATTGTAATGACTTAAGCTGGGAAAATATCTACTTTTAAAGTTGTTGGCTTTTTTGAAAAGCAAGAGTATGGTTTTCCTCATATAAAAACACATATGAATTCATCCTTCAATAATCCCTTGTAATAATCTCTCAGATCTCTCATAGCCCACGATGTTGTGTGAAATTATCTGTATGTGCACAGGCCCTGACCTCTGTCTCAACCTTCTTTTTCATCTTTGCTTGTTTCATTCTGGCAGCATCCTTTGGAAAGTAGTGTGTTACCCCAAGTAAGCAGATAAAAGCTCAAAAAACACAGCCTACCAATAATATTGTTGTAGTCTTTCACCATTATGAGGTCCAAAGCAGACAGGATTGAGCATGGTGGGATTCATAATAATCAGATACCGTCAGGGCTGTACAAACATGTTGAAATATGCATTTGTGCTTTGAACCACAATGGCATTGAAACAATTTGAAGAAAAATTCTCTGATTTACTGCTTCGTTTAAAATGACACTACTCCTTCTATTCACTCATTTCCAGCCTTTCTGTGCTACTATGACTGCCCTTCCTCTCTTGTTTAAGACATAACCCTTTCATATTTGATTCAATCTCGCAATTTAAAATGTAGTGCTCATCTTCTATGGCTAAAAGATTTGTATTATAAAGTACCCCAGTGGTGAGAATTTGACTTTACCATTGACAAACTAATTTATACACACAGAGCTGTATTTCTTCAAATTAGAGTCAAAAATGTGCTGGCCATGCTGGCCAAGACATACACATTTATGTATGTATGTTTACTTAAAATTAACAGTAAACTTGACAGAGAGACAATTTTGAGTGACAAACAATCATATGTTCAGAATTTGGTGGTTGCATGGACTCTGCCAACAAATTTTCTTAGATTAAGACCTCTACACTGTATACAAGTCTTATTAATTCTTATAAGATGACAGTTAACTAAAGTTTGAATTAATTTTATTTCTATCAACATCTGGCACATCAACCAGTAATTATTCAGTCATTTTTTGAACAGCTTCCTCCCTTTCCACAAACATAACAGTCATACTCACACTGTAAGCGCCTGTTTCCATTTAGGACTGTGTGTGTTGTTGCATTTTTCAGTTCTCTTTGACTGGCCATCCACAGCAACCTCAACATATGGACTAGGACCAAACCAGTTCTTTTTGTTTTCCTTCAGCTTGGCTGAAAGCACTAGAAAAGAGATAAAAGTGCAGTCAAATATTGAGGTAACATAACTTTAAGCAGTTTTAATAATAATATAGTAGAAATTCCAGGTGCAACTTAGGAGTGTAAAGCCACAACAATAGTCACTGACAACCCTTTCTGTATTTATATTGCTATAGAAACACGATTACACAAAGCCTGTAGTTCCCCATACGCAAAGTCAGAAAATGAGTAATTATGTTAACTTGTTAAACTTTTAACTTCTTGGTGAAAAATCATTAAAATACAGCAACAATAAATTACCAGTGACTTGTAGTTGGGCCTTCATGGTTCATCCATAACAATGCAGCCTTGTTTGGCTGCACCGAAGGACCTGCAATAGGTGACATCAGATGTGAACATGGGATACTATATTCAGGTAACCTACTTGGAGAGTGATTAGGCTCTTAGGTTGCTTCAATCAGTGGAAAGTGCAGTCTTGCTTAACAAACAATGGCAGATATTGTAGGGACAAAAAAAAAAAGGCTGACATGTTTTTGCTTGCATTTGTTGTGATGACAGCACAGACATGTAACCTTCCTTATTAAACTCCATATCAACAGCCGAGATAAATATTTTGGAGGTTTTGCTTTGTGGCATCTAATAAGTTTTGTGTATGAAATCTGATCTCATGTTGAGACTGTGTTTGGATGGATTACAAGGCAATCTCATCTACAATTGTATCACTGTGTGTAACTTGTATTATAAAGTCAAAATTATGGCCAACAGTAAAACGTGATGCACTAAAGCTTCTATAACGAAGGTAGACTGAGATAATACTTGTGCTTTAAAACTACAATAAATGCCTTTTGTCAGGTGACTTAATGTAATCTTTGCTATTTCAAGGTACCGCCGTGTAGCTTTCATAACAGAAAATCCCATCTTTAACTTTGCTGAGTTAAGTATCTCTAAACCTGTTTACTAATCTAGACAATATCCCATGGCGAAGAAGACAGGGAGTCTTACGGGGGATCCATTTGTTTGCTTTGAAAGACAGATGTGTTAGCCTCTGACAAATAGCTGTCCAAGAGGCGATGTGTTCCCTGCTGACTAAAAAAATGAAGGTAGCTCAAATGTGGCTCAAAGTTAGCTTATCTGTCCGGCTAGCTCAGGGTTAGCTAGCAGAATTTGTTGACAACTACAAACACTAGCCTAACGTCGATAGAGGCCTTCGACTATGGTTTTGTATGTCGTGTAAACGCTTATTTGGAATTACTGATAGAAGCCGAGAAGTTCAACGGTCAGGGGTAACTTTGTTCGCCGACGTAACGTTACACCGAGGCATTAGCTAACCATGCATTAACTACCGTTGGCAATGCTAACACAGCCCGGCTCCTTGAACAGCTTTCTTCGTTTGGAAAAGAAAAAAAAAGGAAACAAGTAAATATCATTACCTGCAATGGTTGACGACAAAGGGCAACACAGACTTCAGTTTCAGGTATTCCTAGGTTGTTGACAGGTAGCTGCCATCAGCAGAGACCTGTGTTCCGCTAGCTAGAACGAGACCACCATTTCCGGTATGAATTTACAAAATAAAAGAGACAACTTTATTTTTGTTGTCAGCCTTTTACACTTACATGTACTTAATTACAATCATATTCAAAGGTTAATGCTGTTAAGTGTTTAAAGCTATAAAAGGCCTCTAAAAGGTTTTTATAGTGCCTTCTTCGTAAAATCTGGAAGCTTTAAATGTAGATGCGACTGGGGCAGCAATTAAGGTACATTTAAAATTAAATCTTATTTTGAAAGCACTAACGGAAAAACGTTGAAATTGATACTGACATCACCATTAAACAAATTTTAACAATTAAATGATGGCTTAAAAGTGTTACGGCTTCTAAACTGTATATTACAATGTACTCAGCTATCTGGTCAGATTATCTACCTTCTTGTTGTGTGAATTAATGACATAACCTTTTTTTAATATCGATAATAAATCTCGAGCCGCCATTTTGGACCCGCCCACCCCTGTCGTTCTCGAGCTTGGTCTCGTGATAGCCGTTACACTAGTCAGCTGTTAGCATCTCTGACTCTTCGCTAATGAAAGCCATGTTAGTCAGATAGCTAACACAGAATTATTTATATTTGTGAAATAGCATTAAAGGCCACTAAAGATGTTGTCTCGTCTACTGAAGGAGCACCAGGCGAAGCAAAATGAAAGAAAAGAGCTACAGGGTCAGACATTAGCTTCATAGCTAGCATGCTAATATGCTAAAAACAATGTAGACTCAGAGATTTTAAAGACCTCGTTGTCCTTTATAATGTATATGTTTGTCTTTGATGTTTCTTTTGCTTGCACAGAGAGACGCAGACGTGAAGCTATTGCAGCTGCCACTTGTCTGACAGAAGCTCTGGTTGACCACCTCAATGTTGGGTATGTCTGCTACTTTGTTTTTTGTTTACCGAGGTTTATCTCCATCTCCGCTGTTGTTGAAGGTTTAGATTCTCAGTCGTTAAAATGATGCTACCTGAGTTTGTGACAGGTCAACAGAAATCCTGATATCCTCCCCAACTATATAGTTTTAATCTAGCACAAACTTTCCTGTATTTTGTCATTTTTCCTTTCAAATGGTAATTAATCAACTGCAGGTGCAAAAGAGCCATTAATCATGCATCAAATGCTATATTAAAATTGTTTCATCGTTTACTTTAAGTCTACTAATAACCTCAAAATTGTTTATTTATTAATCTGTATTAATTTTCACAGTTTATATGGTCTGTGGCATGTCAGAAATATTTTTCTTTTATACCTTTTCATGTATATATGACAGGGTTACACGCAAATCAAAACCATAACTATGACCAATGCCATCACAGAGTGCATATACTACCACCTAGTTAAATATTTCTTCATCATCAAAAGTTCCAAATTTTCCTGCACAGGACTGAAACAAGTTTTGGAATAAGACAGAAACACAGAATTTCTCATAACTGATCTGATTTGATTTAAATTATTATGTGTAATGCTGAGATGCATTCCCACACCTGAAATGGGTTCAGTCTCAAAATGAGTATTGTTTAATATATCTGCTGCCCTTCATACCAAGGAGATTAAAAAACTCAAGAATCCAAGCTTCCTTTGGTAAACATTTTTGTTCATAAAATTTCTATTTGGCCAAAATAATTATTTTGGCAGCCAAAAATCCTGAACCAGCCGTTTTTCTGTCTTGTCTTGTTTTTAGCTGTGCAGCCCCGTGTCCCAGCAGAAACTCAGCTGGACATGGAGCAATATTTACATTAATAAGAATTACTGAGGTTAACTTACAGACTTAGTACCAAAAAGACCTACCTGCAGGGCAGTGTTGCAGCATATGAAAACAAGTCCCCACTTGTCCACAACCATGCCAACAAAGATTTGAACACTTGGATCTATTTTTACTTAATCTATAGGGAGTGCTATATGCTGTGTGGAGGATTTTCAACTGTATAACTCTACCTCCGACTGACTTTGAGCCTGTTTTAAAGTCCCTCAAAATCTTCCCCACTCTACTGAAGTAAATGTAACCCCTAAATCATGTTCTCATTGTGACTGAGTCTTAGAGTAGGGATTTGAGGAGGAGTGAACCAGCAGCTTGTATAGATCTGAGACTGCTCCTCTGCCTGATGATACAGATTTTTTTTTGTCCATCTCATAGTTATAATCAAAATATTCTGTAGGAAATTTGGACAAAATTGATTTTAATTGGATCTACTGTGAAAAAAAAACCTTCATGTTTGAGTTGTTTCCTCATTAAAGTGACCTACTATCCAAAAGATTATAACATTGTTATTCACGATAAAACCAATAAACAGCCTGATATTTATTATTCAAAGTCAAGAAACTGAAGGGATGAACTGAAACAAATGATGAACAGAAAAGACACAGCAAATCCCTACATTTAGGTATACGGTATATGTAGCAGTGTTCTTAATTAAATAAAAACAAACTCAGATTGATATGTTTAACTGTTGTTGCAGACATCTTTCTCATTCAACCAACACAGCATTTTATAATTGTGAAGGTGATGGTGAGACATGATTTTTATTGTCGGTGAATATGAAATGTTAACAGTACTTCTAGAGAATTCTTAATTATGTGAACATTTTTGCTGCATAAGACAAGGCTATATTGATCCCAAAGGACATTCGTTATGTAAATATTTTAAAAGGATAAAATAAAGTTTATTATAACATATCTATGATAAAGTTAGAATTCAAAGAAACAATTTTTGAAAATTATAGATAAAGGAATGAGAAGTGAAGTAACCAAGTGAGTGAAGTTTTGACAATAATGGCATACATATGTATGTATATGTAGAAAAATATTCCATATGCCATTACCTGATAGAACACTGCCATTAAATTAGAAATACACATCTGAGTATCCATTGTCACAAACTGGCTCAGAGTAGGTGACAAAGAAGAGGAGTCATACCTGGAACAAGTTTTAAAAGAAGTTAATTTGTTACAAATTAAAGTTAAGATAATCATAATTATGTAAGTCTGTAATTGTGAAGCGATGTATGGATGTGTGTGGAGTATTGTCGAGTGCAAACAAAACCCAACCAGCTGGTGGAGGCCTGGGAGGGAGAGAGGAGAGATGTTAGAGTGGAAGCTACATAAATAAGCTGAGGCCTGATTAACACAAGTATGCATAGTTAACTACTCAGTCCACTAATGGTCCTCCTGACTCTGCCTATTGGCTGCTGAACCAGGAAACCAAACCAACCAAACTCAGAGGGCATGCTGTTACACCCTCCACAAACACCATTTTGTCTTATAAAAATATCAATCCTTTCTTGGCAGGGCCTACCAAATATGTCTAACATGACTCTAACACAACTTTAACAACTATAAATACACAAATAATGCTGTGAAAGCTTTTATTGAACCAAAACAATCAACATGATTTTTTTTTATGTAGGATGCAAACATTGATTTTCAGCTGTATTTTAATGGAAAAAATAGTTTTGTATATACTGTATTAGGTTGTCCTGATCAGCACTTTTGGCCTCCGATCTTGATTCGATTTTTTAACATTGAATATCTTTAGTATACTGTCACGTACTTTGTTGTACAGCTCCAGTAAAGCAGTGTCAGTAATGTAATGTCTACACGGCAGGGCATAGTGTGGGTCTAAAAGCTCAAGAAGACAACAAAAACCCAAATTCTCCACAATGGAGATGGGATGATTGTCCAAAGTAAAGAATTCAACCACTTTTTCTGTTATCTTTTTTGCCCTATCGCTCTCTTGAGGGTACTTGGTACTTGTTGATCAAACTGCTGATCTCCGATCAATTAAAAATGCTTCTATTGGCTCCGATCCGATACATACGATCGGGACATCCCTGAACTGTATATAACATGAATATAGGTTTTGAGTAATTTTCATGTCTCCTTTCAGTCATCCTGTCCATTTAAGGTAAAAATCCCACAAAAATAATATTCAAAAACTGTTGAACTAATCTCTTGTGTTTCTTCCTGTTGTTTAGAGTTGCTCAGGCGTACGTAAATCAGCGTAAACTGGACCATGAAGTAAAGACTCTCCAAGTGCAAGCGAGCCAATTCTCCAAACAAACTGCTCAATGGATCAGTATGGTGGAGGGTTTCAATCAGGCCCTAAAGGTAAGATACAGTTTTATGAGAAGAAATAAATCCAATTTAGTTGTCAATTCAATGGAACAAGAAAATGAATTTGATTTAGCTGCTGCTTGGACCTGGTTGTTGTTGATCTTACAAGTCAGAACCGGTGGTTATCAGACCAGCAAGGCCGAGTCGTTTCTATGATCATATTACTCTGTCTCTGTAATGAATTACACAGCCATTCAGAGACAGAGTTCTTTGCAGGCTAGCATTGCTTGAGTCCTATATAAGAGGTGACATGGGTAGCCTTATTTCACCTTAGACCATAACTTTGATTAGGCCAATCCTGTCTTCTAAGGACACTGAGGTCCTTAACCACCCATTTGTGTTTTCAAGATTGGATTACTGTAATTTCAGGTTTATTGTGTTCTAAAGAATACATTTTGAAGTCTATCTTTTGTGTCTCTTTCATTCCAGGCCCCAACTTTATGGAACAGTAAATCTAAACTGTAATCATACCAGAGATTTGCAAACGTTTTGAGAGTTTTGGCACTTTCAGCTGTGTCTGAAATGAGCCATTTCTCGTCATCTGTGTTACATCAGCAAGTCAGCACCTTGTAGATAGCAAATTAGCTTGTCATCTCTAGCCCCAGGCTCAAGGCATGAATTGGCCCAAGCCCCCCTGGCTATTCCATTGAAGCAACCATGTATAGCTCCAAAGTCTGGATCCACGCTTATGTATATTTCCACTTTTTTGGCAAAGCATTATTGCAACAGTAGCAAGTAACTTACTGTTACTTTCCCCATTTATATTGTCACTACAAGTTATATGCAGGTACAAGATAGGCATGAAAAGAGGAAGTGGAAACTGAAGAACCATGGGTCATTGATATAAAATGAGTGCATCTGGGGGAGCCCAGTTGCAGCTGCAAATCTTTGGCCTGAAGTACATCTAAAATGTGAATGTTTAGCTGTTGTGATTTTCATATTTTTGATCTTTGCACAGCACTTAAAAAGTGCTTCATTTTTAAGTGAATTGTTAGTTTTATTATCATCACTAAAGCCTCTGAGAGAAATTTTCTGTTTTGGTGAATTTGGCGCCCCCCTGTGACCATATCAGTTTCTCTTATCTCAAATTAATGCTTTTTGTCACATCTTTTTTAACCAAAAATCTCCTGTTTTATGTTATAAGTCAAATTCATCCCTCATCAAATATCTATGAATTGAGACAGGTTTTAAAGAAGTCTGTTTTGGTAGTTTGCTGCAAAGTACTCTATCCTTTGGTAGTATAATCAGTAATGCTTATGGTCTCATTTGCATGGGAAGCTCATTTACCCAAATTTAATTCAGTTTTTTTCATAACCATTCTTAAAATCCTCTTGGTAGCTTTTATTATGTTGGTAGAGAAACATAAGGCCTCTGTTATCATGGAGAGCAACACTTAAAAGCATTTAACGTTTAATCAGACTGGATGCTGTATGTGTTTAAGACTAAATGAGTAAGTTGAACTCAATGTATGACCCTCTGTCATCACATTTACTGTTTTATTATAGCCCTAATATTAAAAAAAGTGACACGGAATTTGTCTTGCTGCGCAACTCATTAACCCTGACCACTATTTATCAGATAGACCTGGAAAGCACATTAGTTTTATTAAAGGGCCTTGTCACAGGTCCTGGATCAGAGCGGATTTTACAGTGCTAAAAGCAATTCATAAATGAGCTTCCACTTCCACAACCAGCTTGTGTCATCTTCACAGGGAGAATCTGCAAGAAAGAAAAACTGGAAATGCTGACAAACCTACCAGTTGCTGGTTCAGATGATAGATGAGATTTGGACATGCACACAGAGGTTGTTTGATCCTGTTTCTGTTTCTTTCTTTTGAAAAGGAAATTGGCGATGTTGAGAACTGGGCCCGCAGTATAGAGATGGACATGAGGACAATCGCCACAGCTCTGGAATACGTTCACAAGGGTCAGCTTCAGACAGCATCCTCATAAAGAACACGGTGGGATGCTGAAACTAAACTGGAAAGACAGAAATCTTGTTTACTTGTTTGTCTTCATGCCTTTTTGTATAGATGTAGTTCACCTGCTTGTGCTAGGCATGAGGGGCCAAAGATTACGGCTTCTTCTATGCACTTGACACCTGAAATATGGCTATGTTTATGTATTGTATGTTTATGTGCAGTGATGACTGCTGTTTTTGTAAGACAGGTTCACTTAAGATTTTGTTACCGTTAAATTAAACAATGGAACATTATTTTGAATAAAGTTTAAAAAATCCTAAGTGTCTTTCTCTGATGGGACGGTGTTAAAATATATAAATCTACCTCTAGAATTGATATATACATTTTTATATAGTGCACATAAGGGCTTATTACAAATGATGTTCAAAAGAAATTGAAAAGAGCATCACAGAAACCATAATTTGAGGGGGAAAAATATTCAATGAAAAGACTAAAATCTAACTAAACCATAGGAAAATACCTGCCAGAGTCCTGACCTGAAGATGCACTCTTCATATGTGAATAACAATAAAAAAAAAACTTAATTTCTTAACTATATCTTGCTCTCACATTGGTATGTGGCATCAGGTGTAATCATGACCATTACACAATTGGAGGGCATAAGTCCAAATGACAAAGTAATACTATAAGACCTTCTAGGTCTTAATTAGGAGGTGCAATTTTGTAACAAAGCTACTAAATACTGGATAAATATTTGCCCTGCTGCAGGGATTGGACCATTAAAGGAATGTGTGACGTGAAGGGAAGTTATGTCATGCTGCACGAGGCTGCTGTGGTCCTGCGTGTGAGAGCATGTGTTTTCGGTAACCTATTACTCTGTTAATTCATTGTGTACAACTAGAAAAGAAAATCAACATTTGAATAAAAATGGACACAGAGTCCTCCATTGTGAGAAAGTATGCCTGATTTTTTTTTTTTTTAAGGAAAAAAAGCCTTTCCTAAGGTCCATAATCCTACTGCTGATATATATCGCTGCCCATGCTAATACTTTGACAGAATCTCTTTAGTGCAAGTTTGAGGCATTTTTTCAAAGTCCTGTTGAGTTAAATGTGAAGCAACTTTTGTAAATGCTTTGCTTATTACACTTGGGTTTTGCTAAAGTAATGGATTGATAAGACAAAATATAATAACTGTTTGGCTAAAGTATGAGTAGATTATTAACAATACATGCAACAGCAGTATATACAAACTAAGTTAAAGAGCACACCATATAGTGTTAACACTTTCAAAGCTCAAACAGTAAGTCAGTGAACTGAATAAGCCGTTGAGATTATATACATACACATGCACGTTTTAGAAGTAATGCACAAAGCCTTAACATGTGAGGTTACTTTATTTAACAGTCTTACAACATAAAGCACTTATGACAAGGAACCACAGTGGGATACTCCAATAAATAAAAGCACCTGATAAAATTTCAAAGTATATAATGCACTGTGAGAAATTACAGTATCTAAAAATAGCTCTTTGAAATCCAAGCTCAGAATTTTTTTTCGCAATTCCCTCCTCTTTTTTCCTTCTTAAACACACATGCAAAAAAAAACAAGCGGTTACAGATTGGGGATTACCAATTGCCAACTTGTCTTAAGGGATAAACTGCTGGGATAAAGCCTCTCTCTGACCAGTCTCTGTGAGTAAAGACAGGAATACGCAGAAAGGGAAAGAGAAGAGGACAGAAAACTTCTGGAGACTAATCACAATAAGAGGAAAAGGTAGGATTGTATTTCTTTAAATAGACATCTATATCAATATTTAATTGCAGTTAACTTGCTCTCTCTTTCATGCATGTTTGAAAGTCTTTTTAAACAAATGTATTCCTTTCCTGATGGTTTTGTACAACTTTTCATGTTGCAGATACATCAAAGGACAGTTGAATTAATGATTAATTTTAATTTATGTAAAATTGAGGCTAATTTGTTTAATTTAACTGTACTGATTTATATGAACACTTCATTTACTCTGCCATATTCCGTCAGAATTAAAAATTAATGGTGCAGTATTACAAATTTCATAACCTGTGATTTTACAGGATCATTTAGTTTTAATTCATGTTCTCATCCCAACAGCATCTGTAAGCCTCACTGTATCTAACTGAAGTCTGCAGGAAATGTAATATCATTGATGTTATTATCCTTTGGATCTTTTCTGTCTTGTTTTTCTCTAATAGGACAGAAAACTAATTGGTTTTCAGCAATGGGCGGCTTAAGCAGCTCTGTCATGGGCATTAAATTTATGCACAATGCACCCCTCCCTCCTGGGGGTCAGATGCCTTTCTTCCTCCCATAAGAGTATTATCCAAAGATTTCTCATGTGCCCACAGCAGCTCTGTAATACAGGCACCTCTATTCCAGGTCCTCGAAGAACAAACTCATTGTGTCCCTTCGCTTTCAGAGAGGTTCAATAAACCAGGACAAAGCCTTGATAAAACGTCAAATACTTTCAAATCAAGAGGGGATTTGCTAATTAGGATCCTTGAATTAAGTCTGTGTATTTATACTTTTCATTCCAAAACGGAAGGAAGTAAGGTTTGCCTTTATTGTATTGTTAAAACCGATTGCTCTACATCTTATTTTTCCAGCAAGTTCTCCAGGTGATAAGAGCCAAACTGTGATCCCTGCAGCAGCATGGATATCCAGGCTGTCTTCAACCTTTTAGGGTAAGAAAAACAACTGCAGTACCATATTTTTGGCAATCATTTGGCAGCAGTAGCCTAACCTTTTAACCTCCAAGCTTGCAAATGTAGAGACATTTTTAAAAAATCTCATCCCGTCTTTCATCCTGTCTTAACATCTCCTCTCTGCTCTCTTTTTAGGGAAAATGCAGCATTGTACGTCGGTGGTACCTTTGTTGTTTTGTGGATTCTCATATGGCTGTACAGGGACAGCGTAGAGATTGACAACATTTCTGAAAAGTATGTTTTTGTGACCGGCTGTGACTCTGGGTTTGGAAACCTGCTGTGCAAGAAGCTGGATCGGAAAGGTTTCCGTGTTCTGGCAGGCTGCCTCACAGAAAAGGGAGCTGATGATCTGAAAAGGGCTGCAGGGCCTCATTTAAAAACCGTCTTGCTGGATGTGACCAATCAGGACAGCATTGAGAAAGCCATGGAGTGGACCAAGAAGGAGGTTGGAGAAAAGGGTAAAAGATGATTACGTTTTATGTTTTATTCTCTTATTTATCAAGGAACTTCTCTAACACAAATAATGTTCCTCCATCTTTTGTCTTATTTTCTTTGTAGGACTTTGGGGTATTGTGAACAATGCTGGACGCTCATTACCAATGGGTCCCTCAGAGTGGATGAAAGTGGAGGATTACCACAGCACACTGAAAGTCAACATGAACGGATTGATTGCCATGACAATGATCTTCCTGCCACTCATTAAAATGGCTCGGGGACGTGTCGTGAATGTAGCATCAGTGCTGGGCAGGGTGGCTGCAAATGGTGGCGGCTACTGCATCTCCAAGTTTGCAGTGGAGTGTTTCTCTGACTGCCTCAGGTGAGATTTATGCAGGCACACCAACGTTATAGCATGATATAAGAATCAGTAAATTTATATATATAGGACTAAAGAGAGTTTTAAAATGTGCACTCAAAGGTTAGTTTAAAGAATGTTTAGAGAAAAAGATTTTAAAGCACTGAGACAATACAATCCAATACAATATAACTCAATTTTATATTATACAAGCAATTGTGAAAAGGTGCACGACATCACAGTATAACAGGACAATATGGTGATTCTCATATAAATAATAGATAAAAATTAGACAAAGATAAAATACAACAAGATAAAATGTAAAGGTAAAAGATAAGAGAACAGAGAACACCATGATGTTATTGCACTATCCGGCAGCCTCAAGAAACATTATTTAAAATCCTAATCGATGTGGGCATGAACATATTTTTTAAAATTGTTGAGTTTACTTTTGGTAGACTCTGTATCACCTACCAGACGGTAAAAGTTCATTCTCAGGGTAGAGGATGTGAGACGGATCAGACAATACTTGCTGTGCTCTCCTGAGAACAGACTTCTTATACACTGACTGCAGAGAAAGGGTTTCAGTCCTTTAAGGCTGTCTGCATCAGATGAGCAAGTTTAGATTGAGGCAGATGAAGAAAGAGAGCCAGGTAGTAACAATAGATCCATCGAGCAACAACAGTCAATGGCATAGATGTTTGGCTGCCAGGACCATAAATCCATCTTTAACTTATTTTCTTCTACATTGCTACAATAACAGTATTAATGACAACAATCCGTGTAAAATTAGCAGTAATAATACTATATGGTGATATACTGAGCATTCTCATATAAGCATCAAGAACTAAGATGTAACTGAAATGTAGAGAACTTGATGATGTTAGTAGATTTAGTGATTCTGATTTTAGAAAGTATACCGTTCCATACTTCTGACTGACTTTACTGCAAAATCCTGATAATCCTCAGCACCTGTGGGGATTTTTAATTAAAAAAAAAAAAATCTTTACCGGCCAACCTAGGAAGAAGCCAATGCCTCTAGAGGGTTTGATGAGTCTTTGATAGGAGGCTGATTGAGGATAATAACATTTTAAAACCTACATAAAAATGAGCAGAAAGGTAGAACAGTGTGGCAAGAGTCAAAGTTATGGATCTCCTTTTACCTCTTTAACTGTTGATAATCCTTGCAGTAACATTTTGGACCATTTAATTGTGATGAAAAGAAGCCTTGGTTATACTCAATTTAGAAGAAGAAACAAAAACCTTCACGAAATTACAAAAATTACAAAAAATTACAGCATGAAAACCTGCAGTAAATCTCCAAAGTAGATGGGTGTTATAATAATTTTAGATGAACCAAAAACAGCCTCAATTTAACGCAAAGCCAGTAAGTCTATTCCATTTAAAGAATAATATTTTATTTATAAGGACAAAGAGATATTACAGTTACATTGTCCCAGGGCAGATGTGCTTATTTAGTATATATGATAATGTTTCAGTAATGTAAAAGACAAACAGATGCACATGTTAGAAGCAGGAACATATATTCAGTCCAGTTAACGATGGTTATAAATAGTACAGATAGCCTCAGAATGTTCCAGGCAAACAGGAAAACAATGGTCATTCTCTCTGCTCTCATTAGTAGTTTTTAACTATTATGTTTATTTATTGAATAAACATTTCCATTTCTTTTACACTCAACTCTTGAGCCTTTTTATGATATTAAAGCTTTGTTTCAAGTGTGTCTAATTTTTTTATATAAAACTACTCTGTGTATTTCTGCCTCTCGTTTCTGTTTTCAGGAGAGATATACATTATTTTGGAGTCAATGTGTGCATCATTGAACCTGGCTTCTTCAAGACTCAAGTGACAAGCCTTGATCCCCTCGAGAGGGAGCTGCATCGCCTCTGGAACCAGCTCAGCCCTGAAGTGAAAGAAAGTTATGGGGAGAAGTACCTGGATAAATGTGAGCAGGATGCAAATTTGAAATCTGACATGAAGATTATGCTTTATTTATGTCATTTTGATCACAATCACAACCTTTGTTGAAGACAACCAACCAAAGCAGCTGCTACACAATAACCAGTATTCTTATGACATAAGTACATTAGGAACTGGATACTATTAAGGTTGAAAGATAATGTCGAAATGAATCTGTGACTGTAAACACCATGAATATGACTCTGTATGGAACATTTAGTTAGTAAATTAGGTAGAGAGAAATGTAGTGGAGTAAAATACTAAAGTTTTTTAAATGTCTTGTCATTAATCATCATTTCAGACATTAAGATGCAACGCCTTATAATGAACGCCGTCTGCGACTCCGACCTTAGCAAGGTGACAAACTGCATGGAGCACGCTCTGACCTCTGCCTACCCTCGCACCAGATACAGCGCCGGCTGGGACGCCAAGCTGCTCTGGATCCCGCTCTCTTACATGCCTTCCTGGGTAGTTGATGTTGGGCTTAAGCTGGTGCTGCCTCGTCCTTTGAAGAGCGTGTAACTTGTGGTGTCTTCAAAGTGATCTGCCTTTTTTATGTCGGTTTGATGCAATGCTACGGTCGACTTTAAAGAATTTATCCTTTGCCTTTAAACATGCCCATATCCCTTATCTACACTGGCCATGCAGTAATCAGATGGGGCATTTATTATTACATTTTTTATGAGTAAAATATGCTACATGAAAGTGTTTTTCTCTTATAATGTCTGCTTGAGACAGTTGGACAATATGACAAAATTAATGAAACCATGTTGCTTAACTGATTGTATGATTTGTTGTTTTTTTTTCCTGTTTAATGCTCTTCTGTGCCTTTTGTTATTTATGTTCCTTGATATGAAGGCTGCTAACCACCTGAGGCTAGATAAACTGGATTCTACTACCAAGAAGCAGTGTTTATCAGGATGCAATTATCAGCCTAATGTCAACAATGATAAAAGAAATGCCTATACCATTCATTACGGCCGGGCAGCCACATCATGGTGGTTCTATAGAGTCTGGTTCAATATGAACCAATTTGCAGGAATAAAGGATTTACAATAAGTTGCTCAGTTTCATTATTGTTTAACAGTTTCTTCATGGTAATTGAAACACTCTTTGGTGAATTAAAAAGTCCACATTTTTTCTTACAATATAGAAAATTCCTGTAGCTACAAAAAAACCCAGATTATTTTAACCAACAGCAATAAACTGCTTAATTTAAAGAGGATATGAAGTTTAAAAAAGACACACTCCTACAACAGAAGGCTTCAACTGCTTTAAATTTATGGCATTAAAAAAGTATTACCTTTGTGGCCATGCGCAGATGATATGCAAGGCCACAAAGGTAATACTTTTTTAATGCCATAAATTTAAAGCAGTTGAAGCCTTCTGTTGTAGGAGTGTGTCTTTTTTAAACTTCATATCCTCTTTAAATTTATGGCATTAAAAAAGTATTACCTTTGTGGCCATGCGCAGATGATATGCAAGGCGGTGGGCATTTTTTTGGGTTGTCTATAAGTACAGCTGTAATGTACAGGCCAGTCTCTTGAACACAATATCTTAAAAACCATTTGAAGGGTGTTCTCAAGTTTGATCTAATGTTTAGTCTGGCTCAAGAGCGGATTAAATTGAGGGATTTTTTTTCAAACTTCACACCAATTTTCATTCTGACTTAAGGATGGAATACATATAAGGAGGGATTACAAGGATACAAGGAGGGGTGGTGACTGGTGTACCTCACCCTAGCCCAATAACAGCTGGGATAGGCTCCAGCTGCCTGCAACCCAACTGGTTATGAGGGGTGAAGTGGATGGATGGATTGGTGCAGGGAGGATGAATACATAAGTGCATCGATGGATTGATCGATGCATGGATGAATGAATACATGGATGAAAGTCAAAGCCCACATCAACCCCTCTTGAGACCCACCACTGTACATTCACTGTCTGGTAATCGTATATCAGACAGGTGGTTGTTCTAGTTTACATTTCAATCAAGAGAGAAATTCAACTTTTTACTCATTTGTTGTAAGAAACTCTAAGCACAAAATGCAAAATCAGGACCATTCATTGTTGGGCTTCACAGGAATCTGTGTCATTCATTTTCTGGCAATGCAGTTGGGGTTTCAGTGTCTTACTGAAGGGCAGCAATGCTCAGGGGGTAAACTGGAACCTCTCACTTCTTCACACCCCAGTTCCAATTTCCAGGCTAAGTCTATACCGGGACATGAACCAGGATTTGACCCCCCTGTTCCCAGCCCATGTCCCCACACACTGAGCTACAGCTGTTCCATTTTATGTTCTGTGACACTGAAATTCATTCATGGAAATGGTTCTTGGTAGTGAAAATTATCAAACCCTGCACATAGTAAAAATATGCCACTGCTATGCACTGTTCTAACAACATTTTAAATATTGATCCTGACACTTAAGCACTGTAGTTATCAAAGAAAAGATTGACGGGTTGTACTGAACATGTTGAGCTGCTGGTGACTAAAATAATAGACAAAAAGGAGCTTGTAGCCTGATTAGTGTTGTTACACAACAAATCAAATGCTTATATATTATGCAATTCTTTCATAATAGTAAGAAATGCATACTACTTTGGCACCATTATGCTGTTTTTTCACAATGACAAGGAGTTTGAAACCAACAAACACCCACACAGACCTCGTGGCAAGTTTCTCTTTTCCAAAACACAAACCTTGATCCTGATTGGCTACTATATCTGTCAGCCAAGTGACAGCAGCCACAGGCGTCTTTATTGACCCCTGATGCTTTCAAGTGATCCTTGTAAAATTTGACTGCACCTTTTAAATTAAGCAAGTAATAGCTGTTCCAGCAGCCCTGATTCTACTTTTCTTTTTGATGGGTATTTTAGTGGAAAAAATGTAGGAAATATGAGGCACACAGTGGGGGTTTATGAAAATACTAACTAATAAGAGCTGTAGGCTGTTCAATCAAAATGTTGAGGTACCTGTATTGTTAGTGTTATTAGTTGCTTTTTTATCTTATTGTATTTTACTAAATATTGGGAGCCAATATTTGAACTTCATACTACAGTACTTTGCAGATTAAAATAGTCCCAAAAAATTAAGCTGTGATGTGTTTATGAAAGCACAAAGAGGGCATGCATCCAAAAATGTTGTTTTAGTCAATGTTTTTCTTAAGTACTTTTTTATTTTGCTATCTCAGAAAATCAGTTCTGTTTTCTGTAAAAATGAGAGTAATTTTATCAAAATCTTGAAAAATAATTTGCAATCGCAGGACAATTAGCAAGACAATTAAGTTGAGATGTTTTATCGTCTTGTCACAGGATAAAACATTGGCTTATAGATGCAAGTTTGGGTATAATCTATAATCTGACTATTTCCTGTTTTCTGTTGGGACTTATGGAAGCCCTAAGAGGACATATATTCATAAATTCACTTAAATTAAAAAAATAAATGTCTTAAATGTTAAGGTTTTTAAACAAAAGTTTTGTTGCTTTCTCAAGAACTCAACATTTAGATTTCATGATCTTGAAATAAAACACTTGTTTTCTTGTGATTAATATTTAATTTTAGTCATTTCCTCAAAATCTTGAGAAAGTAACCACTGATCCCTGCTTCTGGCTCTTTCCACTGTCCAAAGTAGCAGCCCATCTTACAGCTTTACATGCACCATTCCTTTGAATGCACAAGTTTGTTGATGGAAGTAATTGTAGGAAAATGAAGATGAATTCTCCATTCAGGAGTGAAAAGAGAAAAGGAAGCAGTATAGTGGTATGATAATGTAATTAATGAGGATTAAAAGACAGTAAAAAATGCTGCAAGCTAAGCATAAACTACACTTGAAAACACATGCTGCTATTCAGCATTAGTTAACCTTGCTACTGAAGACGCCTCCCTCAAATTTTTGTCATTGTCCTCGTATCTTCTTCATAGGCGTACTTTAATTAGCCTTTAATTTAAGCAACATTTTACTATATTGTTTGCCTGCAGGACCTTTACACTCCATTCAAGTATATTTAATGATTTGGCAAGTCCTCGTGCGTTCGAAAACAAATTTTGACGGGAAAATGGTACAAGTAGAAAAAGTAGGAAGACGAAAATTCCCGACGACACGTGAAGGCCTCAAAACTTCAAAGTCATTGACCCTGCAGGAGCCGCTGGCACGCAGCTTTAATAAAGCAGCAGCTGTTGTTATCTACTGTACGTTTCACCGTTTATCAAACTGTCTTAGTGGGTTTGAGGCTGTAGTTTGTCGCAGTCATGTACTGTTTGAGGGTTCTTCGGCTGTCAAACTCTGCGCTTTTCATCGTCAAAAACACAGAAGCTCTGAGGAAAGTTTTCATCATTCAGTCAGCATGCTGCTGTCAGAGCACCAACACCACACCGGCGTCACAACAACGAATGACGACGCGTTTGGATCGCGTCCATCTGAAAATGTGAGTGTGATAAGCTCAGTGTCGACGACTTCCTGCTGCTGGGATTCATCGATTATTTACCTATTTAGCTTGTTATTGACATAAAGGCTCGCTGTGAACATTAGAGACAGTCAACAGTGGCTGAGGGAGTGATATACCTTACTCATGCTGAATTACTTCTGATAACATTGTAAGAATGCACAGTTACAAGTCAAAGCATTGAAACGATTCTTAAGAGATAATAGGGAAATTGGAGCCTATCTAAAGTAATATTTTTCTTAAACATAAAGGCCTAGTGTGACCTCACAGTTTTCTATATTTACTCATTTTTCTACTATTTTATTCTCTATAGTTGTATTTTGGTTTTTAGGTTATTGTTTGCATTATAGAAGTGATTTTAGGCTATGATTTTGCATACTAGGAAATTATGCAGCTGATTTATTAAATAGAAATAATGTCTAGTGTCAAGTCCTTTTATTTAGTCATACTGAGATCTCCTATAGAAGCTGGCATGTCCAGTATATTTTATCCAGTATTTCCTTTTTTTACCAATACAGTATTTAAAAAAGTTATCCTCTGGTATATGAGTGGGCTGCATGGTGTTGAATGGGTAGAATTTTTGCATCAAAGCAAAAAGGTCGACGGTTCGATTCCCTGTCAAAAAGGGCCTTTTTTGTGGGATTTGCATGGTCTTCCCATGTATGTGTGTCAGTTCAGTCAGGACCACTTTGTCAAGAAACGCACATGACTTGTGGCTATAAATATTTCCTTATTAGCAGTTATTAATTAGCACCCATGCTGCTATTTATGTTTGGTGGTGTGGCAGTTCTGGGATCCCCCTGCCCTGACCTAAACTGGAACAGCACACGTTCCTTTTTTTCCTATGCCGATAAGGAAAGAATACGGCAGGGAGAGAAGCAGCAAACCCAGAGGAAAGCAGGCAGCAATGACAACACAATGGCATTAAGTCAGATGCAGAATGAAGGAGCTGGGGTGGAGGAGGGTTACAAGAACAGCTTGCAGAGAGAACAGCAGGGGGTGGCCAGGCAAGAGCAGGTTAAATAAGGCAGCCTGAGTGCGATAAGCCAATAGCATGCCTAGAGTAAATCAGCTGGCCATCAGCTGCTGAGAGCTTGAGATCAGCTGATCACAATTATGGCAGTACTTGACTCCATGGCCTGGCTTAACTATACACTCGATTAATTCAACTTCCTCCCACACACCAAAGACATGATCATTAGGTTAACTAATTTCACTAACTCGTTAGTGTGAGTGTCATTGTGTGACTATCTCTATCAGCCCTGTGATTTACAGGAAACCCCTTGTCACCAAACTGGATATGAGTGTAGATTATGAATGGATAGATGAGTAGTAGTTAACTTTGATCTGTAACATATGACTTTGGTTTTTAGTTGATTTAAAATAATTTTTGATATAATGATAGGGTGCTGAGGTGCTTTTGAGCAAGGTGCTGAACCCCCAATCTGCTGAGGCACTCCTTAGTGGGCAACACCGCCTGACTCTGACATCTGTCCCTGAGTGCACGTCCATAGGATCTTGTTTGTGCATGAGCTTATATTTCTGCCTATTTGTTCTCAGCATGTTCAACAACAGAGTATAGGAGTTGAATTTCATCTTGATGGATTAACAAAGTATATGCAATAGATATATAATTTTAGGTCAAATAAACTTAACTGTTAATTATAGACACCAATCGCAGACAAGCAACAAAAGAAACTCAGAATTATTACCAGGTATGGTTTTTCTAACTTGGCTAATTTGCAATTTAAGAGGAAATTATCATACTATCTACATTATTGGTGACTTTTTGTGAGTGGTACACCTGTGAAGAATGACTGCTTTCTTCTTCACCTTATTAGGAATGTAAACACAAAGTCCCCCAGCTCTGGAGTGGAGGATATGCTTTTCTATACCATCACAGAGGGAAAAGAGCAAGTCCCCCTTTCACTCTTCACAGCAGTAAGTAACCAAAGAAACATCCACCAACTGACTTCGTAAATCCATCTCATTAAAATCTAGTTTAGCTTTTAGCCATTAAGCACAATAATAATTTGTTTGTTGTCTGCAGGCCTTGAAGAGAACTGGCCTTCAGCCATCGGATCCTCGTCTAAAGGACTGCATGGAGAAGCTTCAACAGGCTGTGACTGAATCAGACGGGGAGGTGATGATGGACAGAGACCTTTTCCACAGGTGAGACGGTCAAGACCGGTCAATAGATCTTGACTCACTCTGACAGGTGTAGACTTGAAGAAGAGGTGGATCTGAATGAGAAATTTAACCCCCAAAAGACCAAGTCAATAAAGAAATTGATTTAGAATACGTTTGTTATTTTTGATAATAAAAGAAGTTGAACAATGTGATGATGAAGGTCAAGAGATGTGGGCAGATACGAGTGAAAAAACTTTGTGGTCAGGGATATATGATGCATAAAGGATGTTGGACTGTTGTGAGCCAGAGCGACAACATTTTAGAATCAGGGGTTTGAGACTCTGGGTGGTGGAGCCAGTTGAGATTAGGAGGATGTAGGACACTGATGACTGTTTTGTACTGTCCCCATTTTACCAAATTATTTACCAATCCCAGACATGTGTACAGAAGCCCATTCCCTCCATTTCATGCTTTTCACATTGAGAAACAGCTCTGGAATGCACAGCATTTTGTACTGTCCCCATTTTACCAAACTATTTACCAATCCCAGACATGTGTACAGAAGCCAATTCCCCCCATTTCATTTTTTAAAATCTTTCTAGGATGTGAACTTATTAAAGACATTAAATTCATGTATCATTAAAGACGATTACTTTATCTTGTCTGATACCTTTTTTCCAGACACCTTCTTGTCTTAGTCTGAAGGCCTTTTCAACTGAATTAATTTTTTTTAATGAGATGTCTAACTTTTATGTCTAACTCTGTTGCCTTTTTTTTTTCTCTGCGGTCTGTTCATTAATTTGACGCATTTTCTTTCAAGTCCTAGTCAGCTACATTTTTCTTATTTTCCTTGGACCTTCTGTCTACGTCTGTCTGCGTCTTTTCCTGCAGCCTTTTTCTCCTGAGTCTGATGCCATTTTTTGTCTTTTTAAGATATGTTTTTGGGCTTTCTTTGCCTCCATTCATAGAGGAAGACAGTGAACAGAGTCAGATAAAGGGATTAGAGAGCAGGTGAGAGACATGTGGGAAAGTAGCCACAGGCTGGATTTTTTTTTTTTTTTTTGGAGGTCTTTTCATCTGTTTCTGAAGCCATTTTTTAAGATACATTTTTGTCCGATGCCTATTTTCCTGAGATCTTTTTTTGCAACAAGTGTTACCTCTTATCTGAAAACTTTTTTTTTTCTCAGGCAAATGCTGTTTTTCCAGAGGCCTTTTCATCTGAGTCAGATGTCTTTTTTCTGAGATATGTTCCCGAGTCTGGTTATTTTGTTGCTGAGACCCGTTTGTCTGATTCTGATGCCCTTTTTCCTGAGACCTTTTCATCTGGATCTGATGTCTTTTGTCCTGAGACCATTTTCATCTGGGTCTGATGCCTTTTTTCCTGAGACCTTTTCGTTTGGGTCTGATTGCCTTTTTTCCTGAGACCCTTTCATCTGAGTTTGATGCCTTTTCTTCTGAGACATTTTCATCTGTGTCTGATGCCTTTTTTCCTGAGACCTTTTCATCTTGGTCTGATGCCTTTTTTTCCTGAGACCTTCCCATCTGTGTCTGATGCCCTTTATCCTGAGACCTTTTCATCTTGGCCTGATGCTTTTTTTTCCTGAGGGCTTTTTTATCTGAGGTCTGATGCCTTCTTTTCTGTAGCCCTTTTGTCTGATGTGTGACACATAGCAGAGGTTTTTCTGAGACCTGATGTTTTCTCATCTGAAGTTTGACACCTGACTCTGAGACCTGAGGATGTCCTAACATGGACACTGTACTCTTCACTAGTAAAATTTGCTTAACCCGTTTGATTTTCTTAGTAAGCACACGCAATGCAGCCCTGTTTGTCTTCACAACCTCGGAATAATATGTTAATCAAGTCTTGTTCTGTGGATGCAGCTTGTACTAAATGTAATTAGATATTTTGAATAGAAATTAGACAGATACCCTTGATAAGATTTGCGGGTTTGCCATGAGGGATATTTGTTTTGTTTCCTGTCTGGGAGTGTTTTGTTCCCCGGTGATACCCCTCATAATGGACTTCTACAGTGTCTCAGCACTGATTATCTCATGGTGTTTTGTTTTCCATTCACCAACTGGTGCAGACATGAGACTGAACTATTTTTAGTTTGACCTTCCAACAACAATCCATTTTAATGCAGGATTTGTTGAATGTGACCTGCTGCTTGTCTCTCTGCCTCCTTTTCTCTTTGGTCTTAACACATACTTATTGCTACTAAGACTGAGTTACTAATTATGAGGAAGAGGATGATGTCGTGTGGAAATCCAGGACCACAGGAGGCTGAAACATTTAAATGTAAACACAATAATAACAGGAGGTTAACATTTTTTGTCACTGTTAAAATCGACTGACTTAAAGTAAGCGTAATATTATTCAACTCCTAGAGGTATTTAAAGACAGTGTCAGATGTATTTATTGTCATGTTGAGCAAAGCAAAGGCCTGTCACTCAGACTGATCGTTGGCAGCTGCTGCTCTCATCTGTCAGCAGCCACACACAACACACACACATACTGCTGCAGTCATATCAAAGAAAGTGTTTCATTTTCAGTAAGTCCTTCCCTGCCTCTTTCCATCATGTCATTGTTCTTTCAGGTGTGTCGGTGGAAATATCGTCCTGCTGATCCAGGCCTTCAGGAAGAAATTCATCATCCCTGAGTTTGACGTTTTTGCACAGAAAATAAATGAAATCTACAACAGGGTGCAAAGCCACAGTGATGGGAAGGTGGGATTTTTAATTTATTTTTTCTTTGTTCCATGGAAATGGAAAATATATTTGATGGTTGCTTAGTCTTTGATTATAGATGTATGGATTGAATAATTGGTGTTAAAATCTGCCCTATATGGTTTGTGAATTCTGGGACTGTTTCCACTGTGTAAAATGCACAGTGTTATAACAGTATTCTTATGACCATGCAAATACTGATGATCCATTTCCTGTTGAGACTTTGACTCACTGAAATACCACTGTGATTGAAGGTTGCAGACTATATCCCCCAGCTGGCCAAGTTTAGCCCGAGATTGTGGGGTGTCTCTCTATGCACAGTGGATGGACAGAGGTAAGAATGACTGACTGGTACACCGTCAGTAAGGTTGTCATACTTTAACACTTTTGGTACCTCATGTTTTAAAATGATACAAATCTTTGTAGTGTCTCAATAGTATTCAAAGTAACAAAGCTTTAGAAAAAACATAAGATCTTCAGTCATATTTATCACTAAAAAGTGGCACAGAAGACCCAAGCTTTCCAAAGTGTGGTATGAGACACTGTAGGTGGGTTATTATATGCAATAAATAGAAGTCAGAAACACAGTTTTTGAAATTAAGATAGAGTTTTAAATGATCATAAAGTATTTGATTTCATGTTTATGTTTAGAAAAAATCACAAAACTAAAAATAGTCAGAAGGTTTTATAGGTAAATTTGTCTCATGTACAAAAGCAGTGTTACATTTTAACTGGTACTGGATTAACTGGTGACACTCGGTTTAATGTTCTTCTGCACCAAGGGTTCCCAAATTTTTCAGCCAGTAACCCCCAAAATAACAGAGTCAGAGACCAGGGACCCCTTCCCTGCCTGTGGTTAAAGCGTACAATGTTGCACAAAGCTCTGTGTACAAAAATTTACATTTCAGGGTTTTTTTTTTTGTACAAATTACATGCATTTAAGCAAAAAAAAACTCTTAATATCTTTGGTTTTGTTTTAAATTTAACTCACTTAAGGAATATTTTTTAAATAATGGATAACATGTATCACTTTAAATTGTTTGAAATTCTCTTTGTTCTTTGGAAAGCATCACACGACCCCCCCATCAGTGTCTCATGACTCTCACCTTGGGAACAATTGTTCTAAACCACTCACTTACTGATAATAAGAATTTATCAATAAGATATCTGAGCACTTTATAATAATAATGATAATAGCTTGGACTTAAATAGCACCTTTCATGAGACCCAAGGATCCTTTAAAGAAGAGTGGAAAACAAGACACAACACAAAAGACAAATACTTAATTGAGTGTATTTATGGATTTGTCATACATTTTGCCTAATCTGACAGGCCAGCTAGATGGTTCCATATTGCATGGATGTATTTCACATTCATCTGGGAAACCTCCCATGCAAAGCGTTTGGAAAGGGCGAAGCTTTTTAACAAATTCTGCGAAGCTGATTGGGTGAACGTTCTGTCTGTCACATTTAAAACAAAATGAGGTAGTAGACATGTGCAGTTCCAGCTATAAAGGCTAGTGATGCTCCCCTGCGATAAGGATTGCAAACTCATGGCAAAGCAGGTCGGCAGAAGAGTGACTCAATTAAACTGCTGCTACACTAGAGTTACATTCTAACCAACTGCTACACTTGTGGAAGCCATTGCTATCAGCTCATAGCCTGTAGCTACTGCCTCGTTCTCCTCAAATGACGTGGGTTTGGTTCAGCACAAATGGAGCTTTGCAAGATGGATTTGCCTGAAGACACCCACAGAGTCTGGCAAATCCATCTGTTTTGTAAGGTTACCTAAAAGTTGGCATTGATCAATTTGATTAATGCAAGGAAAACCATAACCACTTTATAGCCCTGTGGTACTGCTTAAAACTTTCAGACTCCTCAGGTCTTAAATGTGTTCAGTCTTCTTCCTGCAGGCATTCAGTGGGTGACACCAAACAGCCATTCTGCCTGCAGTCATGTGTGAAGCCGCTGCAGTACGCCATCGCTGTCCACGAGGCGGGAACAGAGCACATTCACCGTTACGTTGGCATGGAGCCCAGCGGACTCAAGTTCAACATGCTCTCACTGGATGATGAAGGTGAATGCAGACTCATCACTGGGATAAAGTGATAAAAGTGATCAAAAATAGAATGTCTTTATCATTATCTGAATATGTACTAGATCAAATGTGTCTTCTTTTAGTTTAAACAGGCATTTAATTACCATATCATATATATTGATCAGATCATTTCTTCTGACCAAATAAGCATAACATTATGCTGCAGTCTGAGGTTTGTTTTTCATTTAGTTGATCAGCAGAAACATGTAAGACAATGACTGGGGTGCCTGATAGCCGAGCAGTTATGTGGCACACCCCTTATACCCGTAATCCTTGAGGCAGGCAGCCCAGTTCATCTCAGCTCCTTGGCACATTCCGACATATCATTCTCCCCTTTCCACTTCCCTGTTTTAGACTGTTTCCCCCACCCCCCTTTTCCATAAAGTCATAAATGCCTGAAAGAAATCATTAAAATAGAAGACAGCAATTTATGCACCACTTAAGTAATCTATCAAGAAGAAATCATGTGTCTCTTCTTTCTTTAAGCTTTAATATTCAATGATGACAGTATCTTTTATACTACTTCACTTTGGATTTACATTGCCATCCAGTTATTCTGAAAAAGTCTCCTTGAGCTCTGCAGAGTAGTTTTAACAAACCAAAACAAAAATAAACTTTTCAGAGATGGACTACTTACTATTTGCAGTCCCATATCTCTCATGCAAGAAGTTACAGCTTCATTTGATTTTACCTAAACAGACAGGTGTGTTGTTTCAAACAACCAACCTCTAGACACCTATTTTTGGTATTTATTGGTTTCACTATGTGGACTAAAGTATTTGGCCACCTGACCATTACACCAACAGGGTCTGTAATGTCATTGTATTGAGATACATGGAAGTTTAATGTGGAGTTGGCAACCCTTTTAAAGCTATAACAGCTTCGTCTCTTCGATCTCTTAAACGCTTTCTGCAGTGGAGTGTTTTGTGGGAATTTGTGCCCATTTACTCTGGAGAGCATTTATGAGGTCAGGTATTGATGTTGGATGAGAAAGCCTGACTCACAATCTTCGGTTCACCTTATCCCAAAGGTGCTTAATGGGGTTGAGGTCAGGGCTCTGTGCTTGCCAGTCAAGTTCTTCCACGCCAGCTAATCAAACCATGTCTTTATAGTCCTTGCTTTGTGCACTGGGGTACAGTCATGTTGGAATAAAGGAGGGCCTTCCCCAGCTGTTGCCACACAGTTGGAAGCATAGCATTGTCCAGAATGTCTTGGTATTCTGCAGCATTAAGATTGGCCTTCCCTGAAAAACAGCCCCATACCATTATCCCTCCTCCAATAGATTATACACCACTCTATCTGGCACTTGGCATTGGACTTATCTTGCAGGCAGCTGCTCAGCCATGGGAACCAATTCCATGGAGCTCCTGCTGCACAGTTTTTGTGCTTACATCAATGCCAGTGGAAGTTCAGAACTCTTCAGCTATGGAATCAGCGTTGGCGACTTGTACGCAACATGCACCTTAGCAGTCGTCTACGTTGCTCTGAGATTTTACAGAGTTCTGCTTTGTTGCTGAATCGTATCTCTTAGAGTTGACTGAGGAATATCAAGCAGGGAGGAAATTTCACAAACAATCTTACTGCAAATATGGCATCCATCACATTACCACACTTGAAGTCACTGAGCTCTTCAGAACGACCTATTTTGTATCACAAATGTTTGCAAATGGAGACTGCGTGGCTAGGTGCTTGATCTCATACACCTGCGGCAACAGGTTTACTTGAAACACCTGAAGTCAATGATTAACAGATGTGGCCAAATACTTTTGTCCATATAGTGTATATATTAATGGTAAACACATACGTTTTTCACATACAAAGCCATCATATTGTGTGTCTTATCTTGTTCTGTTTTACAGATAAACCTCACAACCCCATGGTGAACGCTGGAGCCATCGTGATCAGCTCTCTTATCAAGGTGAACAAATAGATTAGTGCTGACATATGTGATAGCAGTGTTGGCACAAGCTGTACTGTACAGTAATAAACTCACCATTTACAAGAGAGGCACTGACACAAAACATTGGTCTGTTCAGTTTCATGCTATTTTTTTGTTTTGTTTTGTTTTTATGCACATGCAAAAAACAAATGCTTGAGTTTGTTACAAACAGTTGAGTTAAGTCTTTTTTACTCCATTTGGATAGTTGCAAATCAAGTTATCTGCATGTAGCTTTGTTAACTTAAACATAAAGGACAACAATTGGGATGCACAGTAAATTACAGGATTGCATCTGGTCATAGAGTAATACTAAAATATTCTCAATGTTGCCTTTGGAATTCATGAGATCTCAGCAGTTTCAGAAGTAAATGTAAATGTACTGAAATATATTCTGTGAAGTACAAGATTCATATTCAATAAAATAGTTTGATTATCTGTGTCATTTTGGACTTTACTGAACACATTTCTCATTTATTAAATATTTTTAAACTAAAACTTCTGCTTGGTTTCTGGGAATAGTTTACTCTGACAGCAAATATGTATCATAAATTAGCAAACCTGTCATCCCAGTTTGCCCCTGTCAAGTTCAGCATGTTCTAGTTCAGAGCTGTCAGGTTATAAAATGATGCTGTTGATGTGATGATGATCGGCATGATAAAGCCTGGAGGAAAAGTCATAAAGAAGCAGCAACAGCAGCAGGATTGTAATGTATTTTTTACGGAACAGAGTAGATTTCCTCTAATAATGCCAGCTGTTATCTGCTGTTATAGACACTACGCTGATGACAGTATGCATCGCTAATTCATTAATGTTGGGTTGTGAATAATGTACCCTGCTCTTTTCACAAAGTGTCTTGAGATAACAATTTAGAATACATTGGCACTTTACAAAATTATATTGATATATATTATTAGAAGCAGCAATTGTGAAAACCTTTAGGCATTTTGCTGATACTAAGGCGGTCAGTTTGGGTGCAGTGTTCCTGTCAAGTTCGGTTCAGTGATGGCTCTGAGGTAGAAAGTGTTTCTAAACCATGATGTATGGATCTATGGGGCTTTAAAATGTTTTTTATAGATAGAGAACTCTTACCTCTGCTTTTCCTCTTGGATGTTTAGCTCTTTTATGGAGTCTGATCAGATTTCACAGTTATCTTTTGTCCCTTGTCCCATCCTCATGAGCCCTGTAGTTTATAATTACTGTCTTTCTTTTCTGGCTCTTTAGTGGTTGATTAAAAGGTTCTAAACTGTGCAAATACTAATACATTGATGCAGTGTTTCAAACTTTACCCACTGTGTTTTGAGCCTTACTGTAGTCCAGTTCAACACACACGAAAGGGAATCAGAATCATAAACATAATATTATTTAGAAGGAAATAACTTTTTGTGTGTTACAGCCTTGTTCAAATAAGGCAGAGAAGTTTGACTATGTGAGTAGAGCATCCATTTTTTTCTTTGGATCATTTATATGAAACTGTTATGAATATTTTAATGATCTAAACTGTAGTCATCATACGTATTTATGTATTTTGTCTTGTTCCCTAAGGTTATGGACTTTGTAAAAAAGATGGCTGGCCAAGAATATGTGGGATTCAGCAATGCTATGTGAGTGTCCTTTACAAAAATTTAAAATTTTCAATGTTCGTAAATCTTTGTTTTCACCACTGAAGTTGAAAGACAATGTTAGTCAAATTGCCTGTCTACCACTCTGTTGCATTATTGATGTTTCAGTATCGACCCATTCTGCCTCTGTGTCTCAGGTTTCAGTCAGAAAAAGAAACAGGGGACAGAAACTTTGCCATCGGATACTACATGAAAGAGAAGAAGGTCAGTAGCAAGATGCTGAAAAGTTGCTTTAAATGAAGCAGAATGGTTACATCATATTCATTTTCAGCTGAGAGTTTTGTCTTCATTTTGTATTAGACGTGTTAATTACAGGACTTGGAATTCATCAGCAGGGCAACCACAAACCATTTCTGTGTTTTCATCATAGATTAATACATCATTTTATAATTTACCTCACACAGACAACAGCTGGAAGTTTGCTGATCTGATGTACCAAAGTGGGTTTTTGTAAGCATAACTAAATCATCTCAGTCATTATCATTTGTTATGTTTGATGGCTTGTCTGCTGCTTTAATCCAAGAGCTCAGCACCAGTCCAGACCTCCTGCTCTTTTCTTGCTTTCTACCAAAGAAGTGGCACCCCTTTTTGTTCTGATTTTATTGTAGTTGTTCAAGCCAAACATTGTCAAGTCAATATTCCAGCAGAAAAACACAAAAACAAGCGTAGTATTCCAGCATTTTCTTGTACTGTCAGTAATACGTCTCATTCATAATTACTGCCAGCCTAGTTCATAATTAAATACTGAAACAGAACGTTTAGAGAACAACTTTATTAGAGAGAAGCATTTTGACTCGTGGCTTTCACCAGGGCCATCAAGAAACACATTGCACACATCTGCTAAAACAAAGTAAATATGGCTGTCTATCATTTTCCTGTCTGTTTTGTCCAGGAGTGCGCACAGCTCACAAAAAGGCGAGCCCTCTATTCTCTAGATGCACCATATGCCATGCATATCAAGGAAAATATGCATGAACAAGGGCTGAAGTAGGATGATGCTGAACTTCTGGTCTGGGTCAAATGGATTTATAAAGGATGATGGCCTGGCATGAGCTGGAACTTGTACAACCTGAAGGAACACAAGAATTAGAAACCGAGAACAGCAGAGACTCAGGAAGGGAAAGCTTTCTCTTCTTCAGTCTCACCATTGAGCCCTCAGGGATTTGCATAGTAAGACAAAGAGAAATGAAAAAGGGAGAAACTGGGATGGATGGATGCAAAAGGAGTTTGCACAGAAATGTGATGTGTACGAGGCGAAGTTAAAAAAAAACTCCATTGGAGCTTGAAACCAGACAATATTTGGTTATTGTGTAAGGAAACGTTTCTCAAACAGCTAAAAGTCGTAATATATATTTAATCTTGATTCTATTTCTGTAGATTGCCCATTAAAGTAAACTTGACTGTATAAACACCAGAGAGGAAAAAATTCAATTTTAAAACCAAAATAATAGTATCTACTGAAAATATTTGTTTGAAATCAGTTATTTTCAGGGAGTAGAATAAAGATTTTTGACTTTTATTGTATATCATTTTCATGAAGTGACACTATCCTCTTTTGTTTACAGGCTCTTGTTAGATCATCTCTCACTAGACACAAAACACATTATAATGATTAAAGATGACATGTTTTGTTCATCAGAAAAAATACATGCTTGAATGAACATACTTCCTGTGTCCATAATTAGTCAGCAAGATCACAGACATTTGATGACAGTTGTGATCATTTATTTGTGAACTTTCTAAGCATCTCTTATACCCTGTGTGTATTGAAAATTGATCATGTTAGAGATTTTGTCATGGACCGTTTGACTATACGGACTGGGATTTTCTGAGCAATGATCCCTGACAGCTTCTCTGATAAAAAAGGAAATTAAATGGATCCCATTTAAAAGTCTAAATTAAAAAAGAACTCCTGTACATGGTCAAGATGTCAAAGTGTTTTAAAACAGCGAGGCCCAGCATTGTTCAATCAATCAAAAAGTCCTGATGATCATGTTTCGATCCTCAGTGTTTCCCCCCGGGAGCAGAAATGATCGATGCATTGGATTTCTACTTCCAGGTAAACAGCTCCGCCACGAATGAAGGATCATTAATACTTGTTTTCTTGTGTAGCTTTGTATTGATTTAGCTGTAGTACAAATAGCTATCATAGCTCGTAGATATGTCTGTGAGCTGACCTTTGTGTCTCAGCTCTGCTCCATCGAGGTGACCTGCGAGTCAGGCAGCATCATGGCTGCCACTCTGGCCAATGGAGGGATCTGTCCAATCACAGGCGAGCGTGTGCTCAGTGCGGAGGCAGTGCGAAACACTCTGAGTCTGATGCATTCGTGTGGCATGTATGACTTCTCTGGACAGATGGCTTTTCATGTGAGTAACGCTGAAAAGTCTCTAACATTTGCTCCTTTGTAATAACTCTGTAATCTCTACGAGCAAAATATTAAATTATTTTGACCCAAAACAGATCCCATAATCAACCTCTTGCTCCCTTTTATCTCAGGTGGGTTTGCCGGCTAAATCTGGGGTGTCTGGTGCGATATTGCTGGTGATCCCAAATGTCATGGGAGTGATGTGTTGGTCTCCTCCACTGGACAGAGTTGGAAACAGCGTCAGAGGAATACATTTCTGTCAGGCAAGACCAACCCTCACAGATTTTCTATGGTACCCTAGATGTGAACTTTAAGTATGAAGTATAGCCACCAGATGGAGCCAAAGTCCAGCTCAAATTAATTAAAGCTTGTGGTCCAGTTCTTAAAATCTATACTTATACTTTGGCTCCAGCGTGTTTACTAACCTTCTAAAACCTTCGTTGTCTGACACTGAAAGTAGCTGTAGGTCTTTCGCAATATCCGATACACCTTGTGATATGTTGAGTCCTCGTGCCGTTGTGGGGAAGTGGGATAGTAAATGTTTCCCAAAGAGTCTTCTGACCTGGCCAGATTCTGCTCCTTGCGACTTTGTGAATCTTTTCAGGGTGATGATTTGCCAAATGTCCCTCTTTTTTTCCATCAAGTTTGTTGCCACAGTCTGGCAGTGTCTGCATATTGGTTTTTTGTTTGTCTGTCACCTTTTCTCCTTCCTGATGTCTTGACACCGGGAAAACCAAAAAGCTTCCGCATGTCGGATTTAAAAGTCACCAGAGCCTCCACAGTCTCAAAAGTTCTTACTCCGTTCCCCCTAAGCACAAGTTGCATCCACCATTTTTTTTGCACTTTTAGAGCAAGCCAGTTGGCGGAACGCGAAGGATGAAGAGTATGCAAGGGCCTATGATGATCGATGAGTTCAGCCAGGACCACTTTGTTGAGAAACACGAGATTTGCAGATATAATCTTTATTAGCAGTTATTAATTTGCTCTTGTTGCTATTGTTTCTGTTCTGTGGTGTGGCTGTTCTGGGATCCCCTCGCCCTTCCACAAGCCTATGTAGAAGGCATCAAGGAGGAACAGCACATAGTCCTGCTCTTCCTGTGCCCACAAGGAAAGCCTAAGGCAAGGAGAGAGGCAGCAAAAAACCCAGAGCAGAGCAGGCATCAATGACAACAGAATGACATTGATTAAGTCAGATATTGCATAAATGAGGAGCTGGGGTGGAGGAAGGTTGCAATGAGGAGCTTGCAGAGGGAGCAGCAAAGCATAGCCAAGCAAGAGTAGTTGAAATATGGCAGCATAAACTAATGCTAAATGCTGGATTTCCAACTTCCCTTTGCTCTATTCCACTAAGGCAGGGCTGTCAAACTCAAGGCCCGGGTGCCAAATCCGGCCCGTGGAATAGTTAAATCCAGCCCACAAGATTATAACATATTTCTGTTATAACTAGCCCATTAATATGACGTCTGCTGTTTTCCTCGAATATAAAAATGTAAACTTATCCCTGATGATTTAAAATATCCTTGTTAAGTCATAAAATTTGATAAAGTAATTGGGAAAAAATCATTTATCATCAGTGCGATTTTTTCCCCCTATTTTACTGGTGAAATGAGGTTGACAGTTAATGGTTAAAAAGATGACCCTGTTAGGCCCTCAGGCTAGACCTGAATCCAGAATCCGGGCCTGCTGTGATTGAGTTTGACACCCTTGCACTGAGAAAATACACTTTCTGCTCTGAAGACCTAAAGTTTGAAGCTGTTTTATGTCATCAACAGCACTGAGACACATCTGTCACCATGATACCATGAAATTAACAATACCTTTCTATTTTGCACTCAGACTCAAGGATGGACTAGATTTTATAGCTAGTATATCAAAGATCAAGATCATTAGGCATCATGTTTATGCCCTAATGGCTCAAAAATGTCTCATGAGATTTTCTTCAAACTTTGCTTAGATATTGAGTCTGATTTAAGATTGAGTTGATTCAATTTTGTAACCATAAGGTCAAGTACTCTGAAACCTCAAATCTTGTTGGACATTATTCCATGTATGCATCATGAGGTTTTTGTCAAATTTGGCATTAATGCACACTTGGACTTGAGGCTGAACTGATAAAGTTTTGGAGGTCAAAGATCATTATTTAATGCATCAATTCAGCCCACATACACTTTAGTTGCTCTGTAATTCAAAGTTTAGTACAAAACATACACCAACATCATTAAGTACATAAAAATTCCATTAACCACACAAACCAGCTCAGCCCTCCTTTTTGACACTCCACTCTACTTTCACTGCCATTTGTCTTCTATGTGCAGGCATTTAACTGCCAGGTGGTAGTTCCAACTAATACATGATATAAAATCATTTGTTGGCACTGTCATTTTAAATTTCAGTTCCAAGAGGCTTCACTTGTCAAAAAAGTGTCTATTTTACATGTAATACATATTATTTTTCTTGAAGAAGTAGCGCAAAGGTCAGTGATTGTTTTCTTCTCTGTGTATTTACCTGTACATTTTAATCCCCAGGAGCTTGTATCGCTCTTCAATTTCCACAATTATGACAATTTGAGACACTTTGTAAAGAAGCAGGACCCTCGCAGACAGGATGGAGAGGACAGGGTTTGTTTATTACTTTATTTGTCCTTAACTACATTTTTTAGAGTACTCTGTGTTTATATTTCTTATTTGTATTTGCAGAACAAATCTGTTGTCAATTTGATGTTCGCTGCTTACAGTGGAGACGTGTCCGCTCTAAGAAGGTACTTTGACAGCAGACCATGAGACTGTTCTCTTGTTTAACAGCTGACCAAATTTTTTTGAAAACCTTGAGTTAAAGTAAGTGAACTCTGCAAAAGTTTCTGTCATCCGTTGGATTGTAATGTTTACAGTTATAGCTTTTTTTAGGGTGGTTTACAAAAGGCTTATGGTTGACTGTACTTTTATTTATTCCCTTAAGGTTTGCACTCTCATCCATGGACATGGACCTGAAAGATTATGATTCTCGAACGGCGCTTCATATCGCTGCAGCAGAAGGTGAGCTCCGTGACATGTTTATCTGTTGCAATATTTACGAACAGGCAGCTCGCTGAAGCAGTTCTTAAATCAGGCAAACTATAAAGCAGTCAGGTGATATATAACTGTATGAACATAAAGCAAAGATAAACAATCAAGCAAAAAAACATTATCAGCTCTTAAAGGTCAGAGAAGACGTTGAAACACAGGAAATATGATGTACAATAAACCAGAAGAAAATGACAGAAAATAAAACTCACTTCCAGTTTATACAGATGTGTTTGCATCTTCATTTCATAACTTAAAGTTTTGTTTTAGTCTTTTACAGTCCAGTCACACATCTACTAAATTAACCTTATTAACCTTCATTGATTTCCATTTTAAGTGAGGGAAGAGGAAAATAAAGCATTGGTTACAGTGGAAGAGAAGATTTTCATCTGGGTCAAGTCTTAGCCTTGACCCAGAGTGAAAAAACTAAGTGTGGTTAACCTTCTCTTGCACTGACCCTCTCCTCCAACAATCTGGATATCGTTTTGGAAGGCGCTGGGCATTTAACCTGCATTTGCATCTTTTGTGGTCATGACTTTAAGAGCTGGGAAGTGGACGCATAAAGTACTGAGAAAAACTAAACACTATAAGCCAATACAAGGAGGTCTAATAAGCTTTCTGCCAACAGCAAGAAAATGGTTAGAAGTTTTTGACTTTCACAACACATGATGGTCAGTTGCAAAGAGTGAAAGGATGATACCTCATTTCATCCTGCTTTGTCTCACTTTAGGTTAAGTAACACCTTATAATAAACAAGCTTGTTAGAGGACCAGATACTTTTGTTTATGTTGTACATTTAAGAAAGATCATATTTCACTTTGAAAATCCCTTGGTGATCACAAGCAGCTACTTGGTACTTTATACTCTAAATAAACTTTAACTGATTTTTTACTTTTACTTGAGTAGATCTTATATATGCACAGAAGCTGCACATAGTTATATCTAAGTATGAATGCAACGGTCAATGAAACGGTCATAATTCTGTTTGAGTCATGCTTTCATGACACTTTTATGTTATCATTCTGTTAAACAATCAGATAGTCATTCGTTATGTACAGAAATAAAGATTTTCTTCTTCCACTTCTTTTTTCACATGCCATCAGTGACAAAATGAGAGATTTTATGTTTATCCACGACCCATGAAGTAAAACACTTAAACTTGTAAAATGATTTGTTTTGACACCCACGGTTGTAATCAGCGCCAAGCTCGCTCTCACTTCATTTGTTTTCATGATGAACCGTAGAGAAGCACTACCTTTTGGCTCAGTTTCTACTAAAGCTCCAATGAATCAGCTCACAAACCCTCCCAGAGCACCATATGGTCAATTATTTGTCCCCTGTTGTGGTCTGTGTTTCTTCACAGCGTAGATTTAATGCTCCACTGCGGCTTATTTAACAGTTGCATTTCTCAAAAAGAGGCTTGAAAGCAGAGTCATTTGTTTACAAGATAAAAAAGGGAGTAAATGTTTTTTGCTGAAATAGAAAACAGTCTGTACTCTGGAGGGAGAATAACACGTCAGTTTACTTTTTCTGTGTCGATTGTATTTGTAGATGCTCGTTTTCTCTAATCACAGTATGCCATTCTGTTTGATAAACTTGTAAATCAGGACTGGATTGCTACTTTAAAGGAGCATGACTAAGGGAGATTGTTGCAGTTTCTTTTAACACTATGAGGTGTTTATTTGCAGAAAAATCCTCCTAATGGTAAACCAATATCTGCTATTTTTCTGTTTCTCCTCAGGTCACATAGAGGTGGTGAAGTTTCTCACTGAAACCTGCAGAGTGGATCCGTTTGTCAGAGACAGGTGAGATCAATACCACCTGTCATTTATCAGCAGTCTTTATCACATTCTTTAGCCTTGAATTCCCTCAGTGCTCTAATTGTTGGGTTTTCTTTCAAAATTGGATATATAAACGCCTTTTCCTGCATTTCCATAAATTCTTTCACATTCCACACTCCTGCTCCCTCCTCTTTTTTCTATTTCTTTCCATCCTCCTGTTCATAATGGGGTTATTGTGCTTGGGAGCTACTGTGGTCCCCTAAGCGTAGCCAAATTGATGTCAAGCATGTTAAGCATCAGATCAGAATAACTGTTGACATTATGGGCCTTGTTATTAAATGCCTTTATTTACAAAGGACAGTGTATAGAGGGAAATAATGAGGGAGAGAGAGTTATAATAGTGATGTGATTTAGGAAGAGAGTGGAGGTTGAGGGGTAAGAGGATAATGGCTTGGGTTGAGGAACAGAAGAATAAGGGGTGGCATTTAGGGGCAATGTATGAAGGTAACCTCCAATTTCCACAAAAAACAGCTGCACCACAATACGCCGGTGAAATGTGCTGCAGTTCAAATCACTTCCTCTCTCGTCGGTCAGAGGGGTTCCACTGCCTGCTCTCCGACCTGGCTCAGGCACGTCCTAGAAACACCACTCCGCTTTATTTGAGTCTATTTTCAGCACTGGTCGCTGCCAAGCCACATCAATCTACATAAAGCAGAAAGATCTGAACAGCCTCAAAACCATGGAATCATGTCTGAACAAATGGCAAATCAACCCCAAAAAGGCAAAATAATCCACTGTTAACTGACTTCAGTTTTTGTTGTGACTAATACAGTCTAGTTTATTTGTAACTTTATTTATTTATTGACGGCTTATTTAGTTGAATCAGAGCTTATACACCATTTAGAGTAGTGATGTGGTTTTATTTATTTTTTTAACAATGTTGGCTTTACTAAGTTAAATGGAATACGTTTGAGTTATTCTGTTGACTTCCGTTATTTTTGTAAACAAAAACAATTAAAACTCTGATCTCTAAATAATCTCTAATCTAAACTCTAAAAAGTAATCATGAATATTGGATCGGGACTCGGTATTGGCAGATATTCAATATTAAAAAATCAGATCTGGATTGGAGGCCAGAAGTGTTGATCGGGACAACCCTAATTATGAGTAAGGGTGGAGGGATGAAGTTGAGGGTTGAAGGATGAGGGGATGAAGGTAAGGAGAAGGGATAAAGGCAAGAGTCAAGATACGAGGGGATGAGAGAAAGGGTGAAGGAATGAAGTGATGTGGCAGGAATTAAGGGACAAAAGGATGAAGGGATGAGGGTAGGGGTAGAGGGATGAAGGAATGAAGGCAGGAGTCAAAGGATGAAGAGTTGAAAGAACACTCAGGGGAAGCAGGGTTGATGGTGTATGATGAATGAAGGGTTAAGGGAATCAAGGTAAAGGTTGGAAGGAGGGATGAGGGTAGAAGTCAAAGGACAAAGGGATGAAAGAAGGTTTGATGGGATGAAGGTAATGGTCGGGGATAGGGGGTCAACGCAGAAGTCCAGGGATGATGGAATGAAAGTAAAAAACAAATAAAGACAGAAAAAAGAAGAGATGCCTGCATTTAGACTACAATAGACTGATTCTCCCTTGTATCCACCATTTCCAAACTGCTAGAGTAAGCCATCAAATGGAGCGCAAAGGATGATGGGTACCCAGGGACTTCCCCTAACTCCTCTAAAATAAACTACATGTTTTGCCCTGAAAACCTGTCGTTTGAAACTCACATGTCCATGACGGCACCGAGGTGCTGCCACTGCGGTATTAACAATACCGTTACATCTCTAGCCTTTGGGTGGAGGAGGAAATAGATAAAAATAAGGGGGTGATGAAAGGAAGAAGACAAGAGTCAAGGGATAACAGCAGGAGTTAAGGGATAAGGTAGGACTCAAGGCTGTGAAAAGCAGAATCGAGGAATGAAGAAATGAATATGGCATGTTTTAATGCCTGCTGCAAAGAAACAGATTTAGCTTTATTTATCCCAGATGGCCAATTCAGTTTCACTTCTACTAAGTTTCTTTAAAAATAAATCAATGAAATAAAAAAATAAGGGAAAACAATATTTCGACATTCACATTCACATGTCAGTAACAACAGACCAGCACATACACACATCACAAGCAGAGGATTCTTTGTGTCCTGGTGTTTGTTCCACCTCCATGATTTATCTGCCGATTTCTCTCCATACTTTGTCTCTTTTCATCCCTCTACTCATTTCATGTGCAGATGGGGAAACCTGCCCATCGATGACGCCCTGCAGTTCGGACGTGATGAAGTGGTGAGGGTGCTGAAGGACTACCAGCAGGTCTGCAGTCAGCAGGAAGCGCAGCATGCAGAGGCCGAGCACTCCCCGAAGCTGGACACCATTGAGGGAATGGTGTGATGTCTATTTATTAAAGCAGAATCCCCAAACTGTGAGGGCATTCGTGCAGTCTGAAATATGAGGGTCCATGTGAAGCACATTAGAGCACAGAATATGACTAACACATCAAATAGACATGCCAACTGCAGTAGAGGATAAAATGCAAATGATAAAAAATGAATAACATAAGCAAAGACAAAAATGGAGAAATAACTGACAAGGACAACGGAATACATATTTAGGAGGTTGTTTAGTTTCTAACATAACATAACAAATCTGACAGATTTTACACAAGCACCGCTAGAAAACATCACACTCACTAACAGATTAAATATTCATGCAAGTTATGTCTGATTATTTGTAGCTGAAAGTCCTGGTGTTTTATTTAAAGGGTTTGACTAACACCAAAAACTGATTTTTAATGCATAATCCTCTCAGTATGTATGACTGCACAATTTAACTTTTGTTTGTTTTATCCCCTAGTGCCTTACTGAAACTGTTGAACTTTCTGAAATCTTTGCATACCACATAACATATTAATTCCAAAGGAAAAATGGGTTGAAAAGCACAAACAGCCATTAAAGTTTATGCTGAATATGTTGTGTATATAATGTTCTTTAGCTGTAAATAAGTATGCCAGAGGCCTTATATAAATACACAGCTCCAGAATAAATTAAGGGACCACTGCCATTTTTTTCTTTTTGTGGTTCTTCTACTTACATATTCATGTTTTACCAAAACATTTCTCCCAAGATCCCAACTTTCAATAAATAATCTTATTTAGGTCTTTTTTTAGATCTTTTATTTAAAAGAAAATGACAACTGGTTAGGAAAAAACAGTTCTTCTAAGACCATGACCAACTCAACAAAACAAGGTCATATTTGTAGTTAAACAGCAGAATAATAATCTGTTAACTAAGGAAGAGGTCAGCAATCAATATTTGGTGGAATAACCCTGATTTTTCATTACAGCTTTCATGCATCTTGACATGCCCTCCACCAGTCTTTAAAAGTGCTTTTGGGTGATGTTAAGCCCCCAAGGTCAGTGGTTTCGATCTCCAGCCACATGTCAACGTTTCCTTCGGCAAGACAAGACTAGCTTACTGACGGACCCTTTACATCAGGGGTCATTAACTCCATTTTCATAAGAGCTGTCTTTTTTTGACCAACGCTGTGGGGGTCAGACACTGAAATAAATTAACATCAATATTTCTGCCTAATTCACATTTTCTTGTAAAAACATTCATTCCTTCCAAAATTAATGGAACTTTAAGCCTTTAACAATGAGATAAATCCCTATCACCTATACTGCAACCAGCCACAAGGGGGCGATATTTTAGCAACATATTTCTGTTACACTGTCAAAGAGCCTTATGTGGAAAACTGATGGGGAAAGCTGCTACTTCAATCAAGATAACAATAATAAGTATGTGTTTGCCATGCCAAATTACAGAAAAACTAGTGTGCTTATGGTCTGATAAGCCGCCAGTTGAAGGTTTTATTTAAACTCCAATTTAAAAAAATTGCCCATATTTTTGCCCTCTAGAATTTTCTGATTTTAATCATCATCTGGGGGCTGGATGGAAAGCAGTGAGGGGCCTGATATGGCCCCCATGCCTCCAGTTGATGACCATTGCTTTACATAGTAGCCCATACCATCAATGTATGAATATTGTGAGAATGGATAAGTGTGACCTGTGTAGTAAAACAGCATTAATTTGGTCTACTAAACTATGACTAAAAATGTTCATTGACAGCCTTTTTTTCCATTACAAAAACTAGACTAAGACTAACAAAAATAGATCTGTGATGACTAAAACTGACAACAACTAAGTTTAGTTTTCGTCCAGATGACTAAAACTAGACTAAAATGTAATGTCGTTTTCGTCAGGCATTCAGATTTTGTAATATTTCTCCACTGTGGGTAAATCTGTCAAAAAACAATGCAGCTGTATCTACTCTGCCTTTCTCTGTAGAAAGCAGGGACCCCAGGTTTGGCAGAGTGTAGAGAACACGCTACCATGATTTGGTACCAGATTTAGGCAAGATAAACAAATGCTTGGACTAAAAGTAAAGACTAAAATGTGAGGACTTTTTATTGACTAAAACTAGACTAAAACTTTTTTGCGTTTTCATCGACTAAAACTAGACTAAAACTAAAGGGGTAGAAATGACAAAAATGTGACTAAAACTAAAATGCATTTCATTTAAAGACTTAAACTAGACTAAAATTGTAAATAGCTGCCAAAATTCACACTGGTGTAAAAGTACTTTGAGTAGTCTGACAACTAGAAAAGCAATACACAAATCCCCTTAGAGATGCAAATGTTAATAGTATTTGGGGTGGCCATTTTATTTTTTAAGACACTACATTAAAACAACTCCACCAAATATTGATTTACTCGTCTTGTGTGAAAACATTAGTGTTCTGGTGTTTTACAGTGAGTAAGACAACAGAATACTAATGGTTTTGTTGAATTATTCTCTGTGTGAAAAACCCTTTAGCTTTCTATTTTCTTGTCCAGTTGTCATTTCTGTAAGTAAAGAACTGAAAGAGTTGCCGTGTATAATCCTTTATAAAGTATAATTTTACCAAAAGACAAAAATCTCTGCACAGTTGTTGTCAGGAACTTAACTCATACATTGCCCCTTAATGCCACCCCAGGGCAGGATAGAGTTTGTTGAATGAATTTAGAGAAACTTAAAATGAGTTTTATCTTCTGTTGTATCTTCTAATCCATGATGGCACAAGGGATGGAAATTTAAGAAAGATGTCTGCCATTATTGTTAATTTTCTTCTGATGGGATGATTATGAAAACTTGAGAAGAGGAACCTACTTGTTACAGATTTTATTATCAATGCGTGAAAGAAAAGACAGGATAAAATGTTTAAAACCAAGCTGTAGAAGGAACAGCAACTTTGCAGGACTTGTACGTTGGACCACTTTAACAGCATTTACAGGTGCCTCTCAAAGATAGAATATCATGTAAAAGTTATTTTTCTCCTGCGATGTCCCTCAGAAAGTTAAACTTCCTCCTAAACATTCCCTCTAAGAATAAAGTTGTAGTGAACCTTTTAAATTGGTATTTTCCACAATATTCTAATATTTTGAAAAAGTTTATATCTGAACTTCATGACCTGTAAGCCTTAATCATCAAGATTTAAAAAAAAGTCTGGAAATATTTCACTTTGTATGAGATGAATCTAGGATATATGGAAATGTAAGTTTCTGAAGTCAATCAGTGTAGCAGTGTTAGTTGCTTTCAATTGCATTTACAACTTCAATTGTGTGAATTGTGTACATAACACTTCCTCATTAGTTTCCACTGGGGCTAATAGTTTGAGCTCCCTACAGGCTGGAGCCATGCAACCTGTGTGTTGTATGCTACCCCTTTGTTAAGCTGATCTGTAATGAGCTCCATTAAAATACTTTAAAATAAATCTATTTATCTATCTATTTATCATTACACTGGGATTGAGCCAGAACCTCCTATCGCTGCAATAACCACTTTCCAGGGGAAGGGAAAAAGATGTATTTTTCAAGCAACTTCACTCTGAATGGTCATAGTCAGCATCTTTTTGACACTTTTTATTGGTTTAAAATTTGTAAAAACTCACTTTCAGATGTTAATGGTGACCAGCAGCACTGATCTATGGCAGAAAAAAAAAAAAAGAAAACTGGAGATTGGAGGTTTTGACCCAGTGTCGGCAATATGTTTGCAGCTTAGATATCAATATCAAACGTTTCTGTGACTATAATGAGTTATTGTTAAGTGGTTGTGGTAAGTGGGTTTACTAGATGTGTGCTTTGCTGATGTTCTACTTTCGTGGAGCATATCACTGCAAGATTCGATCTGAGAAACCTGATATGCTTCTGTTGTTATCAGATACGTGTATCATTTTATTCATGTTATACATTGGTCTGTCTGCACAGGCCGACCCTGCATGTTTTTGGAGCTTACTACATGAGTGGCTGTGAGAGACCTATATACCTCTGTTTAAATCCAAGTAAACAGAGTGCTTTAGGCCTGATAAGAGAGTGCACAACTGCTAAAGTACAGTACCTATAAAATGTATTCATCCTATTGGATGTTAACCCTTTTATTGATTTTGTGCATCTATCATAGTTAGTGATATAATTTGGCTTTTTTGACAGAAAAAAACCTTCTTTAATGTCAAAGGCAGATTTCTACAAATTAATGAAAATGAAATAAAGATATGTAATGTGATATAAGTCACTGCATAAATATTTACCCCCTTCGAGTCACTATTTAGTAGATGCAGCTTTGGCAGCAATCCCAGCCCTGAGTCTATGCGGATAGGTCTCAGTCTGGCTTGCATAACTGGACACTGCAATTTTACTCCATTCTTTTCAAAACTGCTCAAGCTCTGTCTGGTTGGATGAGGATCAGGTGCGAACAGCTTTTTTCAAGTCCAGCCACAACTTCTTTATTGGACTGAGGTCTGAGCTTTGATTCGGCCAATCCAGAACAATCACCTTGTTGCCTTTGAACAATTTCTGTGTTGTTTTTGCTGTATGCTTCAGCTCATTGTCTTGCTGGAAAAACAAATCATTTCCCAAGCCATACTTCTCTTGCAGACTGAATACGATTGTCCACTAGGATTTTCCTGTATTTTGCCACTTTCATACCCTCTTCCTCTACAAGCCTTCCATGACGCTTCACTGAGAAACACCTCCACTGCATGATGCTGCCACCACAGTGCTCCACAGTGGGGACGGTGTGTTTGAGGTGATTTGTAGTGTTTGAAGTCTGCCAAATATAGCATCTAGCCAAATCTGGCACTATTTTGGTTTCTCCTTCTGTATCCATTCCCTGACGTATACTTTTCAAAAACCTTTTCTCTGAGTTGCCTTCCAGTGACTTTTAAGGGGGTGAATATTTTTGCAGTCACTTATTTTACATTACATGTTTTTATTTAATTGGCGTTACTTTGTAGAAATCAGTTTGCACTTTCATATTAAAGCCAAATAGCTGACCATGATTGATTTATAAAGTCAATAAAAGGGTAAAACATGCAAGTGTGTAAATACTTTTTACAGGAACTGTACATAACATAGATAAAAAACAACCATCACCAATCATCATGTTGGAAACTTGAGAGGAAATTTTAAAAATTATACAAAAAAAAGCCAATTTATTCAAGAACTAACTAAAAAAAGAATGAAACCAGAGAAATACAGATTTCTCTTGCGGTCTCATCATTTTCCTAGGGCTGTCTGTTCACAAGGAGTTTCTCTGTGAAATATTCTTACTTTAAGGGCATCTTTTAAACTTGTTTTTATTTACCTCCCACCCATGGCTTCATATTATTTTGATTTTCTAATGTCTCATGCTGTCAGCTATCTGTTATTAGATATTAAGCAGCATGTTCAGAATCATCTAATTGTAGGAATACATGATGAAGAAGCAGCAGGAGAGTTTGGGGGAGCTAAATTGTTTTAAATGTGACTATTATAAGAATTTGTTTTGCATATCACATCTTGGGAAGACATAAGAGAGCAACATGATGTAAAAAGAGAAATTCATCTGTGGCTTTAATAAATAATGTATGCTGAGTCATAGCTGGCTCCTTATAACGGACACGTCTTTATTAATAGATGTGGGACTTAATCAGCAATGACAGACTGTCCCATCACTGACCTGCTGCACGGAGCTTCTGCAGCCTCAGTCCACGTGTACTGCAGTTCTCCCTGCTTTCACCGGGTGGCACTGTGTCCCCATCACAGGTGTTTCTGTAATCTCACCTGGTGTTCCTACAGGATCTGATGTTTGTGCAGAAGAGAGCAGTTCAGGTCTCTGCAGGAAAAGAACATCATGGAGCTGATAAGAGCTTGTGTAAGACTGACCTGATGTCCTGAAGGAGATCTCTGCTAACCACACTGAGCTCGGTGGTCCTGACACATCCTGAACCTTTCTCACTGCCAGGTAGTCCTGCTGCAGCTCAGCAGACATAGACCACTGCAACAAAGTAATTCAGTTTCTTAAGTTCTTTCTCAACTTTGAAAATTGTGTGGATTGTTATAAATGCCTCAATCTGTGCCACCAATTCCACTCCCATGTAGGAAAAAGCCTTTACTGAATATTTTGTATGTTTAAAGAGAAATCTGTCTCTGATTTCCTCATCAATATGAGCTCATTGACCAGAGTGGAACACTGTGTTCTCTATTTCCTTGAAAGACCTCAATAAAATCGACCATTTGTAGGTGTTAAGACTTTGAGAAAGTCTGAGATTCATGTGCTTAGGGGAGGTATCAGTATGTTCTGTCTGAAGTTTGTAGCTTTAGAGAGTAATAACTTTTCAAACAGTACTCCCTCAGTTCAGTGTGAAGCACTAAAAAAAAAAAAACAGATTTTAAGTTTGTTATAAAGAAGATTGATCCATTATCACCAGACCATTTATGGTAATGAAAAAAACATAGTCTATTGAATTAAGTTTCAAAATCATGAAACTGGCAGATTATGTGGTTCTGTTGGCTCTTCAGCCAGGGACCTCAGGCATGCGCTGGGGCGGTTTGCGGCCGAGTGCGAAGGAGTCGGTTACAAACCCGAGGCCACGGTTCTTTGTCGGAAAAAAGTGGATTCCCCCCTCTTGGTGAGGAGTGAGTCTTTGCCCTAATTAAAGGAGTTCAAGTATCTCAGGGTCTTGTTCACAAGTGAGTGTAGAATGGATCAGGAGATTCACAGGCGGATCGGTGTAGTGTCTGCAGTATTGAAGGCGTTGTGGCAAAAAAAGGAGCTGAGCCGAAAGATGAAAGTGCTCACTTCCCAGGTTGATCCTTGTTCAAGGAGCCTGATGAGGGGGTTTGGGCATCTGAGGATGCCTCTCGGTCACCTCCCTGTGAAGGTCTTCCAGACACATCCAACAGGGAATAAACCCAAGATCTGCTGGACAGTTGTTTATATCTCATCTGGCTTGGGAAGACTTTGGAATCCCTCAGAAGTGCTGGAAAATGTTGAATAGCCTTGCTTTGTTGCTTAGCCTGCAATCCAGCCCTGGATAAGCAGAAAAAAATGGATGGATGGATGGATGGATGGAGGGATGGATGGATGCTTGGATCATGAAAACTTGTAGACCTTGCAGATCCTAACTGTAAGACCCCACATCTGTCAGAAAGAAAATACACACTAAAAAGCTCAAAATAAAATCAGATTTGACTTCAGTTATGTTAGGGTAAAGCAGGCCTTGTAGCACCACATTATGTAATAACGCTGCATTGTGTAATAATGTCATACATTTTCAATTCAGTATGTAATAACACTGCATTGTGTAATAATGTCATACATTTTCAATTCAGTATGTAATAACGCTGCATTTTGTAAGCCACTAAGTAGTTAGGGTTAGGGCAAGGTAGTAGGGTAGATGTTTGGTCTAGAGCCCTGAAGGGAGGTTAGGTTTAGGCATAAGTCACTAAGCCGTTAGAGTTAGGGCAAGGTAGTTGGGTAGGGCATACCTTGGAGCCTACACTAAGTCCCATGGTTAGGGTTATTACATAATGCGGCGTTATAACATAATGTGGCTTTATAGGCCTATTTAATTAGCTGCCCAGGGGCCACATGCAGCCCAGGACCAACCCTCAAGCAGCCCAGCCTGTGGTCATGCCAGAGATCAACCTGTTTTGCAGTTTTTCATAACTTTCCACAGTATTTCAGACTGTGAATGAAACACTCCACGTAGCCTAGCAACAGCCTACCCACAATGGACTGCATTACTTTGAAGTGTGGCTAGCAATGCTGACAGAAGTAGCCCCAAGACATCGAGTATTAAAAAATGACCTTTTCAACTTCAGCTAACTGTGCAAATTTAGTTTTTATGCACCTAAAGATATGCCTGGGTAAGATGTGACCAAAATTATTGTTACAGAATTTCATTTTATTTTTTCATTCTATTTATCAAATTTTTATTCAAATGAAAAAAACATTTCTCTGTTGTTGT